>NW_006399759.1:23438952-23445094 GCF_000299155.1 Elephantulus edwardii | reverse complement strand
GCTCCTTGGAGGCAAGGATTCTGAGGCTTAGTCTGACATACTTTGGTCATGTTGTAAAGAAAGACTGGTCCTTGGAGAAAGACATCATGCTTGGTAGAATGGAGGAATAGTGCAGGAGGGGAAGGCCCTCTAGGAAGTGGATTGATTTGGTGACAGGGTTAATTGGGATGGGTTTGTCAGAGACGGTGAGATTGGCACAGGACAGAGCAGAATTTAGGCCTGCTGTACATAGATAGGGTCGCTATGAGTCACAAGTGACTTGACGGCACATAACAACAGCAACAACAACAACAAGACTTCTAATAAACCTTTATTAAATCTGAGGAGAAATCATGTAGTTTATTTTATCTGCATAAAGAATAGATACAGTACTGGCATATGTCTGGGGTGTAACATTTTCTGGGCAGGAAAGAGTTATATATCTATTTCAGCTTCTTTAAAATACAAGAGACAGTTTAGTTAAAAAACAAAAACGAGCTGAGAAACCACCCTCTTTACTGCTTTAAATTGAAATTTGACATTGCTCATTTTTTTCCCAATTTTAATGCTAAATTTTGTCAAGAAATATCTCTCTAGCCAGAAGTTTGCATGGATAACGTCACTGTTCTATTCCATCAAATGTGTGTGCATAAAATACTGAGAAAGAGAAAGTGGACCTGTAGGTTATGTGAATTGATACAGGATAGAAGTAATGAATTCTTTGAGATTTTACAGAAAAGTGCTTTTTGTTGTGAATCATTCTAACCATTCTAAGTATAATATATAAAACTGAGTTTATACCATCATGAAAATATCCTCGCAGCAGAAAATAAATGTATTATCATGTAAAGATATTTTAGTAAAAAACAACAATCATCCTCAAATCTTCTTTTAGTATTGTGTATGTAAGGTTTTTTGGGGGGCTTTTATGTTGTTGTTTTTAACTTAATTCACTTTATTTGTTACAGAAAATCCACTATGTGGTGGCCACAAGCTGGAGCCTGAGTCCTCTGAACGGATACTCTGGTGCCAGTCTCTACAAGATGATCTGCGAATTCCTGGTAGGGAGACTTAGTGTGAACCCCATCTCTTTCCAGAGATCTGGGGTCGAATAGCTGTAGGTCTTTGAGATGGCATCAAAGGTGGCCTTAGCGAAGTTGCCCAGGGTAGCAGTACAGCCCCTGGCTGAGGTGTAACAGTCATCAATTCCAGCCATCATCAACAGCTTCTTAGGCACAGGGGCCGAGACGATTCCAGTGCCTCAGGGTGCAGGGATCAGACTCACCAACACAGAGCCACAGCGCCCAGTCACCTTGCAGGGAACGGTGTGAGGCTTGCCAATCTTGTTCCCCCAGTAGCCACGCCGCACGGGGACAATGGAGAGCTTGGCTAGGATGATGGCCCCACGGATAGCAGTAGCCACCTCCTTGGAGCACTTGACGCCCAAGCCAACATGGCCAGTATAGTCTCCGATGGCGACAAAGGCCTTGAATCTGGTCCGCTGGCCAGCACGTGTCTGCTTCTGCACTGGCATGATTTTCAACACCTCATCCTTGAGGGACATGCCCAGGAAGAAGTCGATGATCTCGGACTCCTTGATGGGCAGGGAGAAGAGATAAATCTTCTCCAATGATTTAATCTTCATATCTTTCACCAGGAGGCCCAGTTTGGTGACCGGGGAGCCACTTCTTGTCCTCAGCTTTGCCTCCTCGAGCTCCGCGGCCCCTCCCACGGCCCCGCCCACGTCGGCGACCCAGACCCCACAGACAGCGACCGAAGCCTCAGAAACCGCCACGGGCTCCCATCCCAGGGCCCCGGCGCCTCCAGGCCCTCCTGCTGCACCAGCATCACCCGTCATCCGCCATTTGGTGTTTCTCAGAGAAAAAGAAGGTGTATGCAAGTTCTAAAACTATAAAGTCATCTCTCAAAAGACATAATGAAATTAGAATATTATTTTCTTGGGTTTTAAAGTGACTTTTTACAGAAGTCAGCTGAGTCAGTGCCAACTCAACAGCCATGAGCTTGAGCTGTGTTTCTTTTTCTTATGAATAAAGGAGACTCTGATAGCATACTTCATAGGGACTTGTGCTGCTAATTCAAAGGCTATGTCATAATGTTCAAATCCATGAACAATTCCTCTGGAGAAAGATAGACAATCTCTTCCCATCTATTTACAACTTGGGAAACTCTCCAACAACTTGTAGTTGAAGGGCCGACTATGAATCTCATCCGAAGGTAACTCTTATAGATAGATGGGGAGAATTTGAGGAAAGGTGACTTTTTTATTCTATTTAGAATTTAATAGAAGGCATTAACAATTAAAATATATTAATAAAATGTTGTTATTGTTGTTCTTAATGTTATTTGACTCGAATATGACTCATAGCAACCCTATGAGTAACAGATCTGAACCCTGTCCTATGCTGTGCCATCTTCTTACTTCCTGATTGCGGCAGTTACCACGTCAATCCATGTGATCAAGTGTCTTCCTTTCCTTTACTAACCCTTTACCTTTCTGAGTATCATAATCCATTTCCAAGAAATAGCCCCATCTAGCAACTTGCCCATAGTATGTGAGTCAAAGTCTCATCACCCTTTCCTCCAAAAAGTGCTCTGACTGCACCCTCTCCTAGAAATATCTGCTTGTTCTTTTGGCAGTCCGTTGAATGTTCAGTGCTCTTCTCTAACATCTCAGCTCAAAAGCATCAATTCTTCTTCCATCTTCCTTATTCATTGCCCAGCACTCACATTCATAGCAAGTGATTGGAAAGACCATGGCCTGAAACAAGCTTATTCCTCAAATTGATATTAATACTCCTCAATAATCTGGAGAGGTCTCTAACTACAGAATTTCACAGAGCAATGCAGCTCCTTATTTCCTGACTGTTGGTACGAGGTGTTAACTATGGATCCAAGTAAGATAAAGTTGTCGACAGTTTCAATCTTTCTCCATCTATCATGATATTGCCTATTGATTCAATGGTAAGAACCTTTGTTTTCTTGACATTGAGATGCAATTCATACTGAAGGCTGTATTCTTTGATCTTCTGCAACAAGTGCTTCAAGTCCTCACTTTCAGCAAGCAAGGCTGGGTCGTCTGCATAATGGAGGTGATTGATGAGTCTCCCCCTAATCCTGATGCTACATTCTCCTTCACAAAGTCCAGCTTCTCAAATATGTTGCTCAGTATAAAGATTAGATAGGTATACAGCAAGAGTACAACCCTGATACATGCTCTTATTCATTTTAAACCATGCTTTGGTCTGTTTGGACACCAAATCTGGTCTAGGTATAGGTTTCACATGAGCACAATTAAGTGTCTGAGATTCCCATTCTTCTCAAAGTTAGCCATAACTTGTCAAATCCACACAGTCAAATGTCTTTCCATAGTCAATAAAGCACAAATAGACATTCATCTGGTATTCTTTACTTGCAGCCATGACCCATCTGACATGAGCAATTATATCCCTGGTGCCATAGCCTCTTCTAAATCCTGCTTGAAATTTTAGCAGTTCCCTATCTATATTAAAGCCATTTTTAAATAATCTTCAGCAGTATTTTGCTTGCATGTGATATTAATGATATTGTTTGATAGTTTCCAAATTGTTTGATAGTTTCCACATTGTTATGTCACTGATTTTGGAAATGGAAACAAGTATGGACTTCTTTCAATCCATTGGTCAGACAGCTGTCCTCCAGATTTCCTGGCATAAACTCGTACATCCAGAGCTGCATCTGTTAATTGAAACAAGTCAATTAGAATCCTATCAACTCCTGGGATACCAGTTGACTTTCCTTTTTCATTAAAAGAAACACCCATACTTTACAAAATAATTACTTTGACCAAATTTGAAAGTCTTTAACATAAAAAAAAATCAATTAAGTGAAAGAAAATGTTTGTTTTTTTAAAATAGAGTTTTTTTAAATTTGATTTTATGTTGGTTTGCTTACAAAGTTCATATACATTGTTTTTCATATGGGATCTTTTCCCTTTCCTTTATCCAACCCTCCCTCTACTCATCAAATTGTGCAACCCTATGATTAAGCACCCGTCCTTGGACCCTTGTACTTTTTCTACAAAAATGGTCTTAAACAGTATTTGTCTTTATGAGACTGAGTTAGTTCACTTAGCATAATGCTTTCCAGTTCCTCCCAAGTTAGTTAGTGATTTACAAAACCATTGCTTCTACATGGGAAAATGTTGTTCTTATTAAGTTCCCTCAACTCAACTGTCATTTGTAATGATCTCGTCAATGACTTTTCCCTACCCTGGACCAACTTCACAATCTTTGACATCCTCAAGCCCATTATTATGTTCAATGTGTGATTCTGTTTCTGTGAGGGTCTTCCCCTCTTTTGCTGACCCAGCATTTTCTCCTTTTCCAAGATCTGGTACCTCAGACAACATGCCTAATATATATGAGAGGAATTTTCATCATTCTTGCCTGTAAGAAGTACCTCAAATGCACTTTTGTTTGTCCTCTTGGCAGTGGATAGCATATTCAAAACTCTTGACACACCTCAATTCAAAGCATTAATCCTTTGCCAGTGTTCTTTATTTATTGCCCAACTTTCACATGCATATGAAGTAATTAAAAATATCATAGTTTGAGTCAGGTGTACCTTGGTCTTTAAACTGATATCCTTGCTCTTTAGCATTCTAAAGAGTTCCTTGATAGCAGACTTTCTCAATGCGATTAATCTTCAATCTTTTCTCCATCTGTTATAATGCTGCTGATAGTCCAGTTGTGGGAAGTTTTGTTTTCTTGGATGTAGATTGAGGTATATAATTCATATTGAAAGATGTAGTCTTTTCTCTAAGCAAAGTTATGACATTTACATAATTCCAGTTATTGATGAGTCTTCCTCCAAACATGAAGTCACATCCTTATTCATAGAGTTCAACATCTGTGATTATTTACTCAGCATATAGATTGAATAGGAGTAGAGAAAGGATACAACACTAACACACCTTTCCTGATTTTTTAATCATGTGGTATCTCGTTGTTCTGTTTGAACTACTGTTTCTTACACTATATCCTAGTTTTGCATCAATACAATTAAGCATTTTGGAATTCCCATACTTCTTATGTTGCCCGCAATTTTAATATTATCCACACAAGTCAAATACTTTCACATAGGAGTTTCACTGCACTTCCAAAGTCACATGGTCTGGATACACCAGCTGCTCTATGGGAGAAGAATGGGCAATCTCCTCCCCACCCCACCCCCAGCAATTTGATACCTCTGGAAACCAGAAGCTGGTGATTTCCCCTATGGCTGGCTTGTCTGCCATTTTCATGAAACAGTCTGTGGGTGCCCATCTAGCCAATGCCCTGGAACTCACACTCTCGTTGCTGCGAGACCAAATACTTAAAAAAAAAAAACACACAACTACACACATGGACCAAACTTAATGGTCTACACAGGAATCAGATTGGCTATGTGTGGAACTGATGAAGAAGCTCAATATCAGCAGTCAAAACAAGGCTGACTGTAGAATGGACCTCAATTATTAATGTTCAAGTTCAAATTAAAATGGAAAAAATTTAGAAAGGTCCATAAGAGCCATAATATGGCCTTGAGTCTATCCCACCTGAACTTAGAAACCATCTCAAATATAGAGTTGATGCACTGAATACTAATGACTAGATGAGTTGTGGGATGAAATCAAGGATATCATCCACTCAGAGAGCAAAAGGTTATTACAAAAATAGAGGAGAAAGACCGAAATGTATATCAAAATAGACTCGGAAACACCCATGATAAAATTAAAGTATTCATTAGAGAAAAGAATAATTATAATTAAAAGCAGCCTCAATTAATGCATTCTAACTATATAAGCATTTTTTAATGGTTCAAAGTCTCTTAGGTTCTTAGAAACATCCAACTGAGCCCCAGTGTTGTTGAAACAATGTGGATTCTAGGCAAACCTATATTTGAAGAGAATACCCACCTTTCTCTCCTGGAGTCAATTGGAAACACCGACTTTTCTGTTTGCAGTGTAATGCATAACTCATTATGCTCCTAGAGAATTCTTTTAGGTACAGTATTTTTTAAAACTGATGCCGACTCTCTGGCTTCTTCATGCTGAACAGGGGCGTAGATGTAAAGGGGGGAAGGGAGGATGCTTTATCACCTTACTGGTGGTCTTGGGTTACAG
>NW_006399759.1:23437425-23438712 GCF_000299155.1 Elephantulus edwardii | reverse complement strand
ATTGACCAAACTGTGCAGCTCTGCAACTGCATCCTGGCCCATCCTCACCCTTCTGCCTCCAACCCTCACCTCCTTGTACCCCCAATATGTTTTTCCCAATTAAAAAAAAATTAAAAAATAGGAAACATAAAATGAAAAAAAAAAACTGATGCCACATTCTGTGTTTTCTTCCATATCTGCCATTGTTACAACTACTAAGCCAATTCAGATATAACTTTCATACAGTCAATAAATACACAAGGGGGGAAATGTTTTAAATTATCAGTTATAAGAAAATGTAAATTAAAGTTACAATAAGCCCTCAAGAATTGCTAGTAAGCAATTAAGAAGGCCATGGCCTGGATCACTAAGATCTGGTGGTCTAGTGGCAAGAAGTGGGATCTGCACACCCAAAGGCAGGTGGTTCAAATCCACTAGCTGCTCCATGGGAGAATGATGAGCAATCTCCTCCCATGTGATTCATTGCCTCTGAAAATGTCCTAGAGGGTCAGCTATGAGTCAGTTCTCAACAGTATACAACAACAACAGCATGGAAAAGGCACATCTTAGTCTCCAGACCAACATTGTCACTCTAGCACTCTGGAGAGTTCCCTGACAGCAGACTTTTTGGTTTCTTGACTGTTGGTACTGAAAGTGTTGCTTGTGGATTAAACACTACTACACAAGCATAATTTCTATGGGAACTCAGATCTTGTGAGGAAACTGATTAGGAGGGCTAAATCAAGTATTTACTATTCATATTATGTTACTATCTATTTGATTCCTTTTTTGTGAGATTTTCAAGGACCAGATAAGGACTTGAAGAAGAAAGTAAGTAAGTGCAGCCTGCCATATTACACCTGAACTATGAACCATGCATTGGTATTAAAAATATGTATACTACTCCAGAACCTACGTTCTATGACAGATCAGCCAAAATATTTTCCAAATTAGTAAAGTGAAAATCCTTCAGACATGCTTAAATTAAAACAGAGAAATAGAGTGATATTAGCAGTCTCCCAGATGGGAAAAAAGTAGGTTGTGGAATAAAAGCCAAACAATTATCATTCTCCAAATGTTCCTAATGGTGTGCATGTGCTTGTTTTCCTTTATCACAAAATACAACTAAAAGGCTTCTGTACCAAATAAAATAGGAAACAATCTTTATTGAAAGGTATAAAACATGAATTGTCACATATTTCTTCTTTAAACATATTGGCAATTTCTAACTTGCCCTGGTTAAGGTCTAGTAGGGCATAAAAAGAATATTTTTCTGAGAGTAGAATATATTATAGGTTATAAGAGAAC
>NW_006399759.1:23435075-23437238 GCF_000299155.1 Elephantulus edwardii | reverse complement strand
CAGTAAGGCAAAATAATATGTCCAATCTAAGAATGAGAACAAATATGTACAACACTTGAAACCTCAGAGGTAAGCAAACACAATAATAAAATAAGTTCGAAAACTGTGAATCCAGGTGTATCCCACAGAATCAGTAATAGAATTTTGTCTTCCTGTTGCCCAATGTTCATAAAATAATGTTCAAATTCTTTCCCTTAGCACTATGGACTGGATGCTATTTCAGGCCAGAGGAGCACAATAAATTATCAGAAATGTCAGGGATAGGGGAGCTCTGGCGGCCTAGTGGCAAGAAGCTGCACTGCAATCCCAGAGATGCATGGTTCGAATCCACCAGATGTTCTGCCGGGAAAGGGGGGACAATCTCCTCCTGTACCAGTCAGATCTGATTTGACGGTACACAGACACACAAGAGAATAGTAAAATAAAATTTCAAAAAAAATTTATCTTTATTTTTTAAAAAAAGGAAATGTCAGGGATAGGAAAGAAAGGATTTTTGTTCCTAAAAGTCTTCCAAGGACTTGATCAATTAATAAAAATTATTTATCATTTATTTAGTTATCATTTCCATATAAACAGCTGGGAAAACAGTACTGCATACACTGTTCTAGCCTCCATGCTTCATGCAGTTAAGAATGAGCCAGGATATGTGAAGGCCAATAAAAAAATATTCTAAAATAAATTAGGAGAGTCCTCATTAGTCAAGCAATGTTGAAATGGAATATGAACCAATCTTCACTTCCCAAAATTAATGTTTGTAAATAAAAAAATATCCAAATGCTACCTGAGAAAATGTGCCAAGATCACACAAAAATAGTATGCCAAAATGGGTTAGAGAAGCAAAGAAGTCCTGAAAGCTAAGAAAATTGGAATTAAAGATAACTAATTAAAATTAGGAAAGGTGTACATCAGGGTTGTATCTTTTCTCTGTACCTATTTCATCTATATACTGAGCAAAATATTTGAGAAAATGGATTCTGTGAAGAAAAATGTGGCATCAGGATTAGAGGAAGACTCATCAATAAACTTCGTTATGCAGATGATACAACCTTACTTGCTGACAATGAGAAGGACATGAAATACTTCCTGCAGAAGGTTAAACACTGCAGCCTTCAAATGTGGATTGCATCTCAACATCAAGAAAACAAAAGATCGTTGCTTCTGGGCTGACAGGCAACATCACAATAGATGGAGAAAGGATTAAGACTGGCAATGACCTTATCTTACTTGTATCCACAATCAGAACAGTTGGAACCAGTAGTCAGGAGGCACGTTGCACTGGGAAAGTCTGTAGTCAGAGAACTGTCCAAATTATTATAGAGTAATGATGTCACTTTGAGGACTAAAGTGCACCTGATTCAAGTCGTGGTCTTTTCAGTCACATGCTATGTGTCTGAGAGCTGGACAACGACTAAGGATGACAGAAGAAAAAAACTGATGTCTTTGAACTGTAGTGTTGGAGAAAAATACTAAAGAGCCCATGGTCTGCCAAAACAACAAACAGGTATGTCACGGAGAAGGTACAGCCAGAGTGCTCCTTGGAGGCAAAGATGATGAAGCTTCATCTCACATATTTTGGGCAAATTGCTTGGAGAGGTTGTTCCTTAGAGAAGGACATCATGTTTGGAAAGGTAGAGGGGTGGTAAAATAGAGGAAGATCCCCAACAAGGTAGGTTGACATGGTGACTGCAGCAATGGGCTTGATTGTGTCAGACATTGTGAGCATGGCATGGGATAGGACAGTGTTCAGATTGGTTTTATATAGGGTCACTATGAGTCACATTTGACTCAACAAGCATCTAAGAACAGCTATAACTACACTGAAATAAAAAAAATTGGTAAGAAGGTTTTTGTTGTTGTAGCAGTTGTTAGGTGCAGCAACTCGTAGCACTTTAGCACAACAGAACGCAACTCTGCCTAATCCAACGTCATCCTCACAATCTCTACTTTGCTTGAGCTCACTGTTGAGCCATTGTGTCCTCTTATTCACTGGCATGATGTTGTTGTTGTTGTTGTTGTTGTTGTTATGTGCTGTCAAGTCGCTTGTGACTCACAGCGACCCTATGTACAACAGCCCTAAACCCTGCTATATCCTGTGCCAATCGCACTTCCTCTGACACATCCATCCTGATCACCCTAGTCACTGAATCAATCCACCTCATAGAG
>NW_006399759.1:23430972-23434713 GCF_000299155.1 Elephantulus edwardii | reverse complement strand
TTTCCCACCCCAATACTTTTTTTTTAATTTCCTGGCCACTAGTGTCAAGAGTGTTGACTGTGGAGCCAAGCAGACTAAAATTAACAATCTCAATCTCTTCATCATCCATCCTGATGATGCCACACTGGCATGATGTCTTCATCAAATATGTCTTTCTCCAGATAACAGGCCTCTCCTGTATGCCCAAGGCATATAGAATAAATTCTCACCATCTTTAGGGAATACTAACATCTAGGGAACACTCTAGCTGCACTTTTGTCAAGACAAATTTATTTGTCCTTGGCAATGCATGGAATAGCTATTATTCTTCACCAATACCACAGTTCCTGCCATCAATTCTTCCTCAGTCTTCCTTACTCATTTTCCACGAATATGAAGTTCTTGAAAATACTATGATGAAGATATCTTAGCTTTAAAACTGATGTTCGTTTTCCATAGCACTTTAAAAAGATCCTTGACAACAGATTGGCCTATTGCAATAAGTGGTTTGATTTCTTCCCTGCTGTTGATCATGGATCTAAGGAAAATTAAATAATTGACAACTTCAATTTATTTTGTTTACCATAAACTTGTTTATTGACACAATTACAAGGATAATTGTTTTCTTTATGCCCCTATTAGCATGTTATTGTTACATGTCATCATGTATAGTAGGACTCATAGTGACCAGATAAACAATAGAACCAAACCCTGTTCTATCCTGTGCTATCTTCACAATCTCTGACACACTGGAACCCATTGCTATAGTCACTGTGTCAATTCACCTGGTGGAGAGTCTTCCTCTCTTTAGCTGCCCCTCAGATTTCCAAGCATGGTGTCTCTTTCCGAGGAATACCCTCTCCTAGCAGCATGCCCAAAGTATGTGAGATGAAGCTTTATCATCTGTGCCTCCAAGAAGCACTTTGGCTGCACTTTATCTAAGACATAACTGTTCTTTTAGCAATCCATGAGGTCTTCTGTACTCTTTTCCAACACCACAATTCAAAGGCATAAATTATTCTTCTGTCATCCTTACTCATTGGACCATTCTTATAAGCATAGCAAGTAATTGGAAAGACCATTATCTGAATGAGGGGCACCTTAGTATTCAACCTGGCATCACTGCTCTTCAGTATTTTGATAAATTCCCTGACAGTGGCTTTGTTCAAAGCAATATGTCTCCTTATCTGCTGACTGCTGGTATTAAAGGTATTGATTGTGGATCCAAGCAAGACGAAATCATTAACAGTTTCATCTATCATGATGTTGTCCATTGGCCCAGTGGCAAGGACTTTTGTCTTCTAGAAGTTAAGATGCAATCTATATTGAAGATTGCAGTCTTTGATCTTCTGCAACAAAGGCTTCAGGTTCCACTCACTTTCAAGCAAGGAAAGTTGTGTCATCCACCAACGGCAAATTGATGATGGGCTTTCCTCTGATCCTGATGCCATAGTCTTCTTCAAAGAGTCCAGCTTCACAGGTTATTTGCTCAGTATATAGACTGAATAGATAAGGAGAAAGGATACACCCTTCAGGCACACCCTTCTCCATTTTAAACCATAATGATTCAAATAACTATTGTTGCTGTTGTTTAATGCCGTCGAGTCATAGACGACTCATAGCGACCCTATGAACGAACAGCCTGAGAACTGTTCGTACATAGAGTTTCCGGAGGCAAGCCATTTTGGAAGTGGATGCCGCTCCTGCTTCCAGGCTTGATTTAGTCGGGAAGCTCCAGTCAACACTGTCCACCATGGGTGCCCATTAGAAGAATACAAATAAGTTTTCATTTATTCTCGTAGTCTAGTTAGGAAATTGATTTAAGTTAATATATTATCTGAAATAAGAGAGCTCTGGTGATCTAGTGGTCAAGAGTTAGTTGCAGCTTTCTACAAAGATGGCACCAAAAGTGAAGAAGGAAACCCTTGCCCCTCCCAAAACTGAAGCCAAAGCAAAGGCATTAAAGGCCAAGAAGGCAGTCCTGAAGGACGTCCACAGCCAAAAAAAAAAAGAAGATCTACACATCACCCACCTTCCAGCAGCCTAAGACACTGAGACTCCAAAGGCAGCCCAAATACCCCCAGAAGAGCACCCTCAGGAGAAACAAGCTTGACCACCATGCCATCATCAAATTTCCCCTGACCACTGAGTCAGCCATGAAGAAGATAGAAGATAACAACACACTTGTGTTCATTGTGGATGTCAAGGCCAACAAGCACCAAATTAAATAAGCTGTAAAAAAGCTCTGTGACATTGATGTGGCTAAGGTCAACACTTTGATTAGGCCTGATGGAGAGAAGAAGGCCTACGTTCGACTTGCTCCTGACTGTGATGCTTTGGATGTTGCCAACAAAATTGGGATCATCTAAACTGAGTACAGCTGGCTAATTCTAAATACTAATTTTTTCTCACAAAAAAAAAGAGTTAGTTGCACTGCCAATTCAAAGACAAGTGGTTTGAATCCACCAGCTGCTCTGCAGAAATATGGGCAATCTCCTCTTGTGAAATTTAGAGCCTCAGAAAACCTGGTGGAAGGTCAGCTGTGGGTTGGTTCTGACTCAGTGGCTATGAGTTTGAAGGTTTTGTTGATCATCTGAAACAATATTATTCAGACTGCTGCTCAAGGCTTTTTGTCTTAGAAGTGTATAGCTTTTAGCTACTACCCTTTAACACAGAGTGCTATTGTTTGACAAAAGTTATTTCTCAGATTCCCTTACCAGTTACTTGTGATTCTTATTCAAATACCCAAGGAAACATTAGCAGAGATTCTGCCAGAGCCTAAAGAACAAAATTTGTTACTTATCAAGCCATTCATAGATACTTCTGATGGCGAAAATCCTTTGAGTGACCAGCTGTCATTGCCTAGTTGCCAGAGAAGCTGAGCTTACAGATGATGGCACAAAAATAATAATGACAATTTTTTTTCTACATATTAAAAAAAGATTGTGCATGAAAATAAAGTTTATAGCAATTGAACTGTACTTACTGTGTTACAGACACTTTTGTAGAGCTTAAGCAAACTACTGAATATTCTGTTATTTAGTTTGGACTTCATTACACACTACATACAAATGTGTTTTTTCACCCTACTTATTTAGCTTTATGAAAGATGAGAAAATTTGGACTTAGAATCAATGTAGAAGAGTTGAGTCCAAGATTTGTTGGAAAACTTCATCAAATCTTCTAAATTGGCCCTCATTGGCTTGTCTAGATGTCAAAATGTACACTCGGCCTGATAATTCTGAATAGTCCAGGCTGTGTTTCTTCAGCTTTAGTGGCCTAATGAGTAAAAGAGTTGTGTTGCCAGCCCAATTACAGGCAGTTTGAATCCGCCAGGTGCACTGCAGGAAAAAGATGGTCAGTCTCTTCCCATGTAATTACAGTGCCCCTAATAACATGTCGAGGGTTCGTTATAAGTTGATTCTGATGCAATGATAATGAAATGTTAAATGAATTTTCTAAGGAATTTTAGTGACACTGTGGTTAACGCAAACAGCTGCTAATCAATATTGAAACAAGAGAAAAATGAGGTAGTATGTTTCAATAAAGATTTGTTATTGCTATGTGTCAAAATGATCAGAACCAACTCATAGCTTACTCTGCAATAGTGTTTTAGAGGCTGTAAATCAAAAGGGAGTTGTTGTTGTTATGTGCCGTCGAGTCGTTTGCTACTCATAGCGACCCTATGTACAACAGCCCTAAACCCTGCTCTATCCTGTGCCAATCGCACTGCCTCTGACACACCCATCCCAATTACCCCAG
>NW_006399759.1:23428484-23430637 GCF_000299155.1 Elephantulus edwardii | reverse complement strand
TATCAGGCACACCTTAGTCTCCAGAGAGACACCGTTGCTCTTGAGTACTTTAGAGAGGTCCCTAACCGCAGACTTTCCCATCGCAAGGGAGTAGTTACTCATTTTTCTTTTGAGAACCAGCTGATGGATTTGAAACACCTCCCTTTGGGTTGGCAGTAATCCTGCTTTGTCCTCTATTGTGGTGGCTCACAGAGTATTATGAAGTGGATTTGGTTTTCTTGGTTTGGTATATTTAAACCCAAATATATAATTTGGATTTAAACATAATTTTTAAAACATTTTTTTAATTCCATCAAATTGATTACCACTCATTTTGACAAGGAAAAATACAGTCAGGTAATATTGATATATTAATCCAAATATCACAGCTCTAACTCACAGATTTCACGTCAGAATTGGCCCATATCTGACCCTCCATTGTGTTTCTGAGGCTGTACATCATATAAAAGGAGGTTGTTCACCTTTCTCCCCTAGAGCTATTGGGGAATTCAAGACTCCAGAACCATGGTCTTCGGGTTAATAGAGCCACTCCCTATAGACTAGGACACCAGAGATCCCTTTCATAAAATGAAAAAAATAATAATTGTTATAATCAAGTCAATTCTGATTCATACCAATCCTATACGTATCACAGTGTACTTAGGATTTTCAGTGGCTGTGACCTCTTGACGTAGATTGTAGGCCTTTCTTCCGAGGTGACCTGGGAAGATGTATAACATCAACCTTTCTGCTAGTAGCTATGCACTTGCCCCTTTGTGCCACCCAGGACTCTAATATATCAATACTTAAATTATATATAAAAGGAATTAGTACTAATTCAAACAAACAAAAACTGTGAGCTTAAATAAAAATAAATAAGAGGCACAAAGTACATAAAGAAAGTAGATTGGAGAGTGAAATGAAAGTGAGTATAATACTAAGTTAACTTTAAATCAAGGGGCACTGACTCTAAAACAAATAGTAAAATAATAAATAAATAATCCAACAATACATGTTTTTATTTAACAATCATATACAGCCATTTTAAATGTTTGAGGTCAATAATACTGACTCTCAAAATAGAAAACAAAACCTGGCTGACCTGAAAAGGAAATTAAAAGAATGCATATTCACTTTGGAAGATTTAAAACCTCTCTTAATAACTGATGGACAAAATAGGCAAAAAGGCATAGGCTATTCAAGAACATAATTAAAGTGCTTGATGTAATCAACATAAAATTGAGTCCAGCAACTGGGAATACAAATCATTTGCAAGTCAATATTCATGCAAATTGACTATAGTCTGAAAATAACTACGTAAGTACTGCTATTCTTCAAAATAGATCATACAACCTACAATCAGGAGAAAATAACATAGATGAATGAGACCATCTAAGAATCAAATCCCTATGCACATCAAAAAACTTCTCCAGGAAATTCAAAGTCTCTGGAAATTTTCACTGAAATTAATAATAAATATAAAAAAAATAAAATAACCTCTCCAATAGGGTAAAAAGGAAATCCACAGACAGGGAAAAATATTTAGTAATGACATGTCTGACAAGGGACACACATTTAAAATTTATAGAATATTCCAGCATCTCAACAGGAAAAAGTTAACAACCCAGTTACAAAATGGAGACAAGATATGAATAGACACTCCACCAAAGAAGACATTCGGATGGTGAACGAATACATGAAGAAATGTTCAAAATCCCTAGCTCTCAGAGAGATGCAAATCAAAACAATGAGATATCATCTCACCTCAGTAACAACGACAAAGTTCAACAGAGCAGCAAACAACAAGTGCTGGCGAGGTTGTGGAGAAACTAGAAGCCTTATTCACTGTTGGTGGGAGTGTAAAATGGTTCAAACACTAGAGAAGAAGGGGAAGGTGATATAGCACTTTCTCAAAAAGAAATAGAAATATCATTTGACCCAGCAATTCCACTACTAGGATTATGTTGTTGTTGCTGTTGTTGTTGTTGTTGTTGATGTTGTTATATGCTATCGAGTCGCTTGCGACTCATAGCGACCCTATGTACGACAGCCCTAAACTCTGCTCTGTCCTGTGACAATCGCACTGTCTGTGACACTCCCATCTCAATTACCCCAGTCACTGAATCAATCCACCTCATAGAGGGCCTTTCCCTCCTGCGCTGTCCCTCCACCCT
>NW_006399759.1:23414847-23427086 GCF_000299155.1 Elephantulus edwardii | reverse complement strand
CTGACTGGAAGAGATCTATATTTGTTCCCATTCCAAAGAAGGGTGACCCAACAGAAACTACAGAACAATATCATTGATTTCACATGCAAGCAAGATTCTACCGAAGATTATTCAAAAACGACCGGAACGGCACATCAGCAGAGAACTGCCAGAAGTCCAGGCTGGGTTTAGAAGGTGTTGTGGTGCTAGGGATATTGTAGCTGATGTTAGATGGATCTTGGCTGAAAGCAGGGATTACCAGAGGAATGTCTATTTGTGTTTCATTGATTATACAAAGGCATTTGACTGTGTGGATCATAACAAACTGTGGCTGACTCTGAGAAGAAATGGGAATCCCAGAACACTTGATCATGATAATGTGAAACCTATACTTGGACCAGGAGGCAGTCATCAGAACAGAGCAAGGAAACACTACATGGTTCAAATTTGGGAAGGGCATACATCAGGGATATGTCCTATCTCCATATCTTTTCAACCTGTATGCAGAACAGATTAACCAGGAGGCTGGGCTCTATGAGGAGAATTGTGTGATCAAGGTTGGTGGAAGATCTATCAACAATCTGTGTTATGCAGACGACAGAACCTTGCTTGCTGAAACTGAGGAGGACCTGAAGCGCTTGCTGCAGAGCATTAAGGACTGCAGCCTCCAATACGGATTGAGGCTCAATGTCAAGAAGACAAAGATTCTCACTAGGAATATATCCTAAAGAAATCAGAGCTGCCACCCAAACAGATATATGCGCACCTATGGTTATTGCTGCATTATTCACAATAGCAAAGAAATGGAAGCAACTCAAGTGCCCACCAACAAATGAATGGATAGGAAAACTATGGAATATTCACACGATGGAATACTACACAGAACTGAAAAACAAGGAACTCATAAAATATTACATAGCATAAGTGATCCTGGAGGACACTTTACTGAGTGAAATATCTCAGTCACAAGAGGATAAATACTGCAATACACCACTGTTAAAAAACAGGACTTAAATTGGGGTTGGGAGAAACTTAGAAGAGAGGATAAGTAACAAAAAGTACATTGGAACAGATGAAGGAAAGAATTATAAAAGAACAATATATGATCAGGCATTATTTATATGACAACAGTCAAGAAAGAGGTGCATAGCAAAGTAGATGGGGAGAAATATGGGGTGAGTATAGGGCTGGATTCTGCAAAGGTGTGTTTTCTGATTTGAGGTTGAGATTAGCATGTGGCTTTGCTCGCAATAGGGTGTGAGCTGCTCTTATTTGGCTTTTAGACCGTTGGATCTGCAGCTCTTGGACCTGGTGTTTGTGAATCTCCCAAATAAAACAGGCTTGGAAGCAAGAATGATATCCATTTCCAAAACAAAAGGTTTGCCTCTGAAAACTCTATGAACTTGGAGAAAAGATGAAAGTTTTGTGTTCAAGACTTTTGTACATTGGGTCGCTTTGGGTCATTTACAACTCAACAACAACAACATGGGGAGGGAGGAAACTATGCAACAATGAATGAGTTTGTTGTATTTTTTGAAGGGTTTTTTTTTAATTATACTAGTTTATTTACAAAATTCAAATACGTTGTTTTTTAGATCAAATTCTTCCAATTTCCCTCAGCTCCCTATCAAAGTGTACAACACCTTGATTAATCCCCTTCTGCCTTGCACATTCTCATCCCTCTGCTTCCACCCTCCTCCCTTCCTTGTATCTTCATACTCATTCTACAATAATGGTTTATACAATATTTGTCCTTGGGGGACTGAATTTGTTCACTCAGCATAATGCTCTCCAGTCCTATGCAAGTTAGGTAATAATTTACAAAATCATTGCTATTGTGTGCTGTCTAGTATTCCATTGTGTGAATGTACTATAGTTTCTCAATCCATTCAATTGTAGTTGGACATCTGAGTTGTTTTCATGGTCTTGTGATGGTGAATAATTCTGGTATTGGTGAACAAGTCTCCATTTGTGTCTCAATTCTCATTTTCTTAAGGTATATTCCAAGCAGTGGAATAGCTTGGTCATATGGAATTTCTATGTTCAGCTTTTTGAGGAAGCGCACACTGCCTTCCAGAATGGTTGTACTATTTTTAATCCCACCAACAACGTATAAGAGTTCCTATCTTGCCACATCCTCTCCAACATTTATTATTTATTGTCCTGTTAAACTTTGCCACTGCTACTAGAGTGAGATGGTATCTCATTGTGGTTTTGATTTGCATCTCTCTTCTTGCCAGTAATTTTGAGCATTTCCTCATGTGTCTATTGGTCATTTGAATATCTTCCTCTTTGAAAATTCTTTCCATGTCTTTTACCTATTTTGTAATTGGGTTATCAGTCTTTTCCTTTGGAGGCCCAGTAGTATTCTGTAAACTTTCATCATGAGAGTCTTGTCTGAGATGGTATTACCAGGTGTTTGTTCCCAGGCTATCGTTTTTTCTTTTCACCCTGTTGGGAAAAGTTTTTTTATGTGCATAGGGATTTACTCTTTAGAAGGTCCCATTAATCAATTTTCTCCTCTTCAGATTGTATCTTTCTGACGTTTATTGTGTTGGGCTTTTTTTATGGTTTTGTATTGTTTTTTAATGAACTGTGGGGGTAGGGAGGAAAATGTGCAACAATGAATTAATTAATTAATTAAAGTCTAACTTTCTGTAAGCATTCATCAAAACCACAATAAAATAAATAATATAATGACCTTAAAGACCTTGGAAAACAAGTCACAAAGTGAAAAAAGGTCTACACAATACTCAGAACCAAAGGACCTATATCTAAATGTAAAAAGAAATCTTTCAAAGCATTGTAGTTGTTCTTGTTATGTGTCTTTAAGTCAACTATGACTCAAAACTACACTATGAACAAAAGTCTTGAAACCTGCCCTATCCTGAACCAATCTCACCATCTCTGGCACATCCGAACCCATTGCCACAATTACTGTGTCAATCCATCTCATCCTGGGTCATCCTCTCCTGCACTGTCCCTCCACCCTTCCAAGCATGATGTCCTTCTCCAAGGACTAGTCCCTCCTGGCCACGTTCCCAAAGTATGTAAGAATGAGCTTCAAAGTCCTTTCCTCTAAGGAACAACTTGGTTTCATCCTATCCAGGACAACCTTTATGTTCTCTTTGCAGACTTATACTGTTGCTCTTTAGTGCTCTGGAGAGGTTCCTGATAGCAGATTTTTCTAAAGCAACTCATCTTTGTATTTCCTGACTACTAATGCCAAGAATGTTGATTGTGGATCCGTACAAGATGAAATTGTTAGCCACCTCAATCTTGTCTCTATCTATCATGACGCTGTCAAGTGACCCAGTAGGGAGAATCTATGTTTACTTGATGTTGAGCTTCCTTGGAGGTGCAGTCCTTGACCTTCTGCAGCAAAAGTTTCAAGTCTTCCTTAGTTTCAGTGAGCAAGGTCGTGTCATCTGCGTAACACAGGTTGTTGGTGAATTTTCCTCCAATCTTGATGCTACATTCTTCTTTATAAAGTTCAGCATCCTGGGTGATCTGTTCTGCATATAGAATGAAAAGAAATGGAGAAAGGATACATCCTTGACTCACTTCTTTCCTGATTTTTAACCATGCCGCATTCCTTTGCTCTGTTTGTAGGATAGCTCCCTGGTCTAGGTTAGGGTTCATGTAAGCACAATCGAGGGCTCTGGGATTCCCATTCTTCTCAATATTAGCCACAATTCGTTGTGATCCACACTGTTACAAATAAAAATCAGGCACTTAGAAAAATGAACAAGAGGCTTGAACAGATTCTTAAAAAAAAACAACCAAATAACCCCTACACAACTATTTTAGTAATAAGAATTATTCACAATAATATTACAAATAAATATTTAAAGAAAAAAGAAAACTCTTAAAGATGAAGTGTTGATAAGAATGTAAATCAGTCTGTCATTGCCATCAAATTGGAACTGACATACTTGATCCTCTAGGGTTTGGGGGTTTTTCTTCCACATGGGAAGAGATTGCTCATCTTCTTCTGTAGAGCAGTTGGTAGATTCAAACCACCTATCTTTGAATTGACAGCACAACTCTCTCCTCTTCAGCTCACCAAGCTCCCTACTTGATATTTTCCAATAAAGTCAAACATGTATATACGTCTCATCTCATTCTTCAACCTGAGTTAATGGAAATACTATACTAAAAGATAAGATTAAGAATAAAAATATTTAAGAGATAAAATGAACAAGCTAAATGTCAAAAACAGTGAATTGGAACGCTAGTGCTTCCATACAAAGGAGGAAAGTATAAGGCAATGAAAATACATGAACTTCAGCTATTACAGTTGCATGAATCTAAAAAAGCACAATATTGACCAAGAAGACCCTAGACCAGAGTTGTCTATAAAATTTGAAGTTCTCATTACAAAATGAAACCGTGAAACTCCCTGTTCAGAAACAACTCCATTCTGGTCAATCCTTGGGGAATTAATGCGTAAGGTCAAGTATTCAGTTGTCACTCCTCATGGACGGCAAAGTTGGGTATTCTATTCCCTTAAGTCATCCTTCAGACCTAGAGCCAAACCCACTGGCTCATCTATTAGTCAAACAATACAGAGGCCAGTAAGGTGACCAGTAACACCTGAAGACACTCGGTCTTTAGTGTAACCAACCTTGTACGGTTGAAAGAGCAACCTTTCACCAAGGAGGTTTCACCTGAAGGCAGGAGAGGGTAGGATGTAAAGTTTAATGGAAATTACAGAGGAGAAATAAGCAAAGGGTGATTAGGTAGTGGCTAAATAAAACTGTAGTACCCTAGTGAGTCAAGAGTTGCATTGCCAACTCAAACGTGTAGCTCTGAAGGAAAAACATGGGGAATCTCTTCTCATGTGATTTATAGCCTCTGAAAACCCACTGAAGGGTCAACTGAAACCATAGTTTCATTTTGATGGCATATAATGTTGTTGATGTTGTTATGTGCCGTTGAGTCGTTTACGACTCATAGCGACCCTATGCACAACAGCCCTAAACCCTGCTCTATCCTGCGCCAACCACATAGCAATTGGAATTAATGCTATACCACAAAATGTGTAAAAACAAAATGTTCTCTAAATTTTCACCCAAACCACATTAAAACAAGAAAACTGAAATCACAGAAACCAGATAAAGGGTTGCTGAGTCAGAATCAACTTGATGATAGTGGTTTTGGGGTTTTAGGAAGTTCTTAAATATGTATTAAACTTTAAATACAGGGAGCTCTGATGACTTGGAGAAGTCATGCTTAGAAAAGGCCGGCAAAAGAGAAGACGACCTTTAATGAGGGAGACTAATGCTGTAACTGCAACCATAGGCACAAGTGTGTGAGGTTAAAATGTTACTAATTTTTAATCTAGATGGATGAAATATAAATGCTTATTTTATTACTATTTCAGCTTTTCTATGTGCCTAAAATTTCTCATAATGTAAGTCAAAATCTTATTCTATTTTACATAGTAAGATCATTATAATTGTTTCTTTAGCAATTAAAATTTTTCTTCGAACAAAATCCTGAAGTAAAGAAAGTAACATCAAGGGATTACAACACTCAAAACTAATGGAATCACATCTAAATATAAAAAGAAGTCCTTCAAAGCATTGTAGTTGTTCTTGTTATGTACCTTTGTGTCAACTATGACTCAAAACAATTTCTATGAACACAGCCTTGAACCCTGTCCTATCCTGAGTCAATCTCACCATCGCTGACATACCTGACCCCATTGTCACAGTCACTGTGGCAATCCAGCTAATCTCGGGTCTTCTACTCCTGTGCTGTCCCTCCACCAAATGGAGGGAGCAATGGCAAACTCTTCTGATTGGAGCATGTTGAGCAACCAAGAACTCATTCATATCAGCAACCTCTCTTATTTCTCAAAAAAATATACATCATAGAGTAGTAGCTGCAATAGTTAGTAACCATGGACAGAACCAACTCATAACTGACCATCCAGTGGGTTTTCAAAGGCAGTTAATTGTACAGGAGGAGATTGCCCATCTTTCTCCCACATTATAGAGAGCAAGATAAATATAAACACATATATATATTATATTCTTATTAAGATCAGTCCTTAAACTGGACATTTTGAGACACTTAAGTAGAGCTCTGGTGGTCTAGTGGTAAGAAATTGCACTGTAATCCTGAAAGTATGCAGTTCGAATCCTCCAGCTGCTCCACAGGAGAAGGATGGGCAATATCATCCCATGCAATTAACTGCCTCTGAAAACTCGCTGGAGGGTCAGCTATGGTTCAGTTCCAATTTGATGGTACTCACTGTTAGTCTGGGAAAAGAGAGCCAAAGAGAAGAATGAAGAATTCAGAATTCAAATGCTGATGGCCTTGCCTGCTGCAGATAAGAGGGCAAATGGCCTTGCCTGTCTGGCTAAGCTAGTGGGTGGCTCGTAAATCACAGTGGAATGTCCCTCCCTAAAGACTCTGTTTATAAAAATCCTCCCCAGTAAGTTCACAGCGTGACTTCCCTTTCTGCCTCTCCAGGATGAGGAACTCACCCGGGAGCTCCCCTCCCCCCCTTTAATAAAGCTGCATTAAGCTTTCTCTCATTCTCTCTCACTTCTTCTTTAAGTCCACTAACCTACAAGAAGTAGGTTTTCATTGACATATAGAATCCTAGACCCAAACCTTAGAAAAAGAGAAATCTCCAGTCACTAGGTGACACTAATTAAACCAGTAAATTTTCAAAGTCAGCCATGTTTCTGTGTGTCCTGAAGTTGGAACCAACTAAGAGCTGACCCTCCAGCAGACTTTAGATGCAGTAAATTAAAGTAATATAGAGACTAACACTAAGGAAGATTATAATTTCTTGAATCTGTTTTTATCAAAGATGTATCATTTTATATCAAATTCAGTTACATATTAATTACTAAAAAGGTTTTTCTTACCACTTGTTATGGCCTAGTGGTAAGAAAATGTGCTACAATCCCAAAGGCATGGTTCAAACTCACCAGGTACTCCACAGGAGAACAGGAAATCTCCTCCTATGTGGTTGAAGTGCCTCTGAAAACCCACTGGAGGATTAGCTATGAGTCAGTTCACAACAGTAATCTCTTAAGGTAGCTCTGGTAACACAGTCCATAAAGAGTTGTGTTGCTAACACTTTATTTTGGTGTTTCAGATCCAGAAGAATCTCAGCAAGGAATAGATGGGCAATCTCTGACCATGGGAAGTCAGCTGTGAGTTGGTTCCAAATAGATGGCAGTAAGTTGATAGTGTCTTAAATAACAAAATCCACATTAAACAAGATTTTATTTATTTCCTGTTGGAAACAGATTTCATTTTAAGAAAAGAGACTCTAAATGTATGCATGTTTTGATTATGTACTTTTAAAAGCATAATTAGATAGTGTGAGTTTTAATTAGGTACTGAGCTTTTCTTTTCACTCTTTTGTATGCTACTGAATATGTGCTGGTGTTTATGATTTCAGAGAACTAATTCTATCTTAATTAGTTTCCACCCATTCCAGTCTTTCTTTGAAATAATGAGATGCTTTGTCTGTTGTATACATTTAAATGTGTATAATATTCTGAGAGACAAGAATTTTCTAAAGAAGTAAATTAGTGAACTCAGTGAAATATTAGTTATTCCTAAGATATATTTAACCTGTAGGTAAGTGCTTATTCCAAAGTTTGATACATTTTTACCAATATTATGGTTTCCCAAGTATTTTTTTAAAAACTGTTGTTGTTGTTGTTTGTTGTTATTGTTGTTAAGTGCCATCGAGTTGTAGATGACCAACAGCAACCCTATGAACAAAAGTCTTGAACACAAAACGTTCATATTTTTCCAAAGTCATAGAGTTTCTGGAGGCAAGCTTTTTTTGGGAGTGGATGCCACTCCTGCTTCAAAGCCCATTTTATTCAGGTGATCCACTAATGCCAGGCCTTAGGGCCATAGGATAAGGAGCTACAGCCTAGTCTCAACCCCAAACCAGAAAACACGCTTTAGCAGAATCTGGTCTTTCAGCTCATCTTCCCATCCTAGAAATAGCCTCAGACTGGCAGCCAAAAGCCTTTTAAAATATGAGGCCAAATCCAATCAGTTCACTTCCTATTGTAAACAAAAGCCACACCCTCGCCTCAACTCCAAACCAGAAAACACACCTTAGCAGAATCTGGCTGTTCTGCTCAACTTCCCAGCCTGGAAATAATTCTTTAAAAACATACTGTAAAAAAGGCTTTTAACAATTTTTTCCCCTCAATATCAGCTGTGAAAACTAGGCTGGGGGCTGATTGTGGAACAGACCACCAATTACTCATATGCAAGTTCAAGCTGAAGCTGAGGAAAATGCAACCAAATCCACAGGAGCCAAAATATGACTCTGATTTCATACCACCTGAATTTCAGAATCATCTCAGGAACAGGTTTGAGGCCTTGAACAGTAATGAGCGAAGACCAGATGAGTTGTGGGAGGCTCTCAAAGGTATCATCCAGGAAGAGTGCAAACGGTAATTACAAAGACAAAAGAGGAAGAAAAGACCAAAATGGATGTCAGAAGAGACTCTGAAGATTGCACTGGAGCGTAGAGAAGCCAAAGCACAAGGAAGAATTCAAGATACTAAAGAGCTGAACAGAAGATTCCAAAAGGCAGCTCAGAATGACAAAGCAAAATACTACAATGAAATGTGCGAGGAGCTAGAGTCAGAAAATCAAAAGGGCCGAACCCGCTCAGCATTTCTTAAGCTCAAGGAACTGAAGAAAAATTCAAACCTAGAGTTGCTATAATCAAGGATGCTTTGGGAAGAATATTAAATGATCCAGGAGGTATTAAAAGAAGATGGAAGGAATATACTGAGTCATTGTATAGAAAGGAATTGGCAGATACAGAAGAATTTAATGAAATAACATATGAGCAAGAACCTACGGTGATGAAGGAAGAAGTTCAAACTGCTTTGAAGGAAATAGCAAAAAATAAGGCCCCAGGAATAGATGGTATACCAATTGAAGTATTTCAGATAACAGATGTTGCCCTGGATGTGCTCACCAAGTTATGCCAAGAAATCTGGAGAACAACCACTTGGCCAACTGACTGGAAAAGATCTATTTTTGTTTCTATTCCAAAGAAAGGTGACCCAACTCAGTGTGAAAACTACAGAACAGTATCATTGATTTCACATGCAAGCAAGATTCTACTGAAGATTATCAAAAAGCTATTAGAACAGTACATCAGCAGAGAACTGCCGGAAGTCCAGGCTAGGTTTGGAAGGGGTCGTCGTACTAGGGATATTGTTGCTGATGTTAGATGGATATGAGCTGAAAGCAGAGAATACCAGAAGAATGTCTATCTCTGTTTCATTGATTATGCAAAGGCATTTGACTGTGTGGATCATAACAAACTGTGGCTGACTCTGAGAAGAATGGGAATCCCAGAACATTTAATTGTGCTAATGCGAAACCTATACTTGGACCAAGAGGCAGTAGTCAGAACAGAGAGGGGTAACACTGCATGGTTCAAAATAGGGAAGGGTGTACGCCAGGGATGCATCCTGTCTCCATACCTTTTCAACAAGTATGCAGAGCAGATTATCAAAGAGGCTGGGCTCTATGAGGAGAATTGTGGCATCAGGATTGGTGGAAGATCTATTAACAATCTGCATTATGCAGATGACGCAACCCTGCTTGCTGAAACTGAGGAGGACCTCATGCACTTGCTACGAAGGGTCAAGGACTGCAGCCTTCAGTATGGACTGAGGCTCAATGTCAAGAAGACAAAGATTCTCAGCACTGGACCAACTGGCAGCGTCAGGATGGATGGCGAAGAGATTGCGGTTGTTCACAGCTTCCGTTTGCTTGGCTCCACAGTCAACAGTCTTGGCACCAGCAGTCAAGAAATCAAAAAGCGTATCGCAATGGGAAAGTCTGCTGTTAGGGACCTCTCTAAAGTACTCAGGAGCAATGGTGTCTCTCTGGAGACTAAGGTGTGCCTGATATAGGCCATGGTCTTTGCAATCGCTTGTTATGCATCAGAGAGTTGGACAATGACTAAGGAGGACAGAAGGAGAGTTGATGCCTTTGAGCTGTGGTGCTGGAGAAGAGTACTGAATGTACCATGGACTGCCAGGAAAACAAACAGATTCATCTTGGAGAGGATTAAACCAAGTTACCCCTTGGAGGCAAGGATTCTGGGGCTTCGTCTGACATACTTTGGACATGTTGCCAGGAGGGACGGGTCCTTGGAGAGGGACATCATGCTTGGGAGGGTGGAGGGACAGCGCAGGAGGGGAAGACCCTCTATGAGATGGATTGATTCGGTGACTGGGGTAATAGAGATGGGTGTGTCAGAGTGCCGTTGGCGCAGGATAGAGCAGGGTTTAGGGCTGTTGTGCATAGGGTCGCTATGAGTCGCAAACCACTTGACGGCACATAAAAACAACAACAACAACACATGGTTTATGGTACTCCGTTGGTATAGTCAGTAGAGAGTTGCACTACCAACTCAAAGTCAGGTTGTTCAAATCCCTCAGCTGCTTACTCTATGGGAACAAGATAGGCAATCTTCTCCCTTAGTACTATTTACAGCCTCTGAGAATCCACCGGACAGTCAGCTATGAGTTAGTTCTGTCTCAGGCACAGTGACTGAGATGATGTGCTTGGCATTTATTACTTATCGTTTAATAAGGAGTGAATTCTGTTTCATTTAGCAGCCTTTCTAAATTTATAGATTTTAGTGAAATTTTCAAGATGGAGAACAAAAAGTATTGCCTGTATCAGTTTAGACAAGGATTTCCATCAGTCTTTGAGACAGATAAATAACAAAGAGGGGGATAAGTGGTCCAAACTGAATGCCAATTGTACGAGATTCCCAACAAAATCTCACTTAATTTTCGTGAGATTTCTAAAAAGTAAGAAGAAATTTTCTCTCTTTAGAAAATGTTTGAACTGGGATTATAATTTACTAAAAAAAGCCTGTCTGATTCCAAAAGCAATGTTCTTTCCAAAAATGTCAATTAGCATTATTAGAAATAAATACAATATATCTTATGTACAAAAGTCACACTTTTGGATACAACTAATGTGAAGTAGACACTTTTCATATCTGATAAGAAATCAAAGTGGGACAAATTAAAGCTACAACAGATTATTTGCATCTTGGTTTAGAGACTAAGAATTAGGCACTGTGAAATGACTGAATGTTCTTTCATACTCCCAAACTATAAAATTCTGAATACACGTGATTCAAACCCACCAGCTTCTCCTGAGGATAAGGACAGGCAGTCTCCTGCTGTACAATTACTGCATCTGAAAACCCACTGGCCTGTCACAAATGGGTTGGTTCTGACTCAATGGTAAACAACAACAAGAAGCAACAATTTATTTCCTTTGGTTTTTCAGAAACAAAACCAATCATATGTTGAAGAGGAATATATTTCTGTATGTTCCACACAATGTAGAATCTGTAAGGAGCTAAAGATTTTAATTACATAACCTCTTCAACATTGTCTCTCTGAAAATAAACATCAAACCTTTCCACTTCATGTGGGAGTGCCAGCACTAACCCAGAAAGAATCTTTTTCTTGGAGGGTTGATCTTATCTACCATGAAACATTACACTTTCAGGCATTTTAATTGTTGTCGATAGGTGCTATTGCATCAAGTACAACTTAAAGCAACACTATGAACAACAGATCTGAACCCTGCCTATCTTATGCCATCCTCACAATCTCTGACATACTATAGCCCATTCCTGCAGTCACTGTGTCAATCTACCTGGTTGAGAATCTTTCTCTCTTTTGCAATCCCTCCACCTTTCCAAGCATGATGTCATTCTCCTAGCATCACACCCAAAGTATGAGAGATGGAGCTTTATCATCTTTGCCTCCAAGGAGCATTCTGGCTGCACCTCTCCAAGACATATCTGTTTGTTCTTTTTGGTAGTTAACGAGATCTTTAGTACTCTTCTCTAACATCGTAGTCCAAAGGCATCAATTATTCTTCTGTCGTCTTTATTCATTGTCCAGCTCTCAGACAAATAGTAAGTGACTGAAAAAACCATAGCCTGAATCAAGATGTTGTTGTTAGGTGCTGTTAAGTACAACACATAGAGTACAACCCTATGAACAGCCACTCTGTAACCTGCCTTAGACTGTATCATCGTCATCATCTTTGAGACACTAGAGCCTATTGCTGAAGTCATAGTGTCAATCTATCACATTGGGGGTGCCCAATTACAAAATGGGCAAAAGACATGGAAAGAATTGTCACAGAGGAAGATACTTGAATGGCCAACAGACACATGAAGAAATGCTCCAAATCACTGG
>NW_006399759.1:23411199-23413961 GCF_000299155.1 Elephantulus edwardii | reverse complement strand
GAGGGAGGGAGGGAAGGAAGGATATAAAAAAAACAATGATGAAGCTCACCTCATATACTTTGAGCATGTTGCTAGAAGGGGCTATTCCTTGGAGAAGAACATGATGCTGGAAAGGGTGGAGGGTCAGAGAAGGAGAGGAAGACCCTCGACCAAGTAGATTGACATGGTGACTGCCACAGTGGGCTCTTGTGTGTCAAAAAGTATGTGGATGACACTGGATAAAGCAGAGTTCAGATCTTTTGTTCATAGAGTTACTAAGAGTTGTACTCAATGGCACCTAACAACAATAACAACTGAATACAATCGAGTTATAAAAATAAAAATATTTCCTTGAAACAAATGTGAATGAAAATAAAACATACCAAAACCTCTGGGGTACAGCTTAGGCAATCCTCAGGGGACAGTTCATAGCAACAGACAAACACATTAAAAAAGAGGAAAGAATAAAAATTAATAACCTAATCAACACCTTCATCAAACAGAAAAAGAACAAAATACTAAAGGTGGATCAGAGACCTCGACAAAAAGCCTCTAAAGATCTTAAGAGACAAAATGAGACAAAACTTAAAAGGCCTAACCTAATGCCATGCAGTATAAGGAGGCTGACAAATATAGCCAGAAATGCACAACCAAGAGAGGAAAATGTCAGTGAGTGAGATCTTCTCAAAATTAAGTCCCTATGTGCATCAAAAACTTTTCCCAATAGGCTGAAAATAAAACCTACTATTGTTCTTATGTGCCATCAAGTGCATTCTGACTCAAAGTGACCATATGTATAACAGCTCTGAACCCTGCTCTATCCTGTGCCCACATCGTTGACTCTGACACACCTACATCAGACAGGGCTTCAAAATTCTTGTCTCCAAGGAACAGCCTGATTTCACCCTCTCTAGCATGGACCTATTTGTTCTCCTAGTAGTCCATACTCTTCTAGTAGTCAATACTCTTCTCCAGCACCACAGCTCAAAGGCATCAATTCTTCTGTAATCTGTAGTCAATTTTCAGCTCACTGATGCATAGCAAATAATTGTAAAGACCATGCCCTAGATCAGGTACAGCTTAGTCCCTAAACTAACATCATTGCTCTTCAGTACTCTAGTGAAGTCCCTGAGAGCTGACTTCCCAAAAGTAA
Source organism: Elephantulus edwardii (assembly GCF_000299155.1). Lineage (NCBI taxonomy): Eukaryota > Metazoa > Chordata > Mammalia > Macroscelidea > Macroscelididae > Elephantulus > Elephantulus edwardii. The sequence goes on along the minus strand of NW_006399759.1, from coordinate 23,412,829 downwards.
TTCATTTTTTAATTTCCTAGCTGCTGGTAACAAGTGTTGATTGTGGAGCCAAGCAAGATGAAGTTTTTAACAATTACATTTTTTGTCCCCATTTATCCTGATGCTGCCAAACCTACTGACTGGGGTTGAGGGGAAGGGAAATTTGGTCATTCCATCTCAGACAAGAGTCTCAAAACAAAAATTTACAAAATAATACAGAACCCTCCTTGGAAGCAAGGATTTTGAAGCTCCATCTTCAATAATCTGAACATCCATCTCAAATACGTTGCCAGGAGGGGCCAGTTCTTAGAGAAGGTTATCATGCTTGGAAGGGTGGAGGGACAGTGCAGAGGAGACAGACTTTGGATGAGGTGGATTGACACAGTAACTGGCGTGATTGTGGCAGGTATGTCAGAGACAGTGAGATTGACTCAGAATAAGGTTGGGTTCAGAGCTATTGTACAATTGATGACTCAATGGCGCAAAGCAACAAGGCCTCCACAAGGAAAAGATTTATAACCCAGTTACAAAATGGGCAAGCTATATGGAAAAACCTTTCACAGAAGAGGACATTCAGATGGCCAACATACACATGAAGAAATGCTCAAAATCATCGAAAATAAGAAAGTTGCAAATCAATACCAGAAAAGGATAATATTTAATCTTAATTCCTTAGCAAAGTTTAATAGAATAGCAAGCAATAAATGATGCAGAGGACTTGGAGAAATTGGAAATCTTATACACTGTTGGTGGGAGTGTAAAATAGTGCAACCACTCAGGAAGGCTGTTTGATATTTCTTCAAAATGCTGAACATAGAAATTATATTTGACATAGATATTCCACAGTACACGTATCTCAGACACAGAGATTTGTACACCAAAGTTCACAGCAGCACTATTCACAATAACAAGAACATGAAAACAGTCTAAATGTCCATCAATAAATGACTGGGTTGAGAAATTGTGGTACATTCACATGATAGAATACCTATGCAGCACTCAGGAACAATGATTTTGAAAAATACTACACAACATGGGAGAGGCTAGAGAGCATTATGCAGAGTGAACTAAGTCAGGCTCATCAGGACAAATACGGCATAAAACCATTATTTTAAAAAGGAAAGATAACCAGTAAGGTGTATATATGAATTTCCAAAGAGGGAAGAGGGGAGAAGTGGTGCTGAGGGTGAGAAGGGAGGGAAATCACTGGGTTTTAGAGTTTGTTAGGTGGAGGGAGGAGGTGAGGAAAAAAGAAACAAGCCCAACCAATGTACATGAACGAAGCTCAATGTTAATAAATGCTTGTATGCAAACAAACAAATTTAAAAAAAAAACAAACAAAAACTAGCTTACTGGCCCAATAGAGACTGATGTTATCCCAAAGCTTATGATTCTTAGTCACAGTTCAGACCTGGAAGATAAATCACCCTCACGATTCTACTTTCAGTAAAGCAATAGGCCTATGAAGTGATCATTAAAACTAAGGTTGAAGGCAATCTTTAGGAAAACCACTCCTGTAACATTAAAAGAGTAACATTTGCCCAATGATAAAGCTCCAAACACATGAAGCAATAAGAAGGAAACACAAATATAAATAATAAATACAGGAAGGAAGTAGGGGAAAGTACTGTTATATTTTGTTGTATTGGTG
>NW_006399759.1:23405475-23408819 GCF_000299155.1 Elephantulus edwardii | reverse complement strand
CGGCATTAAACAACAACAACAACATAATCTCAATATCTTCAAACATTAGTGTAGTCATTATTGAATGCAAAATTAGTTTGTCCTGTAAACTCACTCAAATAAAACTAAAAATGAAAAATTAAAGTTAAAAAAAGAATAAATGTAGGCTTAGCTTACATCCTTTGGTGTTCTAGTGTAACCAAGGGACAATAGTAAAGTAATAGAAGACCTGATGGTAGAATGGTCAAACTTTCGTCTGCTCTCTGGTTTGAACTCACTGGATGCTCTGTGCCAAAAATATGTGGCAGTAAATTTGCATAAAGATACAGACTTGGGAACCCAATGGAGCAGTTCTACTCTGTCCTACAGAATATCTATGAATCAGAATCTCCTTGATGACAATGGGCTCGGTCTTTTAATAAGGATGGCACAAGATAGGGAAAGGTTCAGATCCATTGTTCATCGCATCACTATGAGTCATAGCTGAGTCAATGACACAAAACAACAACAACAACATTAATAAACAAAGGAGCTTTGGTTGTAGAGTACATAGGGAGTTGCACTGCTAGCAAAAATTACACTTCTCTGGTGGTTCAAGTCCAGCATTGGCTCCACAGGATAAAGATGAGTACTCTTCTGTTGTGTGATTTGCAATCTTGTAAACTCAGTGGAGGGTCAGCTGTGAGTTGGTTCCAACTAAGCAGCAATAAGCTGTTTCAGTTACTAATAAGAGGAATATTATACTTATAGTAGTAATAATATTGATGTTATTAGTGAATTCTTTTTACCTGAATCTACAATTAAGATCCATGGAAGAAGCAATCAAGAAATCAAATGACATAGTGCACTGGGCAAATCTGTCCAGGACCTCTATACCAAGATAATTCTTGCAAAATTAAATTGTGATGGAGGAAAAGAAGACAGCTTTCTAGGAAGCAGATTTGTTTGTTCAAAAGATAGATGTGGAACCCCTCCTTTCTGTATTGGTCTAGCAACAATATCCTCTCAGATTTGTTATATAAACAGATTGTACTTGATAAGACACCAAACAATTTAGATGTAAACTAACGTGTTTCATGTGCTTCAATTCTAAAAATAATATAAATATTTTAATTAATAAAAACTTTGAGGACTATGATGCAGCTGATCCAAATAATAATTTATTCAACCATCTCATATGCATGCAGTAGCCAGAAAATAAGGGACTGAAGGATGGCTTTGAATTACTTGAACATTGGTGAAAAAATTTGAATATATTATAAACAATATAGAATAACAATACTGTCTTAGAAGCATCACACATCGAATATTTTTTTAAAATTAAGGCTGATAAGACTTCTCACATACTCTGGTCCTGTTTTCAAGAGGGACTAGGCCTTGGGAAAGGAAACCAGGATTGATAGAGAGTTAACAAAAATAATGAAGATTCTCAACAAGATGGATTGACAAAGTGGCTTCACTAATGAGCTTAACTGTATCAATAGTGAAAAGGGCACAGAAACAGGTAGTGTTTCCTTCTACTGTACATGGGTTGCTACAAGAACACCGAATGACAACAGAGGAGCAGTATGAGTCTCAGTTGTGGTGGTGTTTTTGTTTGGATTTGGTTTTTTCCTCCAAATATCTGATGTTTTTAACTTGTAAATAAAACTCACTGTCATCAGTGTATTCTAACTCACACTAGTCCTACAGGACATAGTACTCCTACGTGGGGATTTGAATGCTATAAATCCTTACAGAAGGGGACTGCCTCATTTTTCTTCCTGTCATGAGTAATTGGTATATGGAAAGCAGCAATCTTTCAGTCAGCATCCTAGTTCTTGATTTAGTGCACCCCCAGAGCCCCTTGAGGTAAAAATTAAGGGGAACAAATGTTACATGTACTAGTCACAATGCTTATTCAGTTTGTCTTTCTATTTTTTGTCATTCTATTTTCAGTTCTATCAGCAAGACACCACATCTGAATTGTTGTGCTCCTAACCCAAAAGCTGGCCATACCTCTTTGATAGGTTGAATCCACCAGAGAGAAATCCCCAATAGCTAATTCAGTGTCTATCTAACAAGTAGTAATTTATCTGTTGGATAAATTAACTCTCATTACAGTCAAGTTGGAACTGACTCATAGACGGCCTTTAGCAGGTTTTCAGAGGCTGTAAATTGCATGGAAAGAGATTGTTTGTCTTTCTTCTGAGGAATGTGACACGCAACAACAGGGAGAATCTTTAATAGGAGGATGTGTGTCTTCATCTCTCCCCACTGGCTAGAATGTGCTTCGAACTGCACACCTTTGATTGACAGCACAACTCGTTACTCATTAGGCCACCAATAAACAAATGTGAAAACTGAAAGTTCCATTTCTTCAACCCTTGTTTTCATAAGGCAAAACCAGGCTTGAGAAGAGAAGCAGCATTGTCTAGAAATAACAATAGTTGCATCAGTTAGAATTGCATTTAGCTGAAAATTATTAAAATCCTAAAATAACAATTACTAAGATAATATAGAAATTTTTTTCTCCTATATGAAAGAAACCTAGTAGTAGACTATAACTGGTAAACTTAAATATCTCTCTGTGTGTGTGTGTGTGTGTGTGTGTGTGTGTGTGTGTGTGTGTGATATACATATATAAACAAAGCCAAACAAAGAAACCAACACATTATGTCAAGTTTGTTGTGACTGATAGGAAACCTCCTATTGAGTTTTTGAAGCAGCAAATCTTAAGGGATATAAACTACCCATCTTTCTCCCAAGAACTGGCTGATGGATTCTAACCTTATGGGACATGGGTACATTTGGTGAGCATCACAACATGGCACAAACAATAGTTTTTATTTGGTAAGAGACTTACCCTGCTCTTGTCATACTGTTCCTCCATTCTTAGTGACTAATACATGGCTCAGTATGGCTGCCAATATTCCAGAGGTGAAAAAGCACATTTCAGCCAATGGGGAAGGATGAAGACAAGTGTCCCTTCTTTTAAAGATCCCTCCTTAATGATACATGTGACACTTATACTAAAAGAGAATGTTAAGTAAAGAAGAAAACTTATTCACAGTGACCTTTCCTAGCTAAGACTAAGAATATAACTTTTCAATATTCTCAATATTGTTTTTCAATAATTTTTAGCCAATTATAATGGCTTCAGCTCAGGAGTTCTGTATTTTAATAAAAACATGCATAAAAGAGATATCAGAAGGACTTCTAATTAACTACAAAAAAAGACAAATTTAGGACTGCTATAATAAAGGTCCTCTAAATCTGAACATTCAAATTAAGACAGACTAGGAAGAAGGATTGGCCACCCACTTCTGAAATAGCAGGCCTCTGAAAACCCTATGCACAACAGAACACACGCAGACTAACAGAAA
>NW_006399759.1:23387720-23395825 GCF_000299155.1 Elephantulus edwardii | reverse complement strand
CATAGGGTCGCTATGAGTCGTAAACGACTCCACAGCACATAGCAACAACAACAAAACATAATAAAGGTCCACCATGCTTTCAAAGTACAGGGAAGAAAAACAAAAACCCAACTGGGAGCATCAAAGAGAGCTTCATTTAAATGGTATCATTTGAACCAGGCCCCTCTATGTGCAATTGAGCACATTTAGAATAGACTAGAAGATATGGCAACCAAGGCTGAGCCCTCAAATATGAAAACACAAAGGAGGAGGAACAGTTGTAAGAAGACACAAGTGATTGTAATGTGCACTATGAGATGCATGAATGCAGGAAAATTTGGCATTGTTAATAAATACTGGCAAAATGAGATAGTGCTGTGGGACATTTTGAATCTAACAATCATATGATCTGCTATACCAAATATGAAGAGGTGAGAAAAAAAAGTGGGATTACCTTCATAGTTAAAAAAGTCATTTGTAGATCCATCTTGAAATGCAATGTAGTAACAGGATAATATTCATACACACACAAGAAGTCCAGTGAATATCACTATCATTCAAATATATGCACCAATAACCAGAGCCAAAAAGAAGAAAATAGAAGATTTTTACTTACTTTTGCAGTTGGAAATCAATTGAAGGTGCATTAATAATAATGCGTGATTGGAATATAAAAGTTGGGAACTGAGATGAAAAATTAATATTGAAAAACATAGACATGGTGACAGAAATGAGACTTGAGATAGAATGATATAGTTTGGTACAATAAATTATTTATGGAAAATACCTTTTATAAGAAACATAAACACAGACTATGCACCTGGGTTTCACCTCATGGCATGCACAGGAAACAGATCCATTACATCCGTGAGAAGAATTGATAAAGAAGCTCAATATCAGCTGTGAAAACAAAGTCAAGTGCTGATTGTGGAACAGACCTTCAACTACTTATACATAAGTTCAAACTAAAACTAAAGAAGTTTCAAGCAGATCCAATGAACAAAAAAATTGACCTTGCGTCTATCCCACCTGAATTTCAAAACCTTCTCAGGAACAGGTTTGAGGCCCTGAACACTAATTAACAAAGGCCAGGAGCGTTGTGGAAAGATATAAAAAAATATCATCCAAAAAGAATGCAAAATGTCATTACAAAGACAAAGGAGAAAGAAAAGGCCAAGAAGCTTGTCAGAAGAGACTCTGAATACTGCACTAGAACACCAAGGGGAAAAAGGAAGACGTTAAAGAGGAAAACAGAAGATTTCAAAGGGAAGCAAGAGAAGACAAAGAGCATTATAATTAAATATGCAAAGAGCTGGACTCTAAAAATGAAAAGAGCCAAACTAGCTTGGTTTTTCTTAAGCTGAAGGAATTAATTAAATCCTCAAGTTGGAATACTTAAGGCTTTAAATTATCCAGGAAGCATTAATTTTTCCAGGAAGCATTAAAAGAAGATGGAAGGAGTGTACAGTCACTGTACCAAAAAGAATTGGCTGACACAGAAGAATTTCATGAAACAACATATGAGCAAGATCTTGTGGTGATAAAGACGTTCAAGCTGTTCTAAGGAACTGGCAAATAGCAGGGCTCCAGGAATTGACGCCATACCTACAGACATATTTCAATGAACAGATGCTGTCCTGGACGTGCTTATCAAGTTGCACCAAGAAGAGATCAGTATTTGTTCCTATTCCAAAAAAAAAAAAAAAAGGTGACCTGACAAAGTGCAGAAATTAATGAACAATATCATTAATATCATATACAAGCAAGATTCTGCTGAAAATTATCCAAAAATGACTGAAACAGCACATCAACAGAGAACTGCCAGATGTGCAGTCTGACTTGAGAAGAGGCCATGTTGTTGTTGTTGTTGTTGTTGTTGTTGTTGTTGTTGTTGTTAGGCGTAATTGAGTATGACTCATAGCAACCCTATGGACAAACTATCTGAACTCTGTTCTATCCTGTGCCATCTTCACAATTCCTGACACACAAGAACCTATTGTGGCAGTCATCACATTGATCCACCTGGGTGAGGGTCTTCCTCATCTTCGCTGATCCTCCACCCTTCCCAGCATTATATCCCTCTCCAAAAAATAGCCCTTCCTAGCAACATTCCCAAAGAATGTAAGGCTAAGACTCATCATTCTCGCCTTCAAAGAGCACACTGGCTGCACCTTTTCTAAGATATATTTGTTTGTTCTCTTGGCCACCCATGGGATAGTCAATACTCTTCTCCAACTCAAAGGCATCAGTTCTTTTTCTGTAATCCTTATTCATTGTCCATCTCTCAGATGCATAGGAAGAGATTGGAAAGACTATGGCCTGAAACAGATGCACCTTAGTCCTCAAACTGACATCATTACTCATCAATAATTTGGAGAGGTCCCTAAAGGCAGATATTCCCAGCGCATTGTGTCTCCTTATTTCCTGACCTCTGGTACCAATGGTGTTAATTGTGGATCCCACCAAGATGAAGCTGTTGGCAATTTCTATCTCCTTTCCATCTATCATAATGTTGCCTATCAGTCCAGTGGTAAGAATCTTGGTCTTCTTGACACTGAGATGCAATCCATGCCAAAAGCTGAATTCCTGAATATTCTGTAACAAGTGTTTCAGGTTCTCCTCACTCTCAGCAAGCAAGGTTATGTAATCTGCATAACAAAGGTTATTGATGAGTTTCCCTCCAAGCCTGTTGGATAATTAAAATTAAAATACATCTACAGGAACCAAGACATGATCTTGAATCAATTCCATTTGAATTTCAAGATCATATTAGGAATAGGATTGAGGCATAAAAAGGATATCATCCATGATGAAAGCAAAAGGTCATTACAAAAATAAAGGACAAAAAAAATGAAATGGAGATGAAAGGGACTCTAAAAATAATAAAATGAAAATGTGCCAAAATAATAGAGGTGAACAGAAGGTTTCAAAGGGAAGTTCATGAGGACAAAACCATGGAATTGGAGAATAAAAAGAGAAGAAATTGCTCTTCATTTCTCAAGCTAAGATAACTGAAAAACAAATTTAAGTGTGGTGTCATAATATTTGAAGATGCTATTGGCAGTATATTGAATAACCCAGAAAGCATCATAAGAGGGAGGGAATATGCCAAATCATTGTACCAGAAAGAACTGATTGACACTAAAAGATTTCAGGAAGTACGGTTTGAAAAAAGAACCAATGGCAACGAAGGAAGAAATAGAAGATGCATTGAAGGTATTCACAAAAATAAAGCCCCAGAAATTGATGGGTTACCAATTGATTTGTTTCAATTAACAGATCTACCCTTGGATGCATTCAGCAGTCTGTGCCAGAAAATTTGGAGCACAGCTGTCTGGCCAAAAAATTTGAAGAGGTCCATATTTGTTCCCATTCCCAAGAAAGGTGATCTAACTGAATGTGGAAATTATCAAACAATATATTTATATCACATGTAAGCAAAATATTGCTAAAGATCATTTAAAAAAATTACTAGAACAGTACATAGATATGGAACTTCCAGAAGTTCAAGTAGAGTTTAGAAGAGGCCATGGCACCAGGGATATCACTGCTCATGTCAGAGACCATGGTACTAGGGATATTATAGCTAATGTTAGATTAGATCTTGGCTAAAAGCAAAGAGTACCACAGGAATGCCTATCTGTGTTTTATTGACTATGCAAAGACATTTGATGATGTGGATCATAGCAAACTGTGGCTAACTCTGAGAAGAATGGGAATCCCAGAATACTTGATTGTGCATATGTGAAACCTATATTTGGACCAAGAGGCAGTTTTCAGAACAGAGCAAGAAAACACAGCATGGTTGAAAATCAAGAAAGATATACACCAGGGATGCATTCTGTCTGCATACCTTTCCAGTTTATAAACTCCAGATGGAATCTGGTTTCTTCTTAGATTGAATATGGAAAGCTGTCAGACACCAGGATGGTTATATAGCAAGCTGATTCTATCTGACTTTTGGCATGAAGCTCACGTCTTTTATTAATGGAATTTGTGTATGGAGGCTCACTTAGGGAAAGGGAGTCACTAGCACACAATATAGGGGGTAGGAAGGGTATACTGTGCATTGAAATCTATAAAGTATCAGGCAGAGTATCAGATATTTTAAATCTAACATCTCATTTTAATCTTATTCACTGAAAATAGTTGATGTTCAAGGTTTTTGCTTAAAGCAAAATAGCAGTAACTGAAAGTCCAAGATTCAAAATCCAAAGAGTGTCTCTCAACTTGATTTTCCAAATATGTGAGGTGTACTTTTCATTTAATCTATCAGACACTTACTACTTCCCATTTCACTCTTTAGTTCCAGCTCATTACATCTAACTTGTAAGAAAAGTCTCTCTGCTCCTTTTGCCCAGACACTTTCAATATTCACTAATTATTTTCATCTGTAATTCCAAGTTATCTCACTTCATTATTAATATCATAACATAAATATTTTAAAATTTAGGGAAAATTTTTTTACCAATGAGGTTAATATGTACTTACTCCACCTTTGAAAGTTTTCCAGTCTTCACTTTCCTTTGTACAAATAACTACTGATGGATTTTTCATAGTTTTTCCTTTTTCTTTTCTGCAGGTGTTTGCTTACGCATCAGTGGTGGGATAAAATAAATGACAAGTCTAATTACTCAGATCTGTCTAGGCACTAAGTCAATTATATACTACTTAGTATGAAGTCATTTCTCTTTTTTTAAAAAATACATTGTGAGCCAGAAACACAAATTACTTTTTACACATTATCATTTATGTCCACCACCCTCTCAATTTGATTTTCCAAACTCTTTTCCCTTTAAGGTAATTTTAAGTAATTATATCAGTTGGGCCTGAGGGCCTAGTGTTATTATGTTGGTGGAACACTCTTCTAAATTGTACAGCACTATTCTATCAATTTGCTGTACTGAGGCAACCTGGTTTTGCAGTGAAACTGAACCTTGTGCCACTGGGGGTCAAATGCCATAACGGCTGCCCATGGTGGACAGCATTTGGTGGAGCTCCCAATTTAAGACAGGTTTGGAAGCAGGAGTAACATCCACTTCCTAAACAACATGCCTCTGGAAACTCTATGAATCTGGAGAAATTATGATAGTTGTAGAAAGGCTTCAGGCCTTTGGTTCATGGGGTTGCTATGAGTCATGCTCGACTCAACGGCAGTCAACAATAACAAGAACATGTGAACTGACGTTCTAGTGCTTTCACGATTAAAGTACTTGGCTGCTAACCGAAAGATCTTTGAACTCATCAGCTACTTTACAAGGAAAAAACATGAGCTGATTGACTTACATAAAGATTCAATCACTTGGAAAGTCTTCTCTGTTCTGTAGAATTACTATAAATCTGAATCAATTCAGTGGAAATGGATTTAGTTTTTGCCATTTAATTTAATTTATTTACTTATTTAGGCTAATCTCTGGACAATTTTCCATTCTCTAAACATACTCCAGGGAGCTCTGCTGGCCTAGTAATAAGAATATGTGCTACAATTCCAAACGCACACAGTTCTAATCCACCAGCTGCTCTGAAGGAGATTGAGCAATCTCCTCCTGTGTGTGACTACTGCCTCTGAAAAGCTGCTGAATGCTCAGCTATGTGTCAGTTCTGACTCAATGGTACACAGCAATGAACGTAGTCAATTTTTCCATTTCTAGGATTTTATTCTTTTTCTGTTTGTGAAAACCCCTCTCTCATCGCTCTTTATGAGATGAAAATTATATTCATTCTACCAAGTTCATTCAGCTCAAAGACTACCTTCTGCTTCTGACCAGTATAGCTAGACGTGTCCTCTCCTTTCTTCTAGTAATATAAACACTTGGTTTGTTTTCCAATAACTTTCAATAATCTTTTTGGTTGTATAATTGTATACAGATATAGAAACCCACACAAATCAAATATTCAGCTGAATAAAGTAAACACTACCCAAACCAAGAAACTAACCCTCTTCAGTAACTTCCATGCTAATTCCAACCTCCTCGCTCCTACCATAATTTAACATTTCCCTAATTGAGTTACTTTTCATGTTCTAAGGGAGTTCTCAGGGTACAGTCCATAAAGAGTTGTGTTGCTAACCAAAAAACCAAGAATCTCTGGTGGTTCAAAACCACTAGCTACTCCTCAGGGGAAAGATGGTCAGCCTCCTTCAGTGTTCTTTATAGACTCTGAAAATCCACTGAAGGTAATTTACGAGTCCATTCCAGCTCAACAGCAATGACCTTGACATTTGACATTGATTTTGAGATTTGTGTTTATACGTGTGACTGTTATTACAATATAAGAACTTTTAGAATACTGTTACTTAATCATCTTTGCAGTTTTTCAAGACCTTATGATAATTTAATATTTATTATATGCAAATTTGAATAGATCCTGTTCTTGGATACTAGAAAAAATGTTGGCACTTTGAACTCACCTGGAAATGTCTAGGAAGGTGGACCAGGAGACAAGTTTCTGAAAAGTTGAAAACTCTTCAACAAACTCTGTGGAGCAGTTCTACTGTACAACACATGGAGTTATTATGAGTTGGAACTGGTGGCAATACTGTTGCTGTTGTTAGGTGCCAACAAGTCAACTGATATCAATCCTATAAACAATAGTTGTGAACCCTGTCCTATCATGCTCCATCGCTACCATCTCTGATGAGCTCGATTCTATCATTACATGCACTTTGCCAATCCATCTTGTTGGAGGTCTTCCTCTCCTTCCCTGACCCTCTACATTTCCCAGCATGTCTTTTTCCAAAGGTACACCTCCCTTGACAACATGTCCAAAATATGTGGGAAAATTTCACCATCTTTGCCTCAAAAGCACACTGGTTGCACTTCTACCAAGACAGACTTCTTTGTACTTTGGCAGTTTAGGGGATATTCAATACTCTTCTCCAACACTACAATTCAAAGGCATAACTTGTTGTTGTTATGCGTTGTCAATTCACCCGCAACTCATACTGACCCTAAATAAAACAGCTCTGAAGCCTACCCTACTCTGAGCCAGTATCACTGACACTGACACACCTAATCTCATTACTCAAGTTATGATATCAGCCCATCTCATCCAGAGTGTTGCTTTCCTGCACTGTCCCTCCACCACTCCAAGCATTATGTCCTTCAAGGATCCGTCCCTCCTGGCACGCCAAAGTGTTTAAGACAGAACTTCAAAATCCTGGCTTCCAAGGAGAAACTTGGTTTCACTTTCACCAAATCAGACTTATTTGTTTTCTTGGTGGTCTATAGTATATTCAAGACTCTTCTCCAGCACCACAACTCAAAGGCATCAATTCTTCTTCTGTAATCCTTATTCATTGTCCAGCTCTCTGATGCATAGCAGTTAATTGAGAAGGCCATAGCCTAGATCAGACACACCTTAATCTCTAGACTAATATCATTGTTTCTCAGTTCTCTGGAAAGGTCCCTTACAGCAGATTTTCCAAGTGCAATTTGTCTTTTGATTTCCTGATTGCTGGTGCCAAGAGTGTTGATTGTGGAGCCTAGCAAGCTGTAATTGTTAATAGCCTAAATCCTTTCTCCATCTATCATGGTTCTGTCATTTGGGCCAGTGGTAAGAATCTTTGTCTTCTTGATGTTGATCTTCAGTCCATATTGAAGACTGCAGTCCTCGCAGTCCTCGACATTCTTCAGCAAGTGCTTCAGGTCCTCCTCAGTTTCAGCAAGCAAGGTTGTGCACAACACAGGTTGTTGATGAGTCTTCCTCCAGTGATGTGGAAATCATGCATGGCATGAATCAGGTGAACCTTAGTCTTTATATTACATCCTTGCTCTTTAGCACCTTAGACCTTTGGTTTGAATTACCCCAATGGAATGTATCTTTTTATTTCTTCACTGCTGTTTTAATGATTGTTGGTTGTGGATCCAATTGAAATGAAATGTTCATTTGTTGTTGTTGTTATGTGCCATGGAGTAGCTTGCGACTCATAGTGACCCTATGTACAACAGCCCTAAATTCCGCTCTGTCCTGTGCCAATTGCACTGTCTCTGACACTCCCATCCCGATTATAAAAGTCTCTAAATCAATCCACCTCACAGAGGGCCTTCCCCTCCTGTGCTGACCCTCCACCCTCCCAAGAATGATGTCCTTCTCCAAGGACCGGTGTCTCCTCACAACATGTCCAA
>NW_006399759.1:23368642-23386155 GCF_000299155.1 Elephantulus edwardii | reverse complement strand
AGTACCAGAAGAATGTCTATCTGTGTTTCACTAACTATGCAAAGGCATTTGGCTGTGTGGATCACAACAAATTGTGACTAACCTTAAGAAGAATAGGAAGCCCAGAACACCTGACTTGGCTCATGTGAAACCTATAGTTGGATGAATAAGTTGTCTTCAGAACAGAGCAAGGAAACTGCATGGTTCAAAAGCAGGAAAGGAGTGTGTCAGGGATGCATCCTGTCCCCAAATCTTTTCAATCTGTATGCAGAATAGGTCATTCGGGCAGCAGGACTTTATGAGGAGAAGTGTAGAACCAAGATTGGAGGAAGATTCATCAACAACCTACGATATACAGATGACACACCTTGCTTCCTGAAACTGAAGAGGCCCTGAATGCATGATCAAGGACTATAGTCTTCAATATGGATTGAAGCTCAACATCAAGAAGACAAAGATTCTCACTACTGGGCCAAGAGATAGAGGTTGTTATTAATTACAGCTTATTCAGCTCCACAATCAACACTCTTAACACCAGCAGTCAAAAAATCAAAAGACTAATTGCATTGAGAAAATCTTCTGACATGGACCTCTCCAGAGCGCTGAAAAGCAGTGATATCAGTCTAGAAACAAAGGTGCACCTAATCCATGTTATGGCCTTCTCAATTATTTGTTATGCTTCAGAGAGCGAGACAATAACTAAGGATAACAGAAGAAGAATTAATGCCTTTGAGTTGTGGTGCTGGAGAAGAGTCTTGAACGTACCATGGATTGCCAAGAAAAATATAGATCTGTCTTGGAAAGGGTGAAAACAAGTCTCTCCTTAGAGGCTAGGATTTTGAAGCTCTGTCTCACATATTTTGGGCATGTGGCCAGGAGAGACCAGTTCTTGGAGAAGGACATCATGCTCAGAAAGGTGGAGGGACAGCGCAAGAGAGGAAGACCCCGGATGAGATGGATTGATATAGTATCTGGGGCATTGGGGGTTGGTGTGTCAGAATTAGTGAGACTGGCTCAGGACAGGGAAGGGTTTAGATTTTCTGTACATAGGGTTGTTGTATGTCGTAGACGACTCAATGGCACATAACAACAAAAACACACTGTATTTGTTGGGTTTTTTCTTTGTTTTCCTCTTTTCATTGTTAATTTTAATGAAAATTTACAGAAACTTTAGATTTACATTCATCCATTGTTGCACTTTTCTCCCTGCCCAACTCCCCGGCCCTCGAGTTCACTCTTCTCTTTGAAAATAAAAATCCGTTCATTGTTACACAATCCCTCCCCCCAAGTCCACTCCACTATGCACCCTTCATTTTGAAAAGTAAAAGAAAAATTCTTTCTTTGTTATACAAACCCTCCCCCCACCAAGTCTACCCCACTATGCAGCCTTCATTCTGGACTCCTGTCATGGTAATAACCTAATCATATATCCCTTTTCAACAGTTCTCTCCTTCATCTTTTTCAATGCAGTATATGTAATTTATCTCATCTTTCTCAGTCTGCCCACAAGCCCAATGTCAGTCTCATTTTACAATAGTGGAACTATGCAGTATTTCTCCTTTTGTGAATGAAATATTTCACTCAGCATAATGTCCTTCAGGGTCACCCATTTTTAATAATATTTCATGAGTTCCTTGTTTTTCAATGCAGCATAGTATTTTATTGTGTGACTATACCACAGCTTCTCTATCCATTTGTTTGGTTGTTTTTTATTTAATCCTCTTGTTTAGAGTCAACAAGACCTTGGGGGGGGGCCTTTGTATTTCAAAGTTGGTTGTTATTATATTTTGAAGGAGCATTCTTCTTGGTGATACAGCACTCTTCTGTTAATATGCTGTACTGAAGTAGCTTGGGGTTGCTGTGATGATGAACCTTGTGCCTTTGGGGTCTCAAACGGCATAATCATTACTCTTGGTGGACAGTGTTTGGTGGAGCTCCCAGTTGAAGACAGGTTTGGAAGCAGGAGTGGCATCCCCTTGTTAAATAACATGCCTCTGGAAGTTATATGAATTTTGATAATTGTTGATAGTTAGAGAAAGACTTTAAGTCTTTTTTCATAGAGTCTCTTTGAGTCATGCTTGACTCGATGGCAATCAATAACAACAACAACAGTACATGACTACAAAAAACTATTAAGAAGATAGTTATTACAGAGGGTGAAGAAAATGGGAAATGAGTTGACTACTTTAGAAAAGTAGTCCAAGACTTTTGTAGGTTCAAAGGGTCATTAAGGGCCATACAACCGGTGAAGCACTCACTCCTTAGAACAGCCAACTCTCACAAAAGGATATTATGCTTGAAATACTGGAGTGTCATAGAAAAAGAAGAAGACCTCAGTGAGATGAATTGATGAAATGATTAAGCTCAAGTGTATCAGAGATGATAAGGATAATACAGGAAAGGACAGGGTTCAAATCTGTTATACATAGGGTCACAATGTACCTGACTTAACAGCACCTAACAACAAGAATAATAACAAGGTCAAAAGCTGATTCTAGTGGAGTAGTTCGTAGAGAGTTGTGCTGCTAGCCCAAAGATTACACTTCTCTGGCAGTTCTAATTCACTAGTTGCTCTGAGGGAAAGAAATGGATTATTTTCTCCCACGTGTTTTGCAACCTCAGAACTTCAATGAAGAATCATCTATGAGTGAATTTCAACTCAATGAGAAAGATATAGGCTTAAAAGTCAGTCATATTCCAAAAAGGAGGCTCCTAAGGGAGGAAGGCGTAGGGTAAAATTATTCATGGAGGCAAGAACACATGGAGGAAGTGGGAAGTACAGTTACATTGTGAGTATTATAACTGAACTTTAAACAAGGTCTGGGAAAAGGTGAAGGGTTGAAGGTACTACCTAAAGGAAGATGGTGGAAGCAGGGTGGGAAAAAAATTTTTTTTCTGCTGCTGCTGCTTGCTTGCTCAAAGATAATACAACCTTGTTGCTGCAAGTGGGAAGTCCTTGAAACACTTGCTGCAATGTCAAGAAAATAAATATTCTAGCCACTAGACCAATAGGTAACATCATGAAAGACAGAGAAAAGATCAACACAACTTTATTTTGCTTGGATCCTCAATCAATACAATTTGTACCAGCATCAGATCAGGAGATATATTACACTTGGAAAGTCTACAGTAGGGGTCTGGATCAAATTATTGAGTAGCAAGAATGTTAGTTTTAGGCCTAAGGTGTCAGTCACTGATTTCGACCATGGTCCTTTCAATCATTTGTTATGCTGGAGAGCTGAACAATGAATAAGGATGATAGAAGAATTTAGGCCTTTGAGTTCTGGCGTTGGGGAAGAGTACTGACTATCCCATAGACTGCCAGAAGAACAAACCTATATCTTAGAGAAGGTGCCCCCAGAATGCACCTTGGAGACAAAGTTGATAAATTTTGTCTCACACACTTTAGACACATAGCTAGGAGAGGCTATTCCTCAGAGTGGCACCATGCTTAGTAGGGTTGAATGAAGGTGAAAAAGAGAAAGATCATAAACCAGCTGGATTGACACAGTAACTGGAGTAATGGGCTCAAGTGCGTCATAAATTGTGAGGATGGCACAGGATAGGGCAAGGTTTAGATGTGTGGTCCTTAGGGTGGCTGTGGGTTGTATTCAACTCCATGACACCTATCAACAACATTGTAATTGATGCCACAAAGCAAAATATGTTTGGATAGATGGAAAATAAATTTGATTTGTAAACTGCACTCGAATTATCATAGTTACATTTTTCAAAATACATGTATGTAATATGAGAGCTAAGTAATGATCTTCCATAACCCATTAGATAAAATAATAGTTGTTGTGTGTCATCAAGTTGACTATGATTCATAGCCTAAGAAAACCTCATTTCTCAGACATACTTGACCTATTGTCATAGTCACTGTGTCAATCTATTTTATCCAGAGTCTTCCTCTTCTTTGCTTACCCTCTACCCTCCCAGCATGATGTTGTTCTCTAAGGACTGGACCTTCTGGTGACACACCCAAAGTATGTGAGATAGTTTCAAAATCCTTGCCTCCAAGGAGCAAATTGATTTTACCCTCTCCAGAACAGATTTATTTGTTCTCTTGGTAGTCCACGGTGTATTCAATACGCTTTCTAGCACCTCAAATCAAAGACATTGGTTCTTCTTCTGTATTCCTTATTCATTGTCTAGCTCTCACATGTATAAAAGCAATTGAAAAGACCATGGCTTGGATCAGGCACACTTTAGTCTCTAAACGGACATTGTTGCTCTTTAGAACTCTGGAGTGATGCTTGAAAGCAGTGCAACTCATCTTTTGATTTGAAGACTGCTGGTGCCAAGAAGGTTGATTGTGGATTCAAGCAAGAGGAAATAATTAAGAATTTCAATCTTTTCTTTATCTATCATAATACTGCCTATTGGTCTAATAGGGAGAATCTTTGTTGTCTTGAGGTTGAGATGCAACCCATATTGAAACTTGCAACCTTTGCCCTTCTGTACCAAATACTTTAAGTCCTCAATTTCATCAAACAAGGTTGTATAATCTGCATAACAAAGCTTATAGATGAGTTTTCCTTCATTCCTAATTCCATCTTCTTCATAAAGTCCAGACTCCCAAATTATCTATTCCACATACAGACTGAAAGGTATGAAGAAAGAACACATCTCTAACCTAGTCCTTTCTTGATTTTAAACCATGTAGTGTTCCCTTACTCTATTCAGACAACAGTTTCCTGGTCTAGGTATAGGCTTTGTGCAAGCACAACCAGGTGTTCTGGAATTCCCATTCTTCTCAATGTTAGCCACAATTTGTTATGACCCACACGGTCACAGCCTTTGCATATCCAATAAAATACAAATACACATCCTTCTAGTACTCTCTACTTTCAGCCTTGATCCATCGGATTTCAGCAATGATATCCCGGGTCCACCACCTCTTCTAAATCCAGTTTGAATTTCTGGAAGTTCTCTATCAATGTACTGTAGTCATTTTTTTATATATAATATTCAGCAAGATTCTGCTTATATGTGATATTAGTGATTGTTGTTTATTGTTATGTGCCATCAAGTTGCCTGTGACTCATAGCGACCCTATGTACAACAGCCCTAAACCCTGTTCTATCCTGTGCCAATCTTATTGTCTCTGACACACCTGTCTCCATCAATCCAGTGACTGAACCAATCCATCTCATAGATTCAATTGAATCTTATCCAAAGACCATCAGTTTATATTAAACTTCAGTATTAAGTGTACCAAAAAACCAAACACGCAAGATCCAAACCTATTACTCTCTAGTGGATTCTAATTCATAGCAACCTTATAAGATAGACTTCCCAAGGCTGTAACTCTTTACAGAGGCAGACTGCTACGTCTTTCTCTCAGAAGAGGTGATGTATTCAAATTTCTGAGTTTTCAGATATCTATTAACTGGTATCATTGCTTTTGAGGACTTTGAAAAGATCCTTGACAACAATCTCTCCCATGTTACATGTCTCCCAATTTCCTGATTGTTGGTACTAAGGATGTTGACTGTGAATCCTAGCAAGATGAAATTGTTCACAATTTCAATTTTTCTTCATATAACATGGTATTGTCTATTGACTTTTGTTGTTGTTGTTGTTACATGCCGTCAAGTCACTTGCAACTCATAGTGACCTTATGTAAAACAGCCCTGAACTCTGGTCTATCTCTGACACTGTTTCTGACACATCTACCCCAATTACTCCAGTTACTGAGTCAATTCTTCTCATTAAGGGTCTTCCCTTCCTGAGCTGTCCTTCTATCCTACCAAGTGTAATGTCCCTCTCCAAAGACTGGTCCCTCCTTGCAACATACCCAAAGTATGTCAGACAGGGACTCAGAATCCTTGCCTCCAAGAAGCAGCCTGGCTTCACCCTCTCCAGAATGAAGTTATTTGTTTCCTTAGCAGTCCATGGTATACTCAATACTCTTCTCCAGCCCCAAAGCTCGAAAGCATCAACTCTCCTTCTATCATGCCTAGTCATTGTCTAGTTCTCTGATGCATAGCAAGTAATTGCAAAGACCATGGCCTGTATTAGGTGCACCTTAGTCTCCAGAGTGACATTGTTGCTCTTCAGTACTTTAGAGAGGTATCTGACTGCAGACCTTCCCAATGCAATTCGTCTTTTCACTTCCTGGCTGCTGATACCAAGATTGTTGATTATAGAGCCAAGCAAACTGAAGCTGTCAACAATCTCAATCTCTTCACCATCTGTCATCACACTGCCAATCAACCCAGTGGTGAGAATCTTTGTTTTCTTGGCGTTGAGCTTTAATCCATATTGGAAGCTGCAATCCTTGACCTTCTGCAGCAAGCACTTCAGGTCCTCCTCAGTTTCAGCAAGCAGGGTTGTGTGATCTGCGTAACACAGATTGTTGATGAGTCTACCTCCAATCCTGATGACACACTTCTCCTCATAGAACCCAGCCTCCCAGATAATCTCTTCTGTATATAGATTGAAAAAATATGAAAATAGGACACAGCCTTGATGCACATTCTTCCCAATTTTGAACCACGCAGTGTTTCCAGGCTCTGTTCTGACCACTGCCTCCTGGTCCACATAAGGACCACATTAGGTTTCAAATAAGCACAGTCAAGTGTTTCAGGATTCCCATTTTTCTCAGAGTCAGGCACAGTTTGTTGTTATCTACACAGATAACAGTGATATTGTTCCATAAATTCTACATTCTGTAGGATCACTTCTTTGGAGAATGGGAATAAATATGGATCTCTTTCAGTTAGTTGGCTGGGTAGCTGTTCTCCAGATTTCCTGGCATAACCTAATGGGCTGCAACTATTTGTTGAAATATGTCAATTGGTATTCCATCAATTCCTGGGGCCTTATTTTTTTTTTCCAAGTCCTCCAGAATAGCTTGAACTTCCTCCTTTATTACCACAGGATCTTAATCATTCACAACTTCCTAAAAAGTTTCTGTGTCAGCCAATTCTTTTTGGTACAGTGACTTTATGTATCCCTTCCATTTTCTTTCCGTGTTTCCTGGATCATTCAATATATTGTCAATAGAATCCTAAAGTATTGAAACTTGAAGCTTGAACTTGTTATTTAGATCCTTCAGCTTGAGAAATGTCGAGTTTTTCCCCTTTTGATTTTCTGACTCCAGCTCTTTGCATATTTTGTTATAATACTTTGTCTTTTTATGGTGCCCTCTGAAATCTTCTATTCAACTCTAATTTCTTACCTTTGTTTTGGCTTCCTGGAGTTCTAGCGCAATGCTCAGTGTCTCCTCTAACTTCCATCTTGGTTTTTTCTTCCACTTTTGTCTCTAAAATGACCTTTTGTTTTCTTCATGGACGATAGTCTTGATTATCATCCCACAGCTCTTTTTGTTTTCCTTCAATAGAGTTCAATTCCTCCAACCTGTGCTTGAGATAGTTTTAAATTCAGGTGGGATAGATTCAAGGTCATATTTTGTTTTGGTTTTTTTTCAATCTTAAATGATAATTAATTTACTTATACTATTAATTTTAAAGCCTTATAAGGTTTACCATTTAAAATGAGATCAGCACTGGCATATGTTATCACACAATGATATATTTAGAGCCTGCATTTGAAAATAAATTTTGGGGTTTTATGGATCTGTTTCCATTGTTTTTAGCTTCAGTTGAACTTGCACATGAGAAGTTGATGGTCTGTTCCAGCTGATAATGAGATTCTCCAAAGATTCTTTCCACGGCAGGATTAAAAGAAGAATAAAACATTCCCATACCCATCATATTCCAAATTGGATGCAAGGGGAGTTCCTCTAGGAACTGTGAACTGTAATATATTTTATTTCACTAGAGATAAAAGAGGAGGAAAGCAGTTCGAAGGGGAGGAAGACCATTAATACAACAGAGAAATAATCACAAGGAGTAAAGTGTGTCTTTTTTGTGCTGGAGTCTATGTTCAATAAAGTTTCTATTTGTGTCTTTTTTGTAAGGGAATTCATACTCAATGAAGTTTCTAGATATGGCAGAAAGCTAAATCATAAGAAGGTCTCCAAGGAGCACTAGGCACAGAGTTGCTAAAGGGAAAAAATACTTTCAAATACTTGCTTCCACAGAGAGAGAAGGCCATCCCCCAAAGAAGCATACCCACTTGGGACTTCTAGCCTCCTAAACTGTAAGATAGCTACGGAAGCATAGTCTGTAGGGAGTTACTCACCCAAAAGTGGTGTTTACCTAACAGTTCAAATCCACCAGCTGCTCTACATAAGATATAGGACCTCTGAAAATCTGCTGGAGGTTTAGCTTTGAGTTGGTTCCTATCTGAAGACAGTAAGAGACAGAAAAATAAATGTATTTGTTAAAACTGCCCACTTATGCTATTTCTGGTGCAGTCACATCAAAAAAACTCAAGCACAAATCAATATAAAACAAAAAAGGGGAGACTTTTCTGAAGAAGTAAAATTTCAATAGAATCCTGAAAGAAGTGAAGACACTAACCATAAGAAGTATTGGAGGAAGATTAAACAAATAATACCAAGAAAAGGGGAGGAAAATGAAGACTCTGAGATGGAAAAGAGTTCACCATTATAGGGGTGTACGAAGCAGAAATGAGAGTGTTAAGAAAGGTGGTATGCCATTTTATAATATAAATTTTATTCTAAGTGTAAAGAGAAGTAATTTGAGGATTTGAATATAGATACTGCATGATATGATTCACACAGTTAAAATATTACTCAGCTAAATCCTAGAAGCACTTGTCCTAGAGGTATCTTTGACTATTCATTTAATATTAATAGTACAATCACTTTCAAGCACCAATATCACAAGTCTGCCTGCCTATCAGAAGTATCTTCTTGAGAGATTCTTGTTTGCCTCTGATTAACCAAAGATAAAAACAAACGTGTCTGCCTTCTAGTTACTAACTCAAGTTCTTAATTTCCATCATTTTCCTGGTTACTCAACTGCAACATTTGGTGGCATGGCTGCTCCTTGGAGCCTGCTTTTATTGTCCACTGTCATCACTCCCAAACTCAAACTACAAAATGAAGAGCATCTAAATAAGGTTGTTAATAGTCTTCAATCTGTTATCTGGGTCAGTCAACAAGCACTTACTATTTTCTATCTTGAATTGTTCTTATACACTAATATTATCTTCCCAACAAAGGAAAAAGAGAGAATAAGCCTAACTTTATCTCACTGAGGATAAAAGAGTGGCAATTACTTATAAATACAACATAATTCATCTTCTTCAGCAATTACAGGAAACCAGAGATGAGAAACTAGTATAGCTGATTATTTGAAAAACAAATTATTGGGGAAAATAAACATTACTTTATCAATGGAAGCAAATGATCAATTTGTTGTGGTTATGTACTGTAAAGTCAGAACTAACTCGTAGCTGACCGTGCAGTGTGTTCTCAGAGGCAGTAAATTGCATGGGAGGAAATAACTCACCTTCTCCCAAGGAAGAGCTGGCGAATTAGAACCTCCTGCTTTGAGGAAGGCAGTGCATCTCTTCACTTGTTAGAGCACCAGAGCTCCATGTGCTTGCATTATTTTCTCTAAGAATTTATTTTTCAAAGAAGCAGTTACACAGTTCCTTACCTCTGTTTTTCTGTAAATGCTCAGGAGGGTAAATGAACTATGTTGTCTGTATCTTGAAGTAATTAGCACTCATCTATGCTTAACTTATCACATTTTAATTTACACTTTCAAATATCCCAATTTTTAATGTTAAAGACTAGCTCTAAGGTATTGGATAACCTTTCTTATCCCTGTGGCATTGTCAGCAACCACTTAGAAAGTTTCATAGAGCCTGCATTCAAAATGAATCTCTTGTCTGTATAAACACTCTTGTCTCCTGACTAAACCCCATCTTTCATTCTCTGATGCTACAAATTCTCAAGCCAAATTATTTCATTACTTAACATGTAATGTCTAAGCAGTCATCCAAACACCTCTGTTATGTCAGTTGTTCTACAAAATTCAACAAGAAAATTCTCAAGAATATATATGTGTATATATATATCTCCAGAAGAACAAAGAAGACATTAGGAAGTAAGTTCTGAAATACTTTTCAGCTGGCCTTGAGAGTATACCAAAACGGTCTAGAGTGTGGCTATTTGAGAAATAAAAACACATGCATTTTCATAAGCCATCTGTTAAACCAATGTGATAATCCCTTTGATTTTGCTCATGGAAATTTTTCAATATGAGTTTATATATCAAATAACATTAAACAGAACTAGAGACTTTTATAAATAAATGTTAGAATAAGTGTATCTGTTCTCATGGGACCAGCTTTAGCTAAAAGTATGTCTTGAAAATTGCATGCATGGTTAAGATGATCCTGTAGAATAAAAAATTAAAAATCCAACATTTTCAAACTATGTGTGATTGCTAATTTTATATCAGCTTGGCTAGGTTCTGTGCCTAGTTTTTTGCTCAAACACTGACTAGTCCAAATACTGTTATGAAGTAAACTCACATGACTAAACTAGTTGGTCTTGAGTATAGCAGATTATCTAACAGATACGGGTATATAAGACTGTGAATCTCCAGACTGTTCCCTGACTTTAGATTTATGAGCCCACCTCAGTTACATAAGGCAGTTCTTTAAGGTCTTTCTGTCTCTATTATTTTCTTTCTTTCAAGAACTCTCATTAAAATGTTATATTTAAATCTCAAAATGAATATATTTAATGAATGCTACAAAAAAATAAAACCTTAAAAATTAGCCATTATTAATGCCATATAAATGAAATAATTTTTCTATTTTAGCATTCTATCAATTAAAGGACATTTTTACAGGAAAATAATAATCAGGGTAACACCTGCAATCAGGACTACTGAAGCAAAAAGGCTTGAAAAGCACAAATAATACCTTTCTTCAATAACATAATTTCCAAGGGGATACTAGGAAAGAGAAGAGATGGTTTAGAAGGCAATATGATAGGGTCATCTATGAATCACATGTACAAAGAGAATTTAGTGAATGTGGCTTCATATTAAAATAAAAACAAACTAAATTAAATAAAAAAAGAAAAAAATAAACACCAAAATAATTCCTTCTTTCTTCTTTTTAAATTGTTAAAAATCTAGAAAATATAGGAGTGTCTGGTGATTTTCTGATAAGCATGCAAATAAATGTATTCTGAGAACAACTTTTGGAGATTCATTTTTTTTGAAACATTCTTTTTATTTTCTTATTAATTTTATTGAACATTTACAGAGATTTAGGGTTTTCATTCATTCATTGTTTCACTATTTTCCCTACCCTCCTCCCCAGTTCGTTCTTCTTTTTTTTTCCCCCTTGAAAGTCTATTTTAATTGTCCAATTGCCACAGTGCTTGTCAAAGCCAGTTCTGATTAATCTCCTTTGTCAGTGTGTCCTTTGTCATTCCCTATCACTCCTCCCTGAGAGAGACTTCACCCTGATTCATAAGGAAAAGGGGATGGCATATTCTCTTAGCAACTTCCTGCTGAAAAGGGATGCTGTGGGTTTCAGGGTGAAGATCTTCTCTCACTACTCTACAGGGCCCCTTTGGCAATAGGAAACACATAGCCTATTATGGAGATTGATTTTGGAATTTAGATGCACTGTTATCAATTGTGCTTAGCTGTATATGTTCATATCCTTGAAGATATATCATGGAAGTGTTGCAGCCTAGAAGACACAATTTTAACTAACAAGTTAAAAGTACATGAGTCAAAAATTAAAAAGCAATAATATTCCAAGTAGAGGCTCTACTAGCGGCACAAATCAAGTTACAGAGGGAAGGTCTTAAAATAAAAGGCCTATTGACTAGCACTTTGTCTATTATAGTATAAAGGTTAGGAACCAGAAGATGTAAAGGCTCAACTATGTCATTTATTGTTCTTAAGTCCTGGACCAAATTCCATCTACCACTGGGTTGTTTTACAACTCGGAAGTCCGCATGCAAGGCAGAGGTGAAGTAAGGAACTGCTTATGAGGGTTTCCGTCCATTCCAACAACTAAGAAATAGTGAGAAGAGTTGGGACCTCAGAAGGTTTTTAAGACCAAATAGTAGGCTCTTGTGTCCAGGAGAAAATGAATATACTTACCAGTAATGTTAATGCTCACCCACAGCTCTTCTGGGAGGATCTATGTCATTGAAGTGTCCTCCTTTGTTTCCAGCTGGGAGCTGGGGCCTATCAGTTCTGTCAGCCATGAGGACTGGATGTGGGCCACCCTTGGCCAAGTGTCCTTCAGATCCACACTTAAAGCAAGTGAGTGGGAGCTTCCTCTACTTCCTTGCCTATCTGTGGCTCTCGTCTGTGACACTGTCTACTGAAGTGGCCCAGCTTTTGGAACATTTTTAAATTGTTGTTGTTGTTGTTGTTATGTGCCATCGAGTCACTTGTGAGTCATAGCAACCCTATGTACAATAGCCCTAAACTCTGCTCTGTCCTGTGCCAATCACACTGTCTCTGACACTCCCATCCTGATTACCCCAGTCACTGAATCAATTCACCTCATAGAGGGCCTTCTCCTTCTGTGCTGTCCCTCCACCCTCCCAAGCATGATGTCCTTCTCCAAGGACGGGTTCTCTCCTTACAACATATCCAAAGTATGTTAGATGGAGCCTTAGAATCCCTGCCTCCAAGGAGCCACCTGGCTGTTATTTATTTTCACAGATTAGAAGATGTGTTGTGGAGATAAGCTAACAAACTATATATCTATATCGGTATATAATATATAGTTGTTGTGTACTGTAGAGTCAAAACTAACCTATACCTGACCCTCCAACAGGTTTTCAGAGGCAGTTAATTGCACAGGAAGAGATTATCCATCCTTCTCCATCATCCAGAGCATACACACACACACACACACACACACGTTATTATTGATTGACTTCAAGTTGAGCACAACTTATAGCGACCCAATGAACAAAAGACCTGAAGCCTTTCTATAACTATTGACATTTATTAAAGTTCATAGATTTCCCAGAAGCATGTGGTTTATGACGTGGATGCCACTCCTGCTTCCAAATATACATACATGTACACACATAAATTTATATACACATAGGTACTAACATTTCCTTGAGGTGAATCAAGTTGATTCTTGAAGTCCCTGAAGTAAAAATACTACAAATAATAACATACTGTAATGATTATTGTTGTCAGTTGCTGTCAAGTCAATTTTTACGGTGGAGACACCAATGTGTTACATGGTAGAATTGGTCTATAGAGTTTTCTGGACTGTAATCTTTAAAGGAGCAGATTGCTAGACATACCTTCCACATTACCACTGAATAAGTATGAATTGTCAACTTTTAGTTTAGCAGTCCAATGCAAAACCATTTGTACCACTTAAGTAACTTATTCCTACTATAATTATCACCACTAACAATAATTTACTGTCATCTCTCCTCAAATGCTTACCATGCATCTGAGAGCTAGAAAATGACTAAGGATTTTAAAATAGCCTTTGAGCTGTGGTGCTGGAGAAGAGTATTGAATATACTATGGACTTCCAAAAGAACAAACAGATCTGTCCTGGAGAGGGTGAAACCAGGTTGCTCTTTTGGAAGAAAGGATTTTGAAACTCCATCTCACATACTTTGAACATGTTGTCAGGATGTTCCAGTTCTTGGAAAAGGACATTTTGTTTGGAAGGATAGAGGGTCAGTGCTAGAAAGGAAAACTTTCAATGAGATGGATGGGCACAGTGACTGCGACAATGGTGTCAGAGATAGTGAGGTTGGCTCAGGAAAGGGCAAAGTTCAGAGTAGTTTTTCATAGAGTTTCTTTAAGCACATAATAACAACAACTGCTCCTGAAGGGAGCTATGGTGGCCTAATGATAAAGAATTGAGCTAGAATCCAGCAGCTTCTCAGAATAAAGTTGAGCAATTTCCTTCCATTTGATCAACTGCCTCTAAAATCCCACTAGAAGGTCCACTATGTGTCCACTTGACAGTACACAACAACTGCCACTGAGTTGAATATATTTAAGTGACATTTTACCTGTGTCCTGAGGCTGTAAATCTCCATAAGAGGAAATAGCTCATCTTTTTCTCACATAACAAATGGTGGATTGGAACTTGAGACCTTTGGCCCAACATGTTTTGTACTATAAGCCTTGTGTGAAGCACCAGCATGGAAGTTTCAGCAAAGCCATTGCTATGATCTTAACACCCATAACCAGGACATTACCTTACTATGCCAGCCATAGGCCTCAGCCAAAAGGCTCCAAAATCCACTCACACCCAAGACCCCATTCTGTTACACATCCATGGACCAAAGCTGGGTCCTGCACCGTGATATCCATATGCTTGATTTACTGTTAGAGGCACAACATTTTTGTGTTTGCTGTATTGGGGAATAATTTGCATGTTCCTACCACTGATGACCTAATGGTAAGAAGCTGGGCTGCAATTTCAAGGCACATGGATCAAATCTGCCAGATATTCTGTGGGAGAAGGACTAGCAATCTCTTTCCATGTAATTTGCTGTCTCTGAAAACCCACTGGAAGGTCAGCTATGAGTTGATTCTGACTTGATGGCACACAACAACTACAATTACTTTATTGTTTAGATGCATATATGCTTACTTGTTTATAATTTGTTCCACTTCCTAAACAACTTTCTTCCAGAAACTCTGTGAACTTTGATAAATGGCAATAGTTATAGATAGGCTTCTGGCTTCTTGTTCATAGTGTCACTATAAGTCATACTCGACTAGAAGGCAGTCAACAGCAACAACTCATAAGTACAGTGCTTGTCTGTCACTTTGTGTACCAGAATAACTTGTGGGTTGCTGTGATTTTGGAAGCTAAGCCACCAATGTTTCAAATACCAGAAAGGTCACACATGATGGACAGGTTTTAGTAGAGCTCCCAGATTAAGACAGTCTAGGAAGTAGGATTAACTATTCACTTCTGAAATAACAGGCCTCTGAAAACCCAGTGAACAATAGAGGAACATAGGTAGCGATAATACTAATAGTAGAGCCCAGATTAGAGCACCATTGCTATTATTGTTGTTATGTTTTATCAAGCCACCTGAGACTCATAGCCACCCTATACACAATAGCTCTAAACATTGTCCTATCCTGAGCCAGTCTCGTTGTCTCTGACACACTTACTCTCATTACCCAGTCACTGAGTCAATCCATCTCATCCAGGGTCTTCCTAAACTGCATTGTCACTCTACCTTTCTAAGCATGATGTCCTTCTCCAGAACCGTTTTTTTCTGGCAACATGCTCAAAGTACATGAGATGGAACTTCATAATCTTTGTCTCCAGAGAACAACTTGGTTTTGTCCACTCCAGGAAAGGCCAGTTTGTTCTTTTGGCAATCCATGGTATATGGAATACTCTTCTTCAGCACAACTCAAAGGCATCATTTTTTCTTTTGTCACTCTTAAGTCATTGTCCAGATCTCTAATGCATAGCAAGTAATTGCAAAGACTAGGCACATCTAAGTCTCTAGACTGACATTGTTGCTCTTTAGCACTCTGGAGAGGTCCCAGACAAGAGATTTACCTAATGCAATTAATGTTTTTATGTCCTGGCTGAAGGTGCCAGGAGTGTTGATTGCGGAACCAAGCAACCTGAAATTATTAACAAACTGAATCTCTTCTCCATCTATCATGGTGCTGTCAATAAGCTTAGTTGTAAGAATCTTTGTTTTCTTGATGCTGAGCTTCAAATCATATAGAAGACTGCAGTCCTTGACCTTCTAGAGCAGACATTTCAAGTCCTCCTCCATTTCGGCAAACATGGTTGTGTTATCTGCATAACACAAGTTGTTGATGAGCCTTCTTCCAACTCTGATGCCATATTCCTTCTCATGAAGACCAGCCTCCTGAATTATCTGTTCTGCATAAAGATTGAAGATGTAGGAGACAAATTGCATTCTGATGAAACCCTTTCCTGATTTTGAGCCGTGCAATGTTTCCTTGCTCTGTTCTGAGGACTGCTTCCTGGTTCAAGTATAGGTTTCACATGAGCAAAATGAGGTATTCTGGGATTCCTATTCTTAAGGTTAGCCACACTTTGTTGTGATCCACACTATAATATGGCTTTTCATAATCAATGAAACACAAATTGGCATTCCTCTGGTACTCTCTGCTTTCAGCCAAGATCAATCTGACATTGGCAATAATGCCTCTAGTACCAAGGACTCTTCTAAACTCAGCTGCGTTTCTGATAGTTCTCTACTGATGTATTATTCCAGTCATTTTTTAATAATCTTCAGCAAAATTTTTTGCTTGTGTATTATATTAGTGATACTGTTCTACAATTTCCACATTCTGCTGGGTCACCTCTTTTGGAATGGGAATAAATATGAATCTCTTCCAGTCAGTTGGTCAGGTAGTTGTTTTCTAGATTTCTTGGCACAAGCTGCTGAGCACATTCAGGGAGGCATCCGTTTCTTGAAATAGGTCAATTTTTATTCCATCAAATACCATTAGATCTCCTTAATAAGTTACAATTTTGTGCTTGGTATTTACTTAAATTATCTCATCTAATTTTATCAATAATATTTTTTGATAGATTTACAACTCTGTCTGGGTTTTTTCACTGTGCACAATTTGCTTGAGGTTTGCCATGAAGTAGAATGTTTAAAAGTTCATTTTCGGGCATTGGTGCTGGGCGTCTTGCGGTTGTGTAGCCGTTACTCCCAGTCGGCAGCGGCGCAGGCGGCGGCGGCACATCGCACTCCGCACCCGGTGCCTTAGCAGCAGCAGCGGCCGCCGCAGAAGCAGCAGAGGCACCCCGGCCATCACAGCCCTGCTCTGGTGCAGCCGCCCTTGCTCCCTCTGCGCTTCCCCCCGTCGCTGGCACCATGGCTGATCAGCTGACCGAAGAACAGATCGCTGAATTCAAGGAAGCTTTCTCCCTATTCGATAAGGATGGTGACGGCACCATCACAACAAAGGAACTTGGAACCGTCATGAGGTCACTGGGTCAGAACCCAACAGAAGCGGAATTACAGGATATGATCAATGAAGTGGATGCCGATGGCAATGGCACCATTGACTTCTCAGAATTTTTGACTATGATGGCTAGAAAAATGAAAGACAGACAGTGAAGAAGAAATCCGTGAAGCGTTCCGAGTCTTTGACAAGGATGGCAATGGTTACATCAGTGCGGCAGAGCTACGTCATGTCATGACAAACTTAGGAGAAAAACTAACAGATGAAGAAGTAGATGAAATGATCAGAGAAGCAGACATCGACGGGGATGGACAGGTCAACTATGAAGAATTCGTACAGATGATGACTGCAAAATGAAGACCTACTTTCAACTCCTTTCCCCCCCGCCCAGGAGAATCAAATTGAATCTTTTACTTACCTCTTGCAAAAAAAAAAAAAAAGAAAAAAGTTCATTTATTCATTCTGTTTCTGTATAGCAAAACTGAATGTCAAAAGTACCTTCTGTCCACACACACACAAAATCTGCATGTATTGGTTGGTGGTCCTGTCCCCTAAAGATCAAGCTACACATCAGTTTTACAATATAAGTACTTGTACTACCTTAATGATAAGGAAGCACTTAGTGGACTCCTTCAAGTTCCATTTGCTAATGATTAATACACTGTTTGGGCTGGCCAGTTTTTCATG
>NW_006399759.1:23354614-23368332 GCF_000299155.1 Elephantulus edwardii | reverse complement strand
GACACACCCTGGTGGTATGCCTGCCCGCGTGTGCTGGCTTAGTGTCGGCACTGTGCTAGAGTGAGATGGGGGGGGGTCAGGCTGCCACTGTCCACACAAAAAGTTGGGTTTGTTTTTTTTTAAAAAAAGAAACCTTTTACCAAAAGAGCCTCTTTGGACTCTGTTTTAAAAACCCTTGATCTGTGACTTGGAGCTGGCAGAGGAGGCCTTCAGCACACCCGTCACCGTTGCTGTTCAAGAAATTAACTATTCACGTCCATTCCAAGTTGTAAATGCTAGTTGTTGTTTCTGGGGTTTTTTTTGTTTTGTTTTCCAATAAAAGACCATTAACTTAAAAAAAAAAAAGTTCATTTTCACATAGTATTCCACTGTGTGACAAAAGAGATAAAAAGATTTTAAAGGACAGCTCAAGAAGCAAAGTATTATGATGAAATATGCAAAGAGCTAGAGTTAGAATATAAAAAAAGGAAAGAACTAACTCAGCATTTCTCCATCTGAAAGAACTGAAAAACAAATTCAAACTTTGAATCTCAATACTGAATGATGCTATGGACAAAATATTGAGTTATCTAGAAAGAATCAAAAGAAGATGGAAGGAATACACAGTCACTGTACCAAAAAAGATTTGGTTGACAAGGGAAACATTACAGGAAGAAGCATATGTTCAAGAACCAACAGTAGTGAAGGAAGAAGTTAAAGCTTCACTGAAGGAATTAGCAAAAAATCAGGGCCCAAGAACTGATGGGATACCAGCTGACATATTGCAACAGATGCAGCCCTGGACATTATCACCAATCAATGTGAGAAAATTTGGAAAAAAGTTACCTTGGCAATCAACTGAAAGGGATACACATCTGTGAAAGAAAGAGAGAAAGGGAGAGAGAGAAAGAGAGAGAGAGAGAGAGAGAAGAACGAAGAAAGAAAATCCAACAGAATGTGGAAATTATGGAACAATGTCACTAATACCAAATGAAAGTAAAATATTACAGGTTATTCAAAAACAACTAAAACATATATTGATAGAGAATTGCCAGAAATTCAAGCTGGATTTACAAGAAATCAAAGTACCAGGTATATCTTTGTTGGTGTCAGATGAATCTTGGCTGAAAACAAAGAATACCAAAAGGAAAACTGTGTTTTCTTGTCTATACAAAGGAATTCTTGTGTGGATCATAACAAATTATGGCTAACATTGAGAAGAATAGGGATCTCAGAACACTTAATGCTCAAGAAGCTGTTGTCCAAACAGAGCAAGAGAATACTTCATGATTTTCAAGAACAGTGTGCACCAGAGCTATATCCTTTCTCCAAACCTTCTCAATCCATATACCAAGAAAATCATTTGAGAATTTGGACTTTATGAAGAAGAATGTGACGTCAGGATCAGAGGAAGATTCATAAAAAATCTGAGTTATGCAGATGACAAAACCTTGCTTGCTAAAAGTGAAAAGAAATGCTCACTGCAGAAGAGAAAAACTACAGCTGTCAATATGGACTATATCTCAACATAAAAAAAAAACACAAAAATCCTCACCACTAGGTCAATAAGCAACATCGTAATAAATGGAGAAAAGATTAAAGTTGTCAACAATTTCTTCTTAATTGAATCCACAATCAATATCCTTAGTACCAGTAGTCAAGAAATCAAAAGACTTCTTCAAGGAGATGGAAAAGGCAATTTCCAATTTAATCTGTAATGGATAGAGACCTCAAATAAGCAAAGCACTCCTTAAAAAAAATAAACAAGGTAGGAAGCATCTCACTCCCTGATTTCAAATCCTACTATACTGCCATGGTGGTCAAGATAATATGGTACTGGTACAATGATAGACACATAAATCAATGGAATAAAATTGAAAACCCAGAAATCAGCCCAACTATCTATGGTCAACTGATTTTTGGTAAGGAGATGAAATCATTTAAGTGGGGAAATGACAGGCTTTTTAAGAAATGGTGTTGGCAAAATTGAAAAACCATCTGCAAAAAAATTCAAACAAGACCCACATCTCACACTATACACAAAAACCAACTCAAAGTGGATCAAGGACCTAGGTCTTTTGGCCTAAAACCAAAGAGTATAAACTCCATTAGAGAAAAACTTGGAAGAACTCTAGAAGCACTAACCCACAACATGAACAGTCTTCCAAGCATCCCAAAAAACCAACAATCAGGGAAGGATAAAATAAATGTATGGGGCCTTCTAAAAATCAAATCCCTATGCACATCCAAAAACTTCTCCAATAGGGTAAAAAGGGAAACCACAGACAGGGGTGGAAAAATATTCGATAATCAAATGTCTGCTAAGGAACTTATATCTAGAATTTATAGAATAGTTGAGCATCACAACAAGATAAAGGTAAACAATGCAATTGAAAAGTGGGCACAGGATATGAACAGACACTTCACCAGAGAAGATATCCGGATGGCAAACAAACGCATGAAGACATATTCAAAATCCCTAGCTCTAAAAGAAATGCAAATCAAAACAACTACGCGACACCATCTCACCCCAGAAAGAATAGCAAAATTAAACAGAACAGCAAACAACAAATGCTGGTGTGGTTGTGGAAAAACTGGGACCCTTATTCACTGTTGGTGAGAGTGTAAAATTATGCAACCACATAGAAGACACTGTAGTGCTTTCTCCAAAAGTTGGAAATAGAAATACCATTTGACTCAGAAATTCCACTACTGGGAATATACCCTTAAAAAAACCAGAACTGCCACCAAAACAGATATATGCACACCCATGTTTATTGTTGCTTTGTTCACAATAACAAAGTGTTGGAAACAACACAAGTGCCCATCAACAAATGAATGGATAGAGAAGCTGTGGTATGTTCACACAATGGATTATTATAAGGCACTGAAAAACAAAGAACTCATGAAATATTACACAAAATGGGTAGCCATGGAGGGCATTATGCTGAGTGAAATATCTAAAGACAAATACTGCATAATACCACTGCTATAAAACAGGACTGACATGGGGGTTGAGGGAAAACCAGGAAAAAAAGGGGATAAATAATGTACACAGCATTGAAACAGATGAGGGAGAGAACTGTATAAGAGGAATATATGATTAGGTGTTATTGGCATGACAAGAGTCCAGAATAAGAGCTGCATAGTGAACTGGGAGGAGGGGCAGGGAGGAAAAGGTGCAACAATGAATTAATTGAAATCAAAGTTCTCTATAAACTTTCATTAAAATCTCAATAAGTTTTTTAAAAAGAAATCAAAAGATGTGTTACATTGGGAAAACCTGCTTTCAAGGAGCTCTCCAAGGTGTTGAGAAGCAATGAAACCAGTTTTGATTCAAATCACTGTCTTTTCAATATTATGCAAATTAAAGGTGAATGGATGCCTTTGAATTGTGGTGTCAGATAATATTGATTCTTCTGTGGACCGCAAAAGAATAAACAAGTATGTGTTGGAGGAAGGATAACCAAGGTACTCCTTAGAGGTAAGGATAGTGGCATTTCATCTCACACACTTTGGGCATATTACTAGGAGTGACCAGCCCTTAGAAAAGGACATCATGAGAAAGGACAGTTTATAAAGGTGGAGGGTCAGCAAAAGAGAAAGATCCTCAACAAGATAGATCATCATCGTGATTATTACAATAGGTTCAAGAATATCTATGAGAGATGATGAAAATGGCACAATATAGAGCAAGGTTCAGATACATTTTCATAGAGTCTCTATGAGTCATAGTCTACTCTTATGGCACCTAGGAAGAACAACCAATCAAATGGGAGAAAATGACCTCTTTTTCAGCAGAGCCACTGGTGGATTCCAACTGCCAAACATGCTTACTGCTTTAAATAAGCAGTGCAACTTCCTATGAGCTATGTCTCCATAGCTCCCTTGGGTGTGTCATAAGGAGAGGCTCAATTCCTAAAAAAGAACATCATGCTTAGAAAACTAGAATGTCAAAGAAAAAGAGGAAGACCCTTAATGAGATGGAGTGAAATGCTATTTTCAACAATAGGCTCAAGCAGAGCAGAGATTGTGAGGAGAAAGCAGGATCAGACTGAGTTTCATTCTGCTCTACATAGAAGAGTAGCTACAAGGCAGAACCAATTTGATAGTAACTAACATCAACAGCAAAGACTAACAATGTTTAGAAATTCATAACACTGAATTTGCAATATATCTAGTCAAACTCATTATTTTAGAAATAAAAGTGTTGATAGCTAGAGAAGTGGTTTACCTATTGTGATTCAGAAATTGAGAGGTAATAACAAAATACACACCTTTTGGCATTTAATTTAGTGCTTATTTCTGTCCATGAAGCAGAAAATACAGCATATTATAAAGGAATCTTACACCCTCTTCCTGGTAAACTTTAATATCAATAGCTCCCACCACAACTGATAGCATTTTTGCATAATCTTTATTATTCTTTTGTTTTATACAGACTCAACTGTGTGGGGTTTTTTCTTTTTTTATTAATTTTAATAGACATTTACCGAGGTTTTGGATTTCCATTCATTCATTGCCACACTTTTCTCCCTGCCCAACCCTCCCCACCATCAACTGTGTGTTTTAAGCACATGAAAGTCTACTTGAACAAATGGTTGAATGCTAGTTAATGTTAAAAGCGAAGGTACCTTAGAATAATGAGCCAAAAATACTGGATGCATGTTATTCAAACATGTATGTTATATTTCTCCACACAACATTTCTTCTGTACTCCCAAATTGTATGTTTACTCACCACACGTACTTAAAATAAGTGAAGGGTCCCATTATCTCTTAGTTGTACACTCAATAGTATAAAAACTGATTTTCCTACCATGAATTTCTCCACCTCCATCTCCGTAGTAAAATAGAAGTTTGAAGTAATTTCTTTGGTTTAAAACTGTCTCTGTCTAGCCAGTATTCCTAAAACAAAGCCCAAGTTATTTAACATGGCACTCAGACATTTCAATCTTGGCTCTGATGTTTCGCCAGCTTTACTCCCTCCCCACGCCCAAAACATAAGTAAAAGCCCCTCTGAATTCTTCAAATTTCTTTCTAAATGCCACAGGCACGCATAAAGTCCTATCTTGGTTTAAGTTTTTTTCTTCTGGAATGCCCTGTTCTCCTTCTGACATAAAAATTCATGCAAATAACATTCCTCCTAGAAAACATTTCCTAAAATTTCCAAATAGTATGTTCCTTCTCTCATCTCTAAGCATTCTGTTCCTACTTTCATCACAAATATTACACTACATTTCAATACTAATTTAGTTGGTTTATGCATCCACAACCATCAGATTTCCACATTCTTATACTGGGAGGATTTACCTAGAGCTTGGTACATTGCTGATTCCTTATTATTGTTGATTTAGTTAATAACTGACTGTGGATTTCTAGCTTAGAAAACAGATATGCTCTGGTAGGGTTGTTGTTGTTGTTATGTGTCATCATGTCGCTTGCAACTCATAGTGACCCTATGACAAGAGCCCTAAACCCTGTTCTATCTGTGGCAACCTCACTGTCTCCAACACACCTATTCCCATTACCCCAATCATTGAATCGATCCATCTCATTGAGGGTCTTCCTCTCCTGCACTGACCCTCCACCCTCCTAAACATGATGTCCCTCTCCAAGGACCATTACCTCCTTGCAACATACCCAAGGTATGTCAGGCAAAGTGTCAGAATCCTTGACACCAAGGAGCAGCCCGGGTTCACCCTCTCCAGGACAAACCTGTTGTTCTCCTAGTAATCCATGGTATATTCAACACTCTTCTCCAGCATCACAGCTCAAAAGCATCAATTCTCTTTCTATCATCCCTAGTCACTGTCCAGCTCTCTGTTGCATGACACACAATTGCTAAGGCAATGGTCCAGATCAGGTGCACCTTAGTCTCCAGCCTGATGTCGTTGCTCTTCAGTACTCTGGAGAGGTCCCTCACAGCCGACTTTCCCAATACAATTCATCTCTTGATTTCCTGGCTGCTGTTACCAAAAGTGTTGATTGTGGACCCAAGTAAACTAAAACTGCTAACTATCTCAGTCTCTTCACCATCCATACTGATGCTTCCAATTGGCCCAGTGGCGAGAATCTTTGTTTTCTCGATGCAGTCTTTGACCTTCTACAGCAAGTGGTTCAGGTCCTGCTCCATTTCAGAAAGCAGGGTTGTATCATCTGCATAATGCAGGTTGCTGATGAATCTTCCTCCAATCCTGATGCCACATTTCTCCTCATACAGCCCAGTGTCCCAGATGATCTGTTCTGCATACAGATTGAAAAGGTATGGAGACAGAATACTTCCCTGGCAGACAACCTTCCCAATTTTGAGCCATACAGTGTCTCCTTGCTCTGTTCTGACAATTACCTCTTGGTTCAAGTATAGGTTTTGAATAAGCACAAATGTTCTAGGATTCCCATTCTTCTCAGAGTCAACCACAGTTTGTTATGATCCACACAGTCAAAGGCCTTTGCATAGTCAATGAAACACAAATAGACATTCCTCTAGTACTCTCTGCTTTCAGCCAAGATCCATCTAACATTAGCTATAATATCCCTTGTACCACGGCCTCTTCTAAACCCAGCCTGCACATCTGGCAGGTCTCTGTTGACGTGTTGCTCCAGTCATTTTTGGATAATTTTCAGCAAAATCTTCTGGTAGGGTGGTCTGTGATAAATTTCCCTGCTAAACCAAAAGACTCCATGTCTCTGACGGTCCCAATCTACCAGCTGCTCCTCAGTCTCCAGTCTGGTCGTTAAGATAAGCAGTCTCTGGTCGTTAAGATTTCCATCTCACTCCAGTAAGAGTGGCAAAGTTTAACAGGGTAGCAAGTAACAGATGTTGGAGAGGATGTGGTGAAAAAGGAACTCGTATTATACATTGTTGGTGGGATTGTAAAATGGTGCAACCATTCTTGAAGATAGTTTGGCACTTCCTCAAAAAGCTGATCATAGAAATTCCATATGACCTAGCTATTCTACTACTTGGAATATACCCTGAGAATATGAGAACTGAGGCACAAACTGAGATATGTACAACAGTGTTCATAGCAGCATTAATCACCATGGCAAGAACATGGAAACAGCCCAAGTGTCCAACCACAAATGAATGGATTGAGAAATTATGGTACATTCATACAATGGAATACTATGCAGCATGCAAGAGCAATAACTTTGTAAATTATTACATAACTTGGGAGGGACTGGAGAGCATTATGCTGCGTGAACAAACTCAGTCCCAAAGGATAAATATTGTATAAAACCATTATTTAAGAATGAGTATAAGAATCCAGGAGGGGTGGGAGAGGCTGAAACCAGAGGGATGTGGATGTGCAGAGGGAAGGGAGAATTAGTCACTGGGTTGTACAATTTGATGGGTGGGGGAGAGAGAAATGGAAAGAATTTGTTCAAATTTGTATTAGAATTTTATAAATAAATTAATGAAAAGAAAAAAAAGTCAGTTTGGGGAGAGGGAAAGCAGGGGTAAAATGTGCAACAATGAATGAATGAAAATCTAACTTTTCAGTAAACTTTTGTTAAAATGACAATTAAAATTTTAAAAAATCATTTCAAAAAATCACAATTTAAAAAATTACAGGATAAAAGCAAAAAAAATCTTTTTTTCTAAAAAAAACAAATGTCCATCACCATACTACACATATATCTAATATCATTTTACTAATTTTCACAAGAAACCAATAAGGTTTACTATCCCCACTTAGTATCTGAGGTTAAAAAATGTAAATCTTATCACAAGTACATTCAATTACTATCAGAGTCCAATTAAAACTGGTTCAAATATTCCTGCTCTTCTACATTACCAAAGCAAGTTTCACGCAAAACAAAGCCTTTTAGCCCTACTTTTTCATTTATTTGGTTTAGCTATACTTAGTTACAATGATCCCTGGTGGCACAATGATGTTGAAGCACTCTAACCAAAATATTGCTGCTTGAACCCATCAGCAACTACTGGGCAGAAAGATGTGGCAATATGTTTTCATGATGATTTCAATCTTAGAATTTTATGGAACAGACCCCATATAGTCCTATTATTTTAGAGCAGTCCTACTGTATTTTATTTGGCCATAATGACTAGGTATCAACGTCATACCTGTGGTTTTATGGGTATTTAATTATGATTTTCCTGTAACCCTTTCTAAAATAGTGCTTTGGAGCAGAAGTTTCTCCAAAAGTTTCTCACTTAAATGAATAATCAAACATATGCTCTATATAAATCACTGTGCTAGGAATCATTAGAATATTTTCTTTAAAATGATGAAATGTAGTTCAAAGACTTGGCCTTCTGATGGCATAATGTTAAGTAGCTGCACTGCAATCCGGAAGGCACATGGTTCGAATCCACCAGCTGTTCCACAGGAGAAAAATGAAACTCTCCTAAACTGCCTCTAATACCCACCAGAGTGTCAGCTATTGGTCAGTTCCAACTCAATGGTACACATAACAACAATTAGAATGTTAAGAACTGCTATTGAGAATAACAAAAGCTAATGTTTGGAGAGTGGGATACGCCATTTACACGGAGAATTTAAAGTTCTTCTTCAGCCATAAATGCAAATGTATGGCATGGAGGCTCTACTCAGAATAATTCTGTTGTTGTTACTATTGCATTGGAAATGACCTATAGCTGATCCTCCAGCAGTAAATTGCACGGAACGAGATTGCTCTTCTTTCTCCCATGGAGCACCTGGTGGATTCGAACCATGTACATTTGCTGTGGCAGCACAATTCCTTACCATTAAGCCACTGGTGTTAAAAGGGGGTAAAATGTTTATTTCACAACTTGGATAGGCGAGTAATTCTTCTAAATTTTTCTATTGGTGAGCTAGAAGTTTAACTAGATCTCAGCTGGAACCTCTGGAATCACTTTAATAGTTATTGATCAAAAGCAAAATCACAATTTAAGAATGAGTTATAAGCAAAAGAAAATTTCTGTTAATATTTGTCAGAGTACATTTCAAACCCTCTTTCCTAAAACCTACAAAAATTAGCTGCAAAATTGTAGATACAAAAAAAATGTCATCTGTAATGTAACATGGTAACAGTTTAATTCAATCATAAGCTATAAAAGTCTACCTGAAAGTACAATAAAATTTGGATCAACTCAAATGATGCTGTCAAAAGCTAGTACATTATTCTCTGTATTATCATATTTCTGAGAACCAATTGACTATTAGAAATTATTGAAGTAACGCCTTTAAAATTATTAATAAATGTGTTTCAGTGGGAAAATAAAGATATTTTAGACACATGATTATATAGTTTATATAATCCATGTAAAAGCATGAAAACTGGAGAAAAAGCAAAAAAGTCAACAAATGGAAAATCTAGCCAATTGAAGAGATTATTACTAATTGATGCATAAGGCAAAACAAGGAAGAAAACACTTAAGAAATTACTACAAATCCTAGAGACATCAAAAGAACACAAGAAAATAGCATGAACAACTTAGATAAAATGTACATTTAGATCTGAGCCATAATAAACTTGACCACATGTAACACCAATAACAATTTTCTCACAAACAAAACTACCAAGTATCCCTAAAAAAAGTAAATAAACCCAAAACCAACCAACTACCACAAAGTTGATTCAAACCTCCATGGGGTTTTCAAGGCTACAAATCTTTACAGAAGGAAACTTTTCAGATTTCTCTCATGTAGCAGCTAGTAGATTCAAAACAGATATTCTAACAGCCCTGTACAGGTCCTCCTGCTAGCTAAAAGTAGAATGTTCTTATGAAAACTTTCATAAACAGAAAATATATAAAGATGGACATAGTAAAAATATTTCGGCCTTCTCAAACCCAAAAAAGAACCTATTAAATCATAACAAATACCACCAAAAAATGAAAATAACACTAATATATACTGTTCATAGACACAGTTCAAAGCTATGGTGGTTTAATGGTGAAAAGTTAAGTGTAGTTCCAGGGAAGAAACTTGAGGTATTTTTGGTGCATGCTACCTCTTTAACACTGACTGGAAAACAAACACTCAATCCTGGTTTTACTTTTGGCTTTTCCCATAAAAATAAAAGTCTTCTTCAACCAAGTGTTATAAAAAGAGACCTTTCAAAAAAGAGAAGATACCTGTATCTATTAAAGACATTAAATTCTTCGTTAAAAAAAATCATGCCC
Organism: Elephantulus edwardii; assembly: GCF_000299155.1. Lineage (NCBI taxonomy): Eukaryota > Metazoa > Chordata > Mammalia > Macroscelidea > Macroscelididae > Elephantulus > Elephantulus edwardii. The sequence goes on along the minus strand of NW_006399759.1, from coordinate 23,358,216 downwards.
CAAAGAAAATTTTAAGCCCTCATGACTTCACTGTGAATTCGGCCAATAAAAGGAATAAATCAACTTGACATAAACTTTATGTCTGAAGGCAATAGAAAAGAAAGGGATGCTTTAGAAATTATTTCATGAACTTAGTATTTTCCCAATGTCAAAGATGTTACAAAAAAGGAGAAAACAAATTAAGATTCCTCAATAAAATTTAACAAAAAATGTCAATAATAAAGAATACCGGTACTAAGTCATTTACTACTTGAAGATTGTTTTACTATTTGAAAAATGTTATTTACTATAAGCAGAATAATAAAAAAAATTATGAAGAGTATAAAATTAACTTCAAAAGTCAGTGTTCAAAGGGTTTCTCAAGAAGATAAAGTAAAAAAGCTAAATGTGCAAAAAAAACCTGTCATTTAAATACTTAAAGACATGCTCAGTATTTCTCAAGGTGAAGGAATTGAATAAGAAACTCAAGTCTTGAATTGAAATACTGAGGAATTCTATAAGCAAAATCTCAAATTGTCCAGAAATTTCAAAAGAAGATAGAAAGAATGCAATGCACAGTCACAGTACCAAAAAGAATTGGTCGTTACTGAATCATTTCAGAAAATAGCATATGAGCAAGAGCCAGTGGTAATAAAGGAAGACGTTCAAGCTGCACTTGAAGGCACTGGCAAAAAATAAAGCTGCAGAAATTGGCAGAATGCCAATTGGTGTGTTTCAACAAGCAGATGGAGACCTGGACTTGTACACCAGCCTGTAACAAGACATTTGGAAGACAGCTGATCAGAAGATATACATACTTGTTACGAGTCAAAAAAAGGACAATTCAACAAAGTGTGGAAAAACTGAACAATAATATTAATATCACATGCAAGTAAAATTTTGCTAAAGATTTTTCAAAAATGACTGAACAAGTACATCAACAGGCAGCTGCTAGAAATTCAGGTTGGGCTTAGATGAGACCTAGTGTGAGTGATATCAATGTTCATGTAAGATGAATCAAGGCAGAAAGCAGAGACAATCAGAAGGCTCCCTTCTGATGAAACATGCTTTATTGACTCTGAAAAGACATTTTACTGTGCCTATCACAACAAATTATGGATAACGTTGAGAAGAATGGGTGAAGAAGAATCTCAGAACACTTAATCCTGATCATGAGAAACCTATACACAGATCAAGAAGCAGCTATCTGAACAGAACGAGGGAATATTGTATGGCTAAAAAATCAGGAAATGTGTTCCTCAAGGTTGTTATAATTTCTCTCAAAAAGACACTGCACGACTTGGATCAGGCACAATCTAGTCTTCACACTGACTCCATTAACTGTGAGCACTTTGGAGAAATCCTTCACAGTTTTCCGACTGCAACACATACTTTGGTTTCTTGATTGTTGTTACCATGTGTGTTGATTGTGAATCCAAGCAAAATGAAAACATTGACAACTTCAATCCAATGATAAGTATGTTTGCTTTCTTCTTGTTAAGATATAATCCATATGAGAGTCTTCAATCCCTCTTCACTTTCTATAAACAAAGTGTGTCATCTGAGCAACTCAGGTTGTTGAGAAGTCTTGCTCAAGTCCTGGTGCTACAATCTTCTTAAGTTAGTCCAACTTCTCAAATTATGTATTCAACATACAGCAAAATAAAGAAGAAAAACAAAGAAGAAATGATAGTTGGAAACTACAGATATAGTAATAAAAATTAGATGAGTGGTCAAATGACGGCATTTCCTTTAATGAGAGGGAAATTTGAAGAATATGTTCTGGAATACAATGTATTCGAATTTTTAAAGTAAACTAGTATAATATTTTTTTAAAAAGAGTTGAACACTGGTTATTATATGGATTTCACCCAACTGAACACTCAGGAGTCAGATTGACCACATCTGTGGAAAGAGTGCATAGAGAAGCTCAATATCAGCAGCCAAATCAAGGTTAGTGGCTGAGTGTAGAACAGATCATCAATTATTAATGTACAAGTTCAAATTGAAGCTGAAGAAAATTTTTTAAAGTCCCAGAAAACCAAATTATGACCTTAAGCCTATCCCATGAGAATTTAAAATATATTTCAAGAACTGATTTGATTCATATACTAATTAATAATCAAAGACCAGATTAGTTATATGGTTATATCAAGAACATTATCCACAAAGAAAACAAAAGGTCACTAGATAGGCAGGGAAGAAAGAAAAGACCAAGATGGAAGTCAGAAGAGACTCGGAAAATTACACTAGAATGTAGAGAGGCCATAACTAAGAGAAAATATGCTAAAGTAAAAGAGGTGACTCAAATAAGGTCAGCTCAAAAAAGATAATTCAAAATATTATATTCCAATGTGCAAGGAGCTGGACATAGAAAACCCCAAAGGAAAAACACACTCAGCATTTCTCAAGCTAAGAGGACTAAAGAACAAATTCAAACTGCAGACTAGGTAGAAATATTTACTAGGGAAAAATTGATAAAAGATATCCAGAATGCAAAAAGAACACTAAAAATGAGACATACAATTCTGTTTTTTAAAATGGACAAATATTTGAACAGTTGTTTCATCAAAGATAAGAGACAGATTGAAAACAAGAACTAAAAATATGCTCAACATCATTAGTCACTAGAGAAATGCAAATAAAACCAAAATGAGGTAATTTGAAGATGAAAGGGCTAACCAAAAGATTGATCAGACCATCTGTTAAAAGAATGTTGTGGAATGAGACCTCCCATATACTTCCAGAAAAAATGTAAAATGGTATAAAAACTTTGGTAGATAAGTTGTACTATTATTAGTTATACTCATGTAGTCCTAATAATACTTTCCAGGAGTCAATTTTAACTTATAATGATTCAATATATTTCACAATAGAATTTTACTCCGTTAAGGTTTCCAATGACTTTTTTGACAGTAGTTTGCTTGAATTTCTCTTAAGGCATCTCCAGGTGGATCTGAGTCACTAATATTTTAGGCCACTGGGTTCTTAACTATTTGAACCATCCAGAGGCTCCTTCACACAATCCTACAACCTAGTTACTCTACTCCTAGCTACTCATTCACAAGAAATGAAGCCTGTAGCTTCAAAAGATCTCACACATAAATACCCATATTAGCTTTATCTGTAATAGCCAAATCCTGTCATTTATTCAGTTTCTACTCATAATGACTGTCTGGGACAGAGCAAAACTGTGTCAGAGGCTTTCCAAAGCTACAGTTTTTATGGAAGCTGACTTTCAAATCTTTCTTCCACAAAGTAGCTGTCTGATTTGAAGTCTGATTTGGACTTCTTGGTATTTGTTGAGTGCTTAACTACTGAGTCGAGGCTCCTTGGAAATAACTCAAATTATCGTAAATAGGTGATTAAATAAATAAGTTGAGAGATATTGACATAAGAACTTTTTGGGAATATGAAAGAGTCAATTCCTGAAATAAGCAATAGCATAGATGGATACGCTATTGATATTTTATTGAAAGAAGTTAAGATCAAAATAAGATACACTGTATTATTTGTTTATATATCATTATGTTTCATGAAATTCTTCTGTGTCTTCCAATTCCTTTCGATACAGTGACTCAGTATATTCCTTCCATCTTTTTTTAATACTTCTGGGATCATTT
>NW_006399759.1:23351270-23352633 GCF_000299155.1 Elephantulus edwardii | reverse complement strand
GGAGGGACGGCGCAGGAGAGGAAGGCCCTCTATGAGGTGGATTGATTCAGTGACTGGGATAATTGGGACGGGAGTGTCAGAGACAGTGCGATTGGCACAGGACAGAGCAGAGTTTAGGACTGTTGTACATAGGGTCGCTATGAGTCGCAGGCACATAACAACAACAACATATCATTATAGATATGAAAACCTATAATGAAAGAAACCAGATCAGTTGTTTCCAGGGCTTGAGATTTGGAGAAGAAGACTGACTGGAAGAGGACATGAGAGAATATTTTGGGATGATTAAAATATTCTCTGTATTATGGAAACAGCTACAACGTAAGTCAAGTCAGGTCAGAAGGTGAGACAATGTGCCAAAAAGACCAAGCAACCTCTTTTCTTTATTATTATTATTCATTTCAATGAACATTTACAGAGATTGTGGATTTCCATTCATTCATTGTTGCACTTTTCACTCCGCCCATCCCAACCCCACCCCCAGTTAGCTCTTCTTTAAAAACAAAAGAAAAACTCCTTCATTGTTATACAATGCCTCCTCACCCTCCCATCCTCACCCCGAGTATACTCCACTCTCTGCAACCCTCATTCCACTCTTATGATAATCATAATGCCCTAAAATATATTATTTTTAAACTGTTATCTCCCTCATCAGCTTCAATGCAGTATACATAATTTATCCATTTTTCTCAGACTTAACCCCACCCTGATGTCAGCCTCATTCTACAACAGTGGCACCATGCAGTATTTGTCCTTTTGTGACTGAGATATTTCACTCAGCATAATGTCCTCCAGGGTCACCCATTTTTAATAATATTGCGTGAGTTCCTTGTTTTTCAATGAAGCGTAGTATTCCATTGTGTGAAAAAAGACCAAGTAACCTCTTAGGTGAGCCATACACCACACTATTGTGTGTCTATTCTATGAAGAACTAAAGTGTTAACTTTGGTTTGTGTGAGTATGTGGCATTCTCTTTTTCTTAAGAACTTTTATATTAATCTAGTTCATCTAGTGTTATTATTTTTATGCTTGCTAGGCCCAGTGGAGTTAACTTTAGTGTCAGCATTGTCCCTGCGTTTCTCACGCACGTCTTTACCCACTTATTTCCCTGCTCCACCATCCACCATGATACCCATCCACTTCTACACCCTCCCTTCACGTCTATCTCCCTTTGACCAGCCCTCCATCTAATAACTTATATATGAAGCTTCCATGGCATCTGTGATACTAAAGAGTTGAATAGAAGATTTCAAAAGGCAGCACGGGATGACAAAGCAAAGTATTACAATGAAATGTGCAAGGAGTTGGAGTCAGAAAATCAAAAGGGCCAAACTCGCTCAGCCTATCTTAAGCTCAAGGAACT
>NW_006399759.1:23343746-23349714 GCF_000299155.1 Elephantulus edwardii | reverse complement strand
GGAGGGACGGCGCAGGAGAGGAAGGCCCTCTATGAGGTGGATTGATTCAGTGACTGGGATAATTGGGATGGGAGTGTCGGAGACAGTGTGATTGGCACAGGACAGAGCAGAGTTTGGGACTGTTGTACATAGGGTCGTTATGAGTCGCAGGTGACTCGACGGCACATAACAACAACAACAACAAAGACCCGGTGGTGCAATGAGTGAAGCATCAAATGTTAACTGTAAAGTCACAGGAGAAAGATTATGTAGTTTGTTCCCATAAAGACGTACAGCTTCATCAATCCTTTGGAGGCAGTTCTACTTTTTGGTATAGGGTTCATTTAAGTTCAAATCAACTGGACAGCAGTGAGTTTAAATCAACCAATAGCATTAAAATGAAAAAGACTTGGAATGAATGAATTTGTTAATTGTGTAGACCAAAAATTTGTTCATTCTTGCTGTTGTAGAAAGAACTTTCACATATCCACAACGACAGCCTGCATTTATGCATCTCATCCAGTACTCCAATGCTCTATGCTTATTCAGACTGACTGCTTGAATATGTGGCAGGAAGTGTGCCTTCTACATAATAAATGAGTCTTAAAGACAAGGTAAGTGATTTGGAGATGATGAGCAAGCCAGAAGCTCAAGAAAAACTTCACTCTGAGTCAAGTTTTCAACCTAGCCAATTATTGTTTTTTTTTTAGATATTGTCAATTTGAGTATGATTCATAGCCACCCTACAAACAATCATCCTGAAACCTGTTCTATTCTGTGACATCCTTATCATCTCTGAGACATTAAAGCCTATTGCTGAAGTCACAGTGTCAATCTATCTCATTGGGGGTCTTCCTTTCTTTTGCTAATCCTCCATCTTTCTAATCATGATGTCCTTTTCCAAGGATTAGCCTCACCTAGCTACAAGTCAAAAGTGAAAAGAGGATGAAATCTCATCATCCTTGCCTCCAAAGAGAACTCTGGCTCCACCATTTCCAGGACATATTTTTGTTCTTTAGGAAGTCCTGTTCTCCAGCACTACAACTCAAAGTCATCAATTATTTTAGTGTCATCCTTATTCATCGTCCAGCTCTCTCATGCAGAGCAGATGATTGAAAAGACCATGGCCTGAATCAGGTGCACCTTAGTCTTCAAACTGATATCATTGCTCTTCAGTATTTTGCAGAGGTCCCTGATGACAAACTTGTCCAATACATCTCCTGATTTCCAGACTGCTGGTATCAATGATGCTGATTACTGATCTAAGCAAGATTTAATCATTGACAGCTTCAATCTTTTCTCCATCTATCATAATGTTGACTGTTGTGCCTATAGTGAGGATCTCTGTCTTCTTTATGTTCAGATGTATTGAAGGCTGTAGTCTTTGATCTTCTGCAAAAGAGTCACTTGAATTTTTAACTAATATAAACCCAAGATCTTCAGACTTTCTCAGGCTATGAAAGAGACATAAAATTTATTGTTCCTTGTTTTGCCTGTTTGAGCAGAAAATCAGCACTTCCTAGCACACAACTATCTAGCTCATTTGTTCAGAATTGGCTATCTTGTTATCTGTTCTTAAAACCAACCCTACTTTTCTTTTCTAAGAGCATAATCACCAAGGTAATAGAAAATAATCCCTAATTCTATAATATTGGAATAAGCATATAGCCCTGTAAAATAAGGCAACCTGGTGATACTGTACGTAAAAACATTTGACTGCTAACTAAAATGTTGATTATGTGAATGCATCAACTATTCCTCAGGAAAAAAGAGAGGTAATCAATTTTGTAAAGATTTCCAGCCTTAGAAACACTATGGGAAATTGTGGATTGTTCTGCAGGTTTCCTCTATTGAGTTAACACAATGGCAACGAATAGCAGTTGTGAGATAAGGATACAGTGGCTTAATGCTTCAGTGAGCTCCTAGAAGCGAAAACCTTGCTGATACTTGTGTTCTTGAGAAAGGTACTGCACACTTGGTTGACTCACTGTGTTCATATGAAATTTCACAAGTATTACCACAGATTACTGCAACAGTTCCTAGTTGGCATGAGTTTACAATTCATTAAGAGCAATTGCAAATTGAATTATGACAGAAGATTTATCTATATACAAGAATACACTCTTTCTCATTTCTGGAAAATGTAATGCCACAGACAGGCCAATGTAAATACTTCATAATGAAGCAATATGTTTCTGTATGGTCTTAATTTGTCATTTTTATTATGCATGCACTCAAGAACTGCTAGAGCCCTGAAGACACAATGGTTAAAGACCCTGATTGTTAACCAAAAAGTCAGCAGTTTAAATTCATCAGTCACTTTATAGGAGAAAGATGTGGCAATCAACTACTGTAAAGACTTAAAACCTTGAAAAAGACTACGGACAATAATACTCTGTCCTACGGGATGACTAGGAATTAGAACAAACTATGTATTGGGTTTGTTTCAGATTTGGGTTTCAATAACTACTACAGAATTTTCTTTTTTTACCTTTGGTCAACATTTTTGAGCACTTCCTGTTGTTAGGTGCCATTGAGTCAAGTATGACTCATAGAGACTCTATGAACGAAATATCTGAACCTTATTCTATCCTGTGCCATCCTCACTCTTCCTGGCACACAAGAGCCCATTGCATCAGTCAATTGATCAGTCAATTCACCTGGTTGAGAATCTGCCTCTCCTTCATTGATCTTCCACCCTTTGCAGCATCATGTCCTTCTCCAAGAAATAGCACCTCCTAGAAACATGTCCAAAGTATGTGAGGTGAAGCCTCATTATTCTTGCCTCTAAAGAGCATTCCTAGAGTGCTCTTTGAACATTATTAAATAAAATTTTATTTCTTTCAAGCCACTGTCTTTTGCATGTCTTAAAATGACCAACATATATTTTGGGTAACACTGAATAATCCAGAAATTTGGTGAAATCTTTTAACAATACTTCTTAATGTAAAACTTACAGAAGCATAGCTATATGTGTAGGTGTATTTAAATATTGTATAAATACACCTACACAAATAGCTCTGCTTTGAGGTAGACACTCCAGATGGAAAAAAACACCTAAAAGTCTTTAAATTATTTCTTTTTTTTAAACGATGGCATAAACATTTTTGGCTGGCATTCTAGAAACCCACACATTTTATTAGCATATGCCTCCTTGTCATATTTTAGCAATGCTTAATAATCACCAAATAACTTAGCACATAAATAGCATTGGTAAACTGAGCCAAATTCTAGTAAGAAAAGCAATTATGATACCATGACAAAAGGATGGAAAAATATTGGGCATACATCATTTCTGGCCTTTTATCTGTGTCTGTGACACATTTTCTCACCTCTCTGGATCTATATTTTATCTTTTGCATAAAAGGTCTTAACCACCACAAGTGTTCTGAAAGCAGAGCCTAGAACAAAAGACTTACACACAAGTAGTCTCTATGAAAATTATTGAATGGAATAAACATGAAGGACAAGAGGATTGAAACTGAGAAGGAAAAGAAGGCAATAAAAGGAATTACACATTGTCAAGTAAAATACTGCTTTGTGCATAATTTTCTGGAGATCTTCATGAACCATGTCATAGAGTATTACATGCAATCATGCAAGTATTTTTATCATTTTATTAGGATCTACCAGGAAATCTAGCCATCTAAATTCCATGAAAACAGATATTACAACTGTCTTTGCATTAAATTGCCTACCATACAATAAATGCCTTGTTTACTTACTGAAAGAATTATTTGGCTTTCTGAATGAATGTTAAATAAAATACATGAATATTTTATTAGAAAGAAACATAGCAGACTCTAGACCCATCGTTGGGGGACCTTACCTTTGCTCTCCTGCAAGACGCCAAGGCCTGTGTGGAATAGCCAGCCCAGGAGCATCTTCCAACTATTACTTCCCCTGTGTCTACTAAAGGCTGCAGCCCAGCACAGGCACACCCATACCCTGGCTGGCGATAGAACCACTCTTTCCAGGTTGAGAGGCTGCAGTTTTTTGGTGGTTGGTTTTTTTGTTTGTTTGTTTGTTTTTTGAGGTGGGGCTGAAGTTTTATACTGCAATCCAGCCTAGACCACTAGACCACTGCTTCCACCACCTGGAGAACCTGCTGCCCTGTCATCTGGAGACTATCCTCCTATTGTCCCTGCTGTCCAGGGCCAGGAGCACCAATATCACAGGTACTTTGGGTGAAACACTGCTGTCTAGCTACACTATAGTGGGACACCTTAAGCTCAAGAAAAAGGGAAAGGTCAGGTCAAGCTGGGCCTAGATATGGTTTCTAGACGGGAAAAGACTTCATGTTTTGCCATTCAGATACTTTAGGTGAAACACTGCTGTCAAGCCCTTGGCCCTGAGAGCTTTGTCCAAGAATGGAGCACAAACATATATCTCCTTCAAAAAACATTGCCATGCTCTGGGTCATTATAGAGTAACAAGTACCTACCATCTAATAAGACTTACATAATGTCAAGAAAGCAGCAGCCAGCCTCAGTCATCTTGGAAAAAAATAAAATAACCTTTCTCCTAATAAAGAACAGACCCAATAAATATCCCAGATAGGGAGGACTGAAAGAAATATGTTGCTGTGGAATCATTTGAACAGCTACTGAAGAAGATGCAAATTATGGAAGAAACAATGGAAACCATTAAGAGAGCAAATACCTCAGAGACAACGATCCAAAAGAAATATATTAATGAGGAGCAACTTGAACAGCTGTGAAAGAAAATGCAAAAGATGGAAGAAAACATTGCTAGTATAGATAAAGAGGTACAGGAATTAAAAAATCATCACAGAGAAGGTACAGCCAACACAATGCTGGAAATAACAGAAAAGCATGAAAATACAACCCAGAATATTAAGACTGAAATGGCAAGTGTCCAACAAAAAAGTAGCTCTGAAGAGATGAAACAGAGAGTCAGTGAGCTGGAAGATAAGAGCCTCATTGGAACCATACTAAAAGAAAAATCAGATATGAGGTATAAAGAAAATGGAGAAAACATTAGATTCATGTGGGATAACATCAAAAGTAACAACATACATATGACTGGAATTCCAGAACGGGGAAAAAGAGAAAATTGTGAAAGAAAACTTCCTAGATATTTTGAGGAATGGGAAAATCCACATTCAAGAAGCACAGCAAAAACCAAATAGACCCAGAAAGAAAATATCAAGACATATCATGGTCAAATTCTCCAAATCAAAGATAAGGATAGCATACTAAAAGCACTGCAAGAAAAACAAAGAGTCACCTACAAAGGTGAAACAATTAAATTCTGATTTCCCAGTAGAAATCATGCAAACTAAAAGAAAATGGGATTCCATATAAAGAAAGTTGAAAGAAAACAATCGCCAGCCAAGGAGCCTGTGACCTGAAAAGCTCTACATCAAATTAGGAGAAATTAGATCCTTTGCAGAAGAGAAGGAACTTAAGGACCAAAACTACAAGAAATGTTAAGTCCTTCACACAGGAAAATGGATGGTCCATAGAATCCAGAAACCACAGAAAAAGAAACACAGCAAAATGCCAAAAATAAAACCTGGCCTGACAATAATCACACTTAATGTGAATGGACTAAATGTGCCAATCAAGAGAAAAAGAGTAACAGAAAGGATTAAAAAATAAAAAGTCCATCAATATATTGCCTACAAGAGATACATCTGAAAAAAAGAAGATAAAGACAGACTCAAAAATCAAAGGCTGGAAAAAGATATACCAAGCAAATCGCAAACACAAATAAGCAGAAGTGGCAATACTAATCTCTGATAAAATAGATTTCAGAATTAAAACCACTACAAAAGATAAGAATGGGCATTACATAATAATTAAAAACAATAGGTCATGATCAAGAGCCTATGGTGATGAAGGAAGAAGTTCAAGCTGCTTTGAAGGAAATAGCAAAAAAATAAGGCCCCAGGAATAGATGGTATACCAATTGAAGTATTTCAGATAACAGATGTTGCCCTGGGTGTGCTCACCAAGTTGTGCCA
>NW_006399759.1:23340949-23342511 GCF_000299155.1 Elephantulus edwardii | reverse complement strand
GGTGACTGGGGTAATAGGGATGGGTGTGTCAGAGGCAGTGCGGTTGGCACAGGATAGAGCAGGGTTTAGGGCTGTTGTGCATAGGGTCGCTATGAGTCACAAACGACTCGACGGCACATAACAACAACAACAACAGATCAAGAAGACATAACCTTGGTCAATATTTATGCACCAAATGACAGATGTGAAAAATACATTAAAAAAAAAAACCACTTAACAGAACTGAAGAAAGAAATAGCACCACAATAGTGAAAGAGATTCCAACACACCATTCTCACCAGCTCTAGATCAACTCTTAAAGAAAGTCAATAAAGATGCAGAAAATCTAAACTATACAATAAGCCCATTTGACCTTGTGGATGTATTCAGGGTATTTTACTGAACTAAAACTCAGTTCATGTTATTGTCAAGTGCACATGGTACATTTTCTAGAATTGATCATGTATTAGGACAGAAAACAAACCTCAACAAATTCAAAAACATTGAAATATTGTTGTTCCCCCTGCTAAAGGCATCTGATGCATAATTATCGCTAGCTTAAAATTTCATTGTGAGATAGAGACATTTGGCCTCAAATATTTAAGTTTTCTGTGAAAATAAATTACTGTGAACACACATGCACACAAACAACCCAACACTGAAACAATGCAAGGTATCTTCTCAGGCCAGAATGTCATAAAACTAGAAATTAACCACACGAGGTTAAAACTCACAAAGCCACACATGTGGAAATTAAATAGCTCTTGGTTAGAACATGATTGGGTTATAAAAGAAATAGAGAAGGAAACCAAAAAAGTTCCGTGAAACAAATGAAAATAAAACATACCAAAACCTCTGCATACAGCTAACACAGTCCTCAGGAGCAATAGGAACATACATAAAAAAGGAAGAAAGAAGGGAAATTAATGATCTAACTCAACACCTTTATCAAATAGGGAAAGAACAACAATTTAATCTACATCCACTAGAAGAAAATAAATTATAAGAACAAGAGCTGAAATCAAGTAGACAGAAAACAGGAAAACAATTGAAACCATCAATAACACCAGGATCTGGGTTTTTTGAAAGGGTCAATAAAATTGACAAACAACTGGCAAAATTAATTAAAAGGAGAGACGGAGAGAGAGAACACATAGATCACTAGGTTAAGAAATTATAGAGGTGACATCACAACAGCATCACATGAAATTAAATCTATATCAGAATATTATGTAAAACTATACTCTGATAAATTTGAAAACCTAGAGGAAATAGACAAATTCCTTGATACTCATGATCTACCCAGATTGACAAGGACACATATAGAACACTTGAACAGACCTATACGAAAAGAAGAAATTGAACACTCCATTAGAGTGTTCCCCATTAGAAAACTTCTAGGTCAGGAATTCGGCTTCACAACTGAATTCTACCAAACATTCAAAGAGGCTCCATCACCAATTCTACTTAAATTATTTCAAAAGGAAATTGGAAAAGAAGGAAAACTTCAAGAGTCATTCTATGAAGCAAGTATAACCCTAATACCAAAACCAGGCAAAGATATTACAAAGAAATAAAACTAC
>NW_006399759.1:23334193-23340802 GCF_000299155.1 Elephantulus edwardii | reverse complement strand
CATAGATATATGTGTGTGTGTATAAATACTGTAACAAAAAAGGCACATTAAATAATTCATCATGGCCAAGTGTGGTTCCTAACAGGTATAGAAGGCTGGTTCAACATAAGAAAAACAATGAATGTAATTCACTATATTAACAAAGCAAGTAACAAGAACCATATGATCTTAGCAATTCATGAAGAAAGGCATTTGACAAAATCCAACACTCCTTCCTGATTAAGATACTCAGCAAAATTGGAATAAAAGGGAATTTCCTCAACATAGGGAAAAGTATATATGCAAAACCAAGAGCCAAAATCATTCTCTATGGAGAAAGATTAAAAATAAGAACTAATGGGAATGTTTGATTATAAAGGCTTCTACAGCATCAAATAAAAAGTAAATTATCTGAGAAAGATTAAAACACAAGATACTGTTAGAAAATTCACTACCTATTTAACAAATTCTAGGAGGAAGATCAGAATGAAACTTTTTTTAAAAGATGGAACTTATTTGAAATAATGATAAACTAAATTTTATTTAAACCTGAAAATTTTATTGAATTCCTTTAAAGTGGTAGCTTGAGAACAATTTTCATTTTGAAGAACCAACAAAATAGCAAAGTTAATATTGAAAAAAGATAAAAGATGTCAAAATTGAAAATATTAGTCATAATAAAGTTAATATTAAAAATATTATAAGAAGATATTCAGAATCCTCATTAAATTAAAACTTTTGAAAAGAGAAAATTCTGCATGCTTAATTAAGGTTGTCAAGAAAATACATATGTGAAATAAAACTTAGTTTATTCATTCAAAACATGTAAATGTTAATTTCACATAATACCATTTTCAGGCTTTTACTATTTCGTTTTAAAACTAAAACTCATTAAATTTTTCTCACTTAGGTTAATGTTCAAAATTATGAAAATTCAAAACTCAATATTAAGAATGTAAGGGTAAGCATGAAGAAATGCTTTAATATTTCTTTAAAGTGTTCATTAAGATACTTTGCAATATGAAGGGAGCTCTTTTTTTAATTGATATTTTAAGAAAAGTTTATAGAGAACTTTGATTTCCATTAATTCATTGTTGCACATTTTCCTCCTTGTGCACCCCTCTCCCCCACTTTACTTTTTTCTTTGGAAAAAAATTATTTCATTGTTGTACGGTACCCCTGCCCCAGTCCACTTTACAATGTAACTCATTCTGAACACTGTCATGCCAATAACATCTAATCATATATTCTTTTTATATAGTTTTCTCCTTCATCTGTTTCAATATCGTGTACATTATTTATCCCCTCTTTTCTTAGTTTCCCCACAACCCCCATGTCAGTCCTGTTTTATAACAGTGGCATGATGCAGTGTTTATCTTTTTTGCGGCTGAGATATTTCATTCAACTTAATGTCCTCCATTTTGTGTAATATTTTATGAGTTCTTTGCTTTTCAATGCTGCATAATATTCCATTGTGTGAATATCCCACAGCTTCTCTACCCAGTCTTTTGTTGATGGGCTCTTGAGTTGTTTCCAACTCTTTGCTATTGTGAACAAGGCAGCAATAAACATGGATGTGCAAATATCTGCTTGGGGTGGCAGTTATGGTTTCTTTAGGGTATATTCCCAGTAGTGGAATTGCTGGGTCAAATGGTATTTCTATTTCCAACTTTTTGAGAAAGCACCATACTGCCTTCTGGAGTGGTTGCACCATTTTATACTCTTCACCAACAGTGAATAAGGGTTCTACTTTCTCCACAACCTCATCAGCATTTGTTGTTTGCTGCTCTGTTGAATTTTGCTATTCTTACTGGGGTGAGATGATATCTCATAGTTGAAGGGAGGTCTTGTGGCATACTCCATAGGGAGTGGTATTGTCAACTCAAGGGTAGACACTCTCAGGTGATTCAAATTCACCAGCAGCTTCAAGGGAGAAAGATGAGTGATCTCCTCTTGTACCATTTATAGCCTCCTAAAACCCCCCTAGAGTATCAGCTATGTGTTGGTTTCAATTTGACAATGTTAAGAATGCAATAAGAGTTGATAAATGTTTCAGTCTCTTAATATTGCTTCTTATGTATTTCTTGTCTGGATGGTTTTAAGAAAAAGATAATTAACTTTTATTTTTATTTACATTTTTATATATGAACTCCTATACCTCTCAAATAAGAACTCTGGTGACTTAGTGGTAAGGAATTGCACTGCCAACTCAAAGGGAAATAGTTCAAATACACCACATCTTCTGCAGAAGAAAAAGAGGCAGTTTTCTTCTATACAATTTACTGCCTCTTAAAACCCACTGGAGGGTCAGCTATGAGTCAATTCCTACTCAATGGCACCTAACAACATAAATACTACGTGTAAAGGATAAAGTATTTTGTTTCCTTGAGAAAATAATTCAATCTACTATTCATTAACTTTATTATCTGAAAATAAGAATGATAATAGATTGGTAACAAAATTAAATGAGGCAAAATATAAGAAGCATATAACTTTTATTGTTGCTTTTAGATGCTATTTGAGACAACTACTCATAGTGAGCCTATGAATAATAGATCTGAACCTTTCCCTGTCCTAAGCCATCCTCACAATCTCTGTCATGCTCAAGTCTATTATACTTAAGTCATTGCGTCAATCTATCTCATTGAGGATCTTCCTTTTAGAGGGTAACCTTTAAGGAACTATATACAAGTATGCATAAAGATAATAACGATTATGGTAAAATAGGCTGTATAATGTGATTTTTTTCTGGCTCTGGGTTCACAGTCAACCTAAGAAGATTAGTCACTCTGCCTAGTGATTTGGCTAAAATCAGCTATTGTTGTTATGTGCCACCAAACCCTATCCTATCCTGTCCTGTCCTCATCTTCTCTGTCACATTACTAAGCCCATTGTTGCAGTCATTATATAAATCCATTTTATCACATGTCTTCCTCTGTTTTGCTGATCTTCCATCTTTATAGGCTCGATGTCTCTCTCCAAGGAATAGCCTCTCCTAGCAATATGCCCAAAGAATTAGAGATGAATCATTATCATCTTTATCTCCCAGGAGCATTCTGGTTGTACAGTCTCCAAGACATATTTGGGGTTTTTGGAGGGGTTTTTGGCAGTTCATAGGATAGTCACTGTTCTTTTCCAGCACCACAGCTTAGGGCATCAACACTTACTCTGTCCTTGCTATTTATTGCCCAGACCTCAGACACACAACAAGTGGTTGAAAAACCATGCCCTGATTCAGACATACCTTAGTCTTCAAACAGACACATTATTACTCTTCAATAATTTGGAGAGGTCCTTGACAGAATATTTGCCCAATGCAATACATCTCCTGATTTTCTGATGGCTGATGCCAAGAATGTTGACAGTAGATCCATGTAAGATGAAATTGTTAACAACTTTCCTCTTTTCCCCATTGATCATGATAGTGCTTATCAGTCTATTTGGGAATATTTTTGTCTTCTTGATGTTGAGATGCAATTCACATTGAAGGGTATAGTCTTTGTTCTCCTGCAGCAAGCATTTCAAGTTCTCCCCACTTTCACCAAGCAAGGTTGTATCCTCTGCATAACGCAGGTTGTTGATGAGTCTGCCTCCAATTTTTCTCATATTTTTCTACAAAATATATCCAGCTTCTCAAATTATTTGCTCAGGGTACAGATTAATAAGTGTGTAGAAAAGATGCAACACTGGCACACAACTTTGTTCCCTTACTCTGTCTCCTTGGTATAGATAATTTTCATATTAGCATAATTAAGTGTTCTGAGGTTACCATTCTTCTCATTGTTAGCCATAACCACACAATCAAAAGTCGTTGCATATTCAATAAAGCACAAATATTCTTCTACTATTCTTTACTTTCAGCCACGATCCATCTGAAATCAGTAATGATATACCTGGTGCCTGTTCAAACCCATCTTGAACTTCTGGAACTTCTCTGTCAAAGTTTTGTTCTAGCTGGTTTTGTACACTCTTCCACAATCTTTTTCTTGCATATCATATTAATTATATTTTCTGTGATTTCCACATTCTGTTGGGTCACCTTAGAATGGGAACAAATTTTTATTTTATTTTCCAATCAATCAGTCAAGTACCTGTTCTCCAAATTGCCTGACACAAAATTGTGAGCATGTCTAGGGCTGCCTCTGATTAGTTCACATATGACAATTGGCACCACCTTGATTCCTGGGACCTTGTATTTTGCTAATTTGTTTGGGGAAATTTGAACTTCATCTTTTGTTACCATTGGTTCTTGCTCAAATTGTACTTCTTGATATTGCCCAGTATCAACCAATTCTTTTGATACAGTTGATGCTTCCTAAATCATTCAAGATTTTTCCCATAGCATCTGTCAGTATTGAACTCAAGGCTTGATTGTGTAAAAACACAGTTATTTCACCTTGCGAAACGCTAAGTGAATCCTTCCCTTTTTATTCTTCCACTCCAATTCTTTGCACATATCTTCAAAATATTTGCTAAGTCTTCTTGAGCTGCCCTTTGGGATCTTCTGTTTATCTCTTTTACTTCTGCATTTCTACCCCCTTGTTTTGACTTCTCAATGCTCTGGTGCAATTTTCTGAGTCTCTTACATCATTCATTTTGATATTTTCTTCCTTTTCTGTCTTTATAAGAGCCTCTTTATGGATAATATCTTTGATGTCATCCCATAACATATCTGATCTCGGATCATTAGTCATCTGGTCTCCAACCAACTAATCATCTTGAGTTCCATCTAAGAATTTTTATTAGCTTAAAATCTTCACACTTTTCTTTGCTCACTTTTCACCTTGCTAGCAAAGTTTCACCTGAAAGTAGTTATTAGGAAGATGACTGTAACGGAGGAAAAATCTCCCACAATATAAATTAATTAAATATAATCCAAATAAAAGACTGGATAAAACAAAATCTACATACATGGAACTCAGTGTATATGAATGATAAAAATACTAATAAAAAAGCATTTCTTCACCAAAAAATGACAAAGACATTTTCTGTAAAATAACCATTGTCAGAGATTTTAGTGGACCACCTACCTAATCAACCAGAGGCTGAAGAAGAGAATTCACTTTAGATCCTAAGCCTTTGTGGTGAGAATATCCCGAACTTGAGAGAAAGGACTATAATGTCAAACTGATAACTTTGAAAACTAAGAGAAACAACAGACAGATGACAACATTGACTAAAGTGGGTCCACAAAATGGCCAACAGAGGTAGGCAAGGCTGACTCATGAAGTGGTCAATAAAAGAGACTCAAGCAGAGGAAGTAGCAGCATGGACCCCTGGCTGTACTGAGAGCTATAAACCTAAGCAGAAAGAAGAGTCTGTCTTGGGGGGGGGGGGCGCAGAGGGGAAGACATGTCCAGAAGTAGAAAAGGAGGTCTGCCCTAAAACAGAGTAAGCCTAATTGTGACAAAGCAGAGACCCCTTAGAAGCATTAGGTGGGCCACTCATCCATTAAGCTTGCATACACTGTAAGCAGAGGTTTCCCACAGAGGCTTGGGCATCTTTCATACAGAGGTTACCCATCTTGAACCAATAAGTTTAGGGGGTTGAGACAGCCAAGAAAAGTGGAGACTCAGAACATAACTAGGTCTGATTTGGCCTAATTTGATGGCACAGTTCCTTGAAAGAGAACCTGACAACCTATTGACATCTGATGTACTGTCCTTTTACCGGCTAACTCACTCACTGACATCCAGTTAAGTCCTGACTCATAGCATCTCTTCCTTTGGGTTCTGAGGCTATTATTCACAAAGGGCTATAAGTTTTGAGGATTGGAAGATTTGAACTGCCAAGAAGACGCAATCTTTAGTTTAGCAGTCCACCTCCCTCAAGTCTGTCCCATTAGAGGTCCCTTGTGCCCAGTCAGTGATACAAAATTATTTTTCAGTTATTTAGGAAGAGTGAGTGAGTCATTTTTTTTACATAAATGGGTATCTTTCTTACAATGCTAAATGAGGCATACAGAGGAAGGGACTATATCCTTCCAATCTATTTCTATGGATTTTTTTTATAAATAATCTCTTCCTGTTGTTTACTATTCTCTATAAAGAATAATAACAGCTCTCAGTAATGCAACATTTTATAAAATGCTTTTATGTTTGCAAACCAATTGGATCAGATAATATAATACTCATCCTAGGAGCCTTAAAAATGTCTAGCTATTTATATTACAATTTGTATGTGTGCACACAAAATGATAAGCTACAATTTTGTAAATAAACCTGTTAATACAAAGGAAATGAGAAGTTTAAAAGATAACAATAAATTTTCTGAACACTTATAATATTACACCAAAGTAGGAGAAAAATATTCCAGAAAAGATAGAGATGAGATAGTCATTTTTCATTCTTCAAATAATAATTTAGTACTTAAGAATAAGATAATTCAAAGATAAAAGTTAAATATCTACAGTCAGTAACCTCAGAGTTTAGCAAAAGAGATTCAAATAAAATATATAATGTTTGTTGTTGTTGTTATGTGCCATCGAGTCGCTTGTGACTCATAGCGACCCTATGTACAACAGCCCTAAACTCCACTCTGTCCTGCGCCAATTGCATTGTCTCTGACACTCCCATTCCAATTATCCCAGTCACTGAATCAATCCACCTCATAGAGGGCCTTCCTCTCCTG
>NW_006399759.1:23316291-23332568 GCF_000299155.1 Elephantulus edwardii | reverse complement strand
TGCTGCCTTTTGAAATCTTCTATTCAACTCTTCTTCTATTAATATAGAGCTATTGAGCATAGTACCTTTTTAAATTCTGAAAATTTTATTTTCTCAAGAAACCATTTCCATCAGTAACGACATGAAAAGTAAATGAGTAAGCAGATCTTAACTTTATAAGGTATTTTGGAAAGATAATTATTTAGGGAAAGGAAAACAACACTCCTAAAAAGCAAGCAAAAAGGAAGTCTTTGAAAAAACTAAATGAAAATGGAAAAAAAGAGAGAAAGAATACATGTAGCAATGTTAAAAAATATTCAGTGTCATAATATACTATTTAATTTGGGTTTTTTAATCTTAATACTTTTATTCAGACGGCACATAACAACAACAACAACAACAATATTTTTATTGGTTTCCATACAAAATTAATACACATTTTATTTCATTCATGTACATGTGTTTCACACATTGCTTCATTTACATAGTATTTTGTTGCTATTGTTATATATTGACATTTATCTTGATTTTGAAAAGTAGTCTAAAATAGGCCTAACTCTTCTTTTGAAATAAAACTTTCTCTTTCATCTTATTGTTGTTGTTATTTGCCATTGAGTGGCCCGTGACTCATAGCAACACCATGCACAATAGCTCTGAACCCCACTCCATCTTAAGCCAATCTCATTGCCTCTAACACACCTGCTCTTATTACCCTAGTTACTGTCTTCCTCTTCTGAGGTGTCCCCTCCATCCTTCTCAGCATGATGTCCTTCTTTAAGGACTGGTTCCTCCTAGTAATACATCCAAAGTATGTGAGCTAGACCTTCAGAATCCTTATCTTTAATGAGCACCTTGTTTTCACTCTCTCCAGGACAGACTTGTTTACTCTCTTGGCAGTAATATGTTCACTTTTCTTCTCCAGCACCACAACTCAAAGGCATCAATTATTCTTCTGTCACCCTTAGTCATTGTCCAGCTCTCTGATGCATAGCAGACGATTACAAAGACCAGTCTGGGTGAGGTGCACCTTTGTTTCTAGACTAATACACTAATACTAATAATGCAGATTTTTACAGTAATACTGACAGCAGATTTTCCAATAAAATTCATCCTTTGATTTCCTGACTGCTGTGCTGAGAGTGTTTCTTGTGGATCCAATTAAGCTGAAATTGTTTACAATCTCAATCTCTTCTCCATCTATCACGGTGTTGCCAATTGGTTCGATGGCGAAAATCAATGATCTGTTAATTCTCAAACCAATGCATTCTTTATTCCATGAACCAGTATATTTTATTTGTACCTGATATTCTGACCCCTTTGTGACTGCTAATTTTCTCCTTATACCCAACCACGTTTTTTTCAGAATTTGGAGCAATCATTCAACTTTTCTGAACCTCCTTTTCCTTTTAAGATTACAGCTTAATGGATGAGATCTCTTAAAGCAAAAGAGGTTTATTTCTCTTAAAAAAACTTTTCATTTTAACCTATAATGAATGTGCAAGCTCTCTTCTGTAATATTATAAAAAGCTCAGTATCAAGAAAACAAAGATTCATATCATTGGGCCACTTGGCAGCACCACGATAAACGGAGAAGATTGAGGTTGTTAACAATTTCAGCTTGTTCATATCCACAATCAACACTTGTGGCATCAGCAGTCAAGAAATCAAAAGGTAAATTGCACTGGGGAAATATGCTCTCTGGGACCTCTACAAGGAGCTAAAGAGCAATGATCTCAGTATGAAGACTAAGGTGTTCCTGATTCAGACCATGGCCTCACAATTACTGCTATGCATCAGAGAGCTCGGCAATTATTAGGAGTGACAGAAGAAGAATAAATTCCTTTAAGTTATGGTGCTGGAGAAGAGTATTGAACATATCAAGGAACCACCAAGAGAGCAAATAAGTCTGTCTTAGAGAAAATGAAACCTCACTGCTCCTTGAAGGCAAGGACTTTGAATCTCAGTCTCATATATTTTGAGAATGTTACCAGAAGGAACTAGTCCCTGGAGAAGGACATCATTCTTGGAAGGAGGGAGTGACAGCTCAGGAGATAAAGAGCCCAGATAGGATAGATTGATATAGTAACTGGGGTAACGGGTGTGTTGAAAACAGTGAGATTGGCTCAAAATAGGGCGGGGTTCAGAGTTACTGTACATTGGGTCGCTATGAGGCACAGGTGACTTGATGGCACATAACAACAACAACAATACATATTCATAATCACATTTGCTAAGAGCTAGGAACAAAACTAGACACTTTCTGCATGTTTTCTTTAACCATCACAACATTTAATAGGTTATTCTTGTGAAATTGAAGCAAATCGCCTCCACTTCATCTCCCAACCCCCGGTAACTACAAAGATTGGGACAGCAGAGTCATTGTTCTTATATGGTGAGCAAAATAGGTCACCTTTGGATTACCTTCAAAGCTGTCTAGAGAAAATTCAAATCACTGTTTTTATAGCTCTTCCTATTTTTCTTTTATATTGAATGCAACAGGAAAGAATTTTGGTGAGTTTCTCATTAGCTAGACAGAATCACATTTGTCTATGAATGGGTTCTCTTAAAAAAGGAAGACTGCTGTACATAAAGAATGATAATTAGTATGATCTAAGTTTTATAAATGAGAGAATGTATAGAAATAAGGTCATTTATTAAAATTCAAAGTCATGATATACCCCCAATAAATTTGTGTTGAAGGCATAAATAAATGAACGAAAGAATGATGTAAGAATAAAAGAACAGCTACATCCGACTTGAAATACATGAAAGATAAATAATGATAATAACCATCCTAGTCCTTATTCTTTTTCTATTTCATCATATTTTCAAAATAAATATTAATTAATAAATTATCCAGATGTATTTTCAAAAACATAAGTTGAAAATAGGTCTTACAAAGAAATAGAACTATGAGTTTGTAAATCATTTTAAGAACTTTGAAATCATGGTCCATAGGGAGTTGTGCTGCTAGCCCAAAGGTGGTGCTTCGCTGGCAATTCGCATCCACCAGTGGCTCCTAGAGAAACAGATGGGCAATCTCCTGCAGTGCAATTTACAGCCTCCAAAAACCCACTGAAGAGTCAGTTATGAGTCAGTTCCAACTTAGTGACAAGGAGGCAGAAGTTGGAGGGTTTTAATTAAAAAGCCTCTCAAAAAAACATGTGAAAAGTTAGATTCTGCTTTAAAACTTATTAAAAGACCAAGGGGAACCATGGTTAAGAAAAAAGACCAAAGATAAAAATGTGCAAAATTTCCCATTAGATTTTCCAGTAAGAGAAAAAAGTTTACAAATATAAAATATTTGCTTATGAAAATGTGAAGACAACATAAGTAAAAGCATGTAATAAATGTTTCATTAACATTCAGGATACAATCAAGGCACTTCTAGTACAAGGTACTAGTTAAGTGTTTTTCAGTTCTCTCAGTTTGAGAAATGAAAAGTGAGTTCTCCCCTTTTTATTCTCCAATTCCAGCTCTCTACACATTCCTTCATAATATTTAGCTTTTTCCTCCCGAGATGCCCTTTTAAATCTTCTTTTTAGCTCTTTTACTTCTGCATGTACTGCCAGAAGCTCTGTTTAGCTCTTTTCCTTTGGCATAAATTGCCAGAAGTTCAAGCAGGATTTAGAAGAGGTCATGGCACCAGGGATATCATTGCTGATATTAAATGGATCCTTGCTGAGATGAAGAATACCAGAAGAATGTCTATTTGTGCTTTATTGACCATACAAAGGTGTTTGACTGTGCTGATTATAACACATTATAACTGATGCTGAGAAGAATGGAAGTGCCAGAGCACTTAATTGTGCTCATGCAAAACCTATACCTAGATCAGGAGTCTATTGTGTGAATAGAGCAAGGGAACACTGCATGGTTTAGAATAAAGAAGGGACAGCATCAGGATTGTATTTTCTCTCCCTACCTATTTAATCTGTCTGCTGAGCAAATTATTTGTGAAGCTGGACTCTATGAAGAGGAGTGTGACATCAGAATTGGAGAGAGATCCATCAATAATCTGCTTTATGCAAATGACACAACCTTGCTTGCTGAAAGAGAGGAAGATTTGAAGCACATGTTGCAGAAGATTAAGGAATGCAGCCTTCAAAATGGATTGAATCTCAACCTCAAGAAAACAAAGATTCTTACCATTGGACCTGTAGGCAACATCATGATAAGTGGAGATATATTGAAACAGTCAACAATTTCATCTTGCTTGGATCCATAATTAATACCCTTGATACCAGCCGTGAGAAAATCAGAAGACATACGGGAAAAATCTTCTGCATTCAAGGACCTCTCCAAATTATTGAGGATTAGTTATGTCAACTTGAGGACTAAGAAGTGTCTGATTCAGGCCATAATCTTTTCAATCATTTTCCATGCATGTGAGAGCTGGACAATGAATAAGGATGACAGAAGAATTGAGCTGTGGTGTTGGAGAAAAGCACTGAACATCCCATAAATAACCAAATGAGCAAACAAATATGCCTTAGAAAAGATGCAGCAGACTGCTCTTTGGAGGCAAAGATGATGAGGCTTCATCTCACATACTTTGGGCATGTTATTAGGAGGGGCTGAGGGCCATGATGCTTAGAAAAGTAGAGGGTCATCAAAGGAGAGGAAGACCCTTGACCAGGTGTATTGACGTGGTGACTGCCGCATTGAGGTCTAAGTGTGAGAATGACACAGCATAGGACAGGAGTCAGATCTGTAGTTCACAGGGTTGTTATAGGTCATATTCAACTCAATGGTGTCTAACAATAACAATATGTAACATAGGAGACTCTAGAGAGCATTATGCTGAGTAAACATAAGCTGTCTCATAATGACAAATACTGCATGATATCATTACTATAAAAATAAGAAAACTAGTAATATGTGTATAAAAGTTAAAAAGGGGTAAGGGGTGGGACCAGATGGGCAGAGGGTACAAGGGGAAGAAATCACTAAAATAACAGCGTTTAGTGGGCAGAGGGGTGGGTTGGTGAAAGAAGTAGGAAAGATCCAATGGGGATGTGAAAAGACAAGATAATAGTAGGCATAGATTAACGCTGATTAATTTTATAAAACACAATGGAGTTGAGTGTTCATTTGAAACACAATGTGAATGTAGGCATGTGTGAAGTGCAATGTACGTGAATGATAACAGAATGTGTATGAATCTTGCATGCAAACCAATATAAAATAAAAAAAGCAGGAAAAAACCACATCTCAATCCAAGCACAAAAAAGTATTTAAGTATATAAAACACAATGCACAGAAATGATTGTACATGAATGAAACGATTTGTATATGAATAGTTGTATAAAAGTGAATGGTAATACAAAGAAATATTTTTTAAAAGAAATAAATTTTAACAAGAAGAAGGATTGACCATCCACTTCTGAAATAAGAAGTCTTCAAAATCCCATACATATTCTACAGAGGAATATTGTTGGATATAGTGCCAGGAGATGAGTTCCTCAAGTTGTAAAGCACTTAAAATGGAATGAGGATCATCTCAGTGACATGGATGGAATAAGACTTTCACTCAGTGAAGGACCTTCGGTAGCTGAGGTGGCAAAACTCAAAATTAAGAGAAAAAGCTGCAGATATCTGTTAATAATTGGAACCTGGAAGGTACAGAATATCAACCTGATGTTGTCTAAATGAAATGCTATGAGTAAAAATCCACATCCTAGGCACTGGTGAGTTGATATAGATTGGTATTGGCCCTTTTGAATCAGATACACTGAGAATGACAAATTGAAGAGAAATCATGTTATATTCATAGTTAAAAGAACAGTTCAGGATCTATTCTGAAATTAGATGCTTTGAATGATTGGATATTACTCATATTCATAACAGGAAAACCTGTTAATACAACAAAAACAGCAACTACTAAAGGGAAAAATTAAGAAATTGAGGATTTCTGCCAACTTTTGCAGTCTGAAGTTAATTGAACATGAATTCAAGATGTTTTCATAATATTTGGTGACTGGAAAGCAAAAGTTGGAAATAAAGAAGGATTGATAGTTGCAAAATACGACCTTGGTGACAAGAATAAGGTTGGAGTTCTAATGCTAGAATTTTGTGCAATTAATGATTTAATCATTAAAAATATTTATTTTAAAAAATAGAAACAATGACAAGATATGTAAGTCTCACCTGATGTACTACACAAGAGTCAGATTGATTACATTTGTGGAAAAAAGTTGATGGAGGAGGTCAATATCAGCAGCATGGTCAGGGCTGACAGCAGAATAGACCATTAACTACTCATATGCAAGTTTAGATTGAAGGTGAAGAAAATGAAAACAAGTTCATCATGAAAACTGAAATATGGCCTTGAGCCTATCCCAATTAAATTTAAAAACATCTCAAGAAAAAATTTGATGCATTGAACACTATGACTAAAAATCAAGCTTTGGGAGGACAACATCCATAAAGAAAGCAAATGTTCTTCAAAGACAGAAAAGATTAAAAAAAATGAAAATTAATGTAACAAAAGATTCTGAAATTTCCACTGGAAAGATGAATGAAGAAATGTGTGAAATACAGTGTATAAAAATCAATATAAAGTTTTTTTTTTTTAAAGTCAAAACAAGAGGAATGAATGCTGAAGAAAGATGAACAAATTTCAAATAGCAGCTGAAGAAGACAAGGTAAAGTATTAACAATGAAATGTGCAAAGACCTGAAGTTAAAATAAAAAAAACAAAAGAATGTTTGGCCTTCCCAAGTTGCAACATCTGAAGAACAAATTAAAGCCTTACATTGCAACACTGAATTCTGTGGACAAAATCTTGGATGATGCAGGAAGTATCAACAGACATGAGCCATGTGCCTTTGAGACTACAGAGCAGCTTCTTACCACAAGACCACCAGAGTGCCCTATCCAGTCATGTTGCTGATGTGCTTTTGTTTTGCCAACAAGTTGGAACCAACTCATAGCTGACCCTCTAACAGATTTTCAAGGTAGTAAATCACACAGGAGGAGACAGCTCATCATTCTCTCACAGAACAACTGGTGGATTGAACTGTGTGCCTTTGAGATTGCAGTGCAGCTTTTTGCTACTAGGCTACCAGAGCGTCAGGGATTATACAGATATTTCAATTTATAATGTTATAGTGACTATATTTTTAAAAGCATGTCTAATGAACATATTTAAAGAAGCAGCATGTGATAGTGGCCATATTTAAAGGAGGCCATTTGAAGAAGGATACATTCAAAACAAGTGATAAAAAGATACAGTGACAAATATACATATTTAAAGCATAAAGCAGAAAAACTGTTTATAGTTGTTTCCACCAGAAAAGAAATAACTGTCAAAAAAACAGGGCTTCTTTTAACTGTCTTGTTGTTGCTGTTGTTGTTGTTGTTGAGTACCGTCGAGTCACAGGCAACTCATAGCGACCCTATGAAGGAGAGTCCTTAACACTTGGGTGCCTTTCATCCTCTCTCCAAGTTCATAGGGTTTCCGGAGACAAGCTATTATGGTAGTGGACGCCTCTCCTCCTTCCACGCTTGTTCAATCGGGGAGCTTCACCCCACTCTCAGTCCGCATTGGGTAGCCAACCATTAACACATTTGACACATCCGTGTCACAGTGTTCAGCCTCATAGCAACCACAAGTGACCGCGGGACAGCAACTTGTACACATTTTTTATCATTTGCAGTTATGTAAGATGTCTACCTATTAACTGTTTCAAAATTAAGCAAAATAAATAAAATGTTAAAGGATAATATAAAATAAGAAAGGTAAAAAATAAAGACAATTATAAAGAATTTCAACATATATTGTCATTGTTGTTGCCATCAAGTTGAATACAGCTCATAGCAACCCCATCAACAACAGATCTGAACCTTACACAATCCTGTGGAATCTTCATGCTCTTTGTGGTCATCACTGTGACAATCCATCTTGTTGAGGCTCGTCCTATAGAGAGAGCTATGTTGGCCTAGCGGACAGGAAGTTATGCTATCAAGCCCAAGGTGGGTGATTTTTATCTGTGGCTCTCAGGCCAGGTTCAAATTGTTTTCCTGTCAAACATTCTTCTAGGTGGTACAGCGCCGATCTGTGCATTGCTGTACAGAGGTAACTCGTGGTTGCTGTGATGCTGAAGACTGTGACAGTGATGTGCCAAATGTGGTAATGGGTATCCATGGGGGACAGTGTTTGCTGGAGCTTCCCGACTAAAACAAGCAGAAGTAGCACCCACATCTGAAACGGCTTGCCTCTGGAAACTCTATGTACGAACAGTGCTCAGGCCTTTCGTTCATAGGGTCGCTATGAGTCGTCTACGACAGCAACAACTACCTTTCCCAGCATGATGTCTTTCTCAAATCAATGGTCCCTCTTGACAATATGTTGAAAGTAAGTGGGACAAACTTTCACCATCTTTCCCTGGTTGCACTTCCTTTAAGACAAAGGAAGTTTGTTTGTTCTCCTGAGAGTTCATCGAATATTCAATACTTTTCACCAACAACATATCCAAAGGCATCAATTCTTCTGTTATCCTTATTCATTGTTCAACTTTCAGATGCATACCCAACAATTAAGAAGACCTAGACCATGCACGCCTTAGTCTTTAAAGCTGACATCCTTGCTTTTTCAGACCTTTGGAGAGGGGCTTGACCGCAGATTTTCCCAATGTAGTACATCTTTTGATTTCTTGACTGCTGCTACCATGTGTGTTGATTGTGGATCCAAGTGAAATAAAATCATTCACAATTTCATTTTTTCTTTCATCTATCTTCATACTGCCTATTGGTCCAGTCTTGAGAATTTTTCTTCTCTTGATATTGAGATATGATCCATAGTAAAGCTGCAGTTTTTCATCTTTTGCAGGAAGTATTTCAAGTCTTCTTTGCTTTCTACAAGATTTTGCCATATGTGTAATACAGATGGTTGATGAATCTTTGTCCAATCACGATGTCACATTCTTCTTCCTATAATCCAAGTTCTCCAATTATTTACTTAGTTTACAAATTGAGTGGGTATGGAGAAAGGATTTTAAAATATGAGCTTATTTCAGCATATATACTATTTCAGAGAAAAGTAGTAATTAGAATACCTAAATTTATAAAACTGACCTAACTTCTAAATATTTTAAACAAATAAAACAGTATTCTGAATAGATGTAAGACAAGCATGGACTAAAGCAGGAAGATCAGTTAGAATTCTTTTGTGAAAGCCCAGGAAAAAGAGGATAAAAATAGGAGAATTTGCTAGTGACCCAGCTATAAAGATAAAAAAAAAAAATGAAGGATGAATCCCAGATTTCTGGCCTAAGTAACCTAGAGAATGGAGTTACTGTTGAGTGGGTTCTTTAATAAGGAGCTCTGGGGACAGTCCATGGAGAGTGGCGCTGTTAACCCAAAAGGCTCTCTGGTGTTCAATCTATCAACTGCCCTGCAGAAGAACGATAGGTTGTCTCTTCTTGTGCTACTTACAGCCTTGGAAGCCTGCTGAAGGGTCACCTGTATGTCAGAACCAATGCTGTAGCACTGTGAAGAGGAAATACTCTTTAGACAGGCTTGGAGAGTCTGAAAGAGAAAGAATTTGGGGAGAAGTACCTGAGGCTCAGTTTAGGACAGTGACATTTGCAGTGCCCAACAGACCTCTCAATAGATATATTTAGTAAACAGTCAGTCATGTGTGACAGCTCAAGGAAAAGTTCTATAAAACTTCCTTTTTTTCCCATTTACCATTGCTCCAGATAGGTAGATTTTACTGAAGTACAGAAATATTAAAATTGTTTGAAAGAGACTTTAA
Organism: Elephantulus edwardii; assembly: GCF_000299155.1. Lineage (NCBI taxonomy): Eukaryota > Metazoa > Chordata > Mammalia > Macroscelidea > Macroscelididae > Elephantulus > Elephantulus edwardii. Next base: position 23,322,829 of record NW_006399759.1, on the reverse strand, counting down.
AATTAGATTTCTTTTTATTTTTTTACATAGACTGGATAACTTCAGTAGCCTAATAATGACTTATTCAGAATGTCATCATATCATATGCTTGTGTTTGAAACATTAAATAGAAATAACTGGAAAACATATTTTCAAACAATGATATCCTTTGCAACAGCGTTGGGAAAATGTCATTTCCAAGTCTTCTTTTTATTTTTTACATTCCTTAATTTAAAGGATTATAATTTTAGTAATGCAGTCAGTAACAAACTGTCACATGTCTTTGTAAAAGTGTAATGCCTGTGCCATTAGACAAATGTCCCAAAATGATGACTGACGCATTATGCATTCTTTTATGTGGCAACTTTGAAAGAACTAAAAATCAGCTTCCCTAAATATTTTTGTCCTCCATCTTTGCTTAACTAAATAAGATTACATGGATGATATTAACTAAGATGTTTGCATAGTTAAGGTAGTGAATATTTTAAGTTGATTTAATATAAGGCTCTGCTTCTTTTCTCATGCTGTTACTCATCCAGAAAGAAGTCTGTTACTTTAAGCTGAAGTAACACAGAGCTTAATTTTAAGATTGAATTAAAGCAGATATGTTTTAAGCAGACATTATATTCTTTTAATTTTTTCTTCTTAACTGAAAGCTGACAATGTGGACAGAGAGTGGGGTGGAGCTCCCCTATCAAAACAAGCTTGGAAGGAGGAGTGGCATCCACTTCCATAATAGCTTGCCTAGGGAAACCCTAAGAACCTGGAGAGAGGATGAAAGGCACCCAAGTGTGGAGGACTCTGTTTCATAGGGTCTCGATGGGTTGCCTGCGACTCAACGGCACTTAACAACAACAACAACTGAAAGCATTCAACTTTTATATTGTAAAAACAAAGATAAAAAGGACAAAGTGGAAAATAGATAAACTTAAATTGTCTCCTATCAAGTCCCATTACAGCCTCTCCAAATCTGACCATGAAAACACAAAGCTATAAGAGCTAAAATGTTAGTAGCCCTGCCATTCAACTTTCTAACTCTGGATGCAGGAATTACAGACTTAAGCATGAAGGGAATAAGGTGTCTATTTGAGTTCTGAGATGTAAAGTAGTAAGGAAAGGAATGCTTGAGTGTACCTTATTTACCATTTTGGAAGATATAATTACTCTCAGCAAAGCTCTGTAGTTCAAAGCAATAAGGGGACCCAACCAACAGCAAACACATTCTAACTCATGATGATTTTCAGTCTACTTTCCGGGACTAAAATTTTTTTGTTGTTATTTTGTGTTGTTTTAATTGTGATTTTAGAGAAAGTTTACACAAAGTATGGGTTTTCATTTATTCATTGATACATCCTTTTCTGCCCTTCCCCTCCTTCAATTCGCTTCACAGGAGCGCACTGCCCTCTTTCTCTCATGGAGTGACTGGTGAATTTGAACCATCTGTCTTTAAGTTCTGCCTTACAGTGCTCTTCTGATGTTCTTAGGGTTTTCAAAGGTCTGTTCTTTCAAAAGTGGATGTGCAATTCTGCTTCCTTGTCACCTTCACAGTAACCTATGGGTCATCTCAATACAGAGACTGTCAGACAAGTTTTGTAATCATAAGAACAAACAAGCATACATATACATAAGTTGTAAAATACATCACATGGAGATTACTTCCTTAGAAATAGACAGATAAGCCTTGATCTTCTATGAGTAAACCATAGCTACAATAAACTTACAAATATTATGGGCAGGAATGGAAGTTCACGCTTCACTGAAGACACTGAAAAAATTAGGGCCTCTAGGAAAACCATTTGACTCAGCAATTTCACTACTTGGAATATACCCCAAAGAAACCATAACTGCCACCCAGGTAGATATATGTACACCCATGCTTATCACAGCTTTGTTCATAATAGCAAAGAGTTGGAAACAACCTAAGGGTCCATCAACAAATGAATGGATAGAGAAGTTGTGGTATATTCACACAATGGAATACTACACTACATTGAAAAACAAGGAACTCATGCAATATTATTCAAAACGGGTGACCCTGAAGGACATTATGTTGAGTGAAATATCTCAGTCACAATAGGACAAATACTGCATTGTGCCTCTTTGTAAAACAGGACTGACATTGGGGTTTGGGGAGACTGAGAAAGATGGGATAAATTATGTATACTGCAATGAAACAGATTTAAAAGGGATATATGATTAGGTATTATTGTAATGACAGGAGTCCAGAATGAAGGCTTCATAGTGGAGTGGACTTAAGGGGAGAGATTGTATAATAATTAAAGAATTTTTCTTTTACTTTTCAAAGAGAAGAGAGAACTGGGGGGAGGGGGAGGTAGAGAGAAAAGTGCAACAACGAATGAATGGAAATCCAAAGTCTGTAAATTTTCATTAAAATTAATAATAATTTTAAAAAAGGAAAAACACACAAAAAATAGGCTCCCATAAATTGATAGAATACCAATTGACATGTGTCAAACACAGAGATACAGCTCTGGGCATACTCACCAGTCTAGACTGGTGAAATATACTGGAAATTTGGAAGACAGCTACCTGGCCAATGACAAGAAAAAATACACCATCTTATCCGTTCCCAAGAAAATAGTTTTAATCCAACTGAATGTGGAAATTATTGTGCAATATCACTAGTATCACATTCAAACAAAATCTTGCTGAAGATCTTACAGAGATAGTTGGAACAGCACATCAACAGAGAACTGCCAGATGTTCAAGGTGGATTTAAAAGCTGTAGCACTAGAGATATTGCTGATGTAAGATGGATCTTGGCTGAAAGCTAATACTAGAAGAATGTCTATTTGTGCTCTGTTGACTATGCAAATGTATTTGACAATGTGTATTGTAACAAATAATGGATAAAATTGAAAGGAATGGAAATCTCAGAATATTTAATTGTGCTCAAGTGAACCTCTACCTAGATCAGAAAGGAATTGTCTGAGCAGAGGAACACTAGATGATTTTAAAAAATCAAGAAAGATATATATACATCAAGGTTGTGCCTTCTCTATACCTATTCTATTTGTATGCAGAGCAAATCATTGTAGAATATGGACTCTATAGAAAAAAATACTACATCAATATCAGAGAAAAACTCAACAACCTGTAGTATGCTGGTGATACAACTTGTTTGCCAAAAGCAAGGAGAACCTGAGACACTTACTGCAAAAGGTCAAAGACTATACAGCCTTCAATACAGACTGCATTTCAACATCAAGAAAACAAAGATCCTCTCCTGTCAGAAAATAGGCATCATCATAGATGGAGAGAAGATTAAGTGGTTTCCAATTTTGTCTTGCTCGGATCAATTTTGTGGGCAACAGCAGTCAAGAAATTTAAATTTTAAAAAAAAACCGTTGCATTGAAAAGTCAGCTATCAGGGATCTCCACAAGGTACTGAAGGGTAGTGATGTCAATTTGAGGACTGACGTGTGCCTGATTCAAGCCATGAACTTTTTTATTGTTTCCTATGTAGCTGAAAGCAGGATATTGACTAAGGGTGACAGAATATTGAATATCAAACAGACTACCACAAGAATAAACAAAAATGTATTGGAGAAAGTGCAACCAGGATGTTCCTCAGAGGGAAGAATGATGAAAACATACTTCGGGCATGTTGCTAGGAGAAGCCAGTCCCTGGAGAAGGAAGTCTTAGAAGGGCAGAGGCTAAGTGAGAGAGGGAGAGACTCAATGAAATTGATTGACACAATGGCTGGAATAAGTAGACTTTAATATAACAGGATGGTGAGGATGGCACACACTAGGGCAGAGCTCATGTTCACTGTTTGTAGGGTTGCTATGAGTCATGGTCAACTTGATTGCATCTCACAACAATACCATCTTCCAGTTAGCAACCCAAAATGTAATGGATTGCACCACTACAGTTCCTGGATAATGGAACAGTGGCATGGAAAACAGATAAGCTAGGAGTCTAAGCTTATTGCATTATCAATTATTTCAGAACATAAGAGAATAGTAGTGACTATTCCCCATGACAGCCTCATGAGACAAGAAATAAGACTGGAAGCTCACAAATCTGCCCTTGAGAAATAAACCTGAAAAAAAATTCAATATTCATCAATACTGAAAGGAAGAAAAAGACCATATGAATACAGTAGAAAGACAAACTTTTATTGTGATGAATTTTATTACAGAAAAGGTTTTTCCCCAAAGTTCAACATGAGATTTGTTATAATAATATTAAGGAAGTAGAGAAAAATCTTATAAAAAGTAGAAATCAGTTTTATAAAACTCAAACAGTTCACTCCTGAAAATAATCATAATCTAATGCAGGATCTATGGGGGGAAATGTAAATAAATAGCTGAGTTTTTTTTAAATGCCATCAAGTAATTACTATGCATCAGAACTGTTCTAAACTTACAACTTATATTAGGTGCTTTAATTCTAACAATAATCACATTAAGCATGAAATTTATCCTCTTTTTTTAAAATTGAGGACTTGTCTAATGTCACAAAGCTATGAAGAATTCAAAAGCTTAACTATTATGAGACCAGAGGAGAAAAGCATACATTAGTTCATTCACTTATTGACTATTTCATAAGTAATTACAAGGGAGCATAGATTATGCTAAGTACTTGGAAAATAGGAGTGGGGGTAGAAAATTTGCATTAAAAGAGGAGTTTACATTTCAGCAGAAGAGTAATTATTTATTATATGAGTTCAGTATAGGGGTTAGAATGGGAAGAAGAGAAAATAAATCAAAAAATTATTATTGGAAAATATATAATGAAGAATAGAAATAATTAGAATTGAAGTTGATAGTTATTTGTTTTTAACTCTGAGAATCTTTGCAATTTGTAACTGTTATGTTTACTTTTTAATCATTAGATATTTTTATCCTTTCCTCATGCTTTATTTTTCACTAAGCAGCTAATTTATTGCTTTTCCTATATCTAGTCTTTTGACAATATATTTTCGTCTATTTTTTAATTTCCTTCCATTATAGATGATTACTTTTAAATGTTTACATATTCCTTTACCAACCTCAGCACAGAAAATAAGCTATACTTATTTATCTTATATAAAAGAAATAGCCACATGTTCTTTGTCAGAAGGCCTAACATAATATCTAGACTTTAGTAGGTTAATTGCATTATTTTTGATGGCGAAGTGAAAGAGTAGATATTAGCTATATGACCACAATTCTAAGTCCTAAATAAATAGGTCCTAGAGGAAATTAAGATTATTTTAAAAATTCAGAGCAAAGTGAGAAACAAATCTAAAAGAGAACTCCTATCTCAATGCTAATTGTGTGATCTTAAACAAGTGAAGGATTCTATCTGCAGCACTTTGTTTCATCCAATAAATTTGGGTAACTTATTAGAACAGTAGTTCATTATCTTCTTTGGCTCATAAATACTTCTGAGAAACCCATAAATAGTATCAATTTTTCTCTTAGGAAGATCATATAAAGATAGCAATCTGTAGACATTTAAATAAGATCATTAAAGTTGTTTCACATTCATATTATCAACATGATATCAATAAACTATTTTATAATTTTTAGGATAAAAGATTATTTCACAAAAAAAGTATCTGCGTATCCTTCATAATAGAGAAAATTCCAAAACAGAAGATGTTATTTGTTCAAAGAAGACAACAAATCATTATTAAATATTCTAAAGAACTTCAAAATACAATTCCAACAGCTTCTTTGAGTTCTTGTAACATTTATTTCAGATAGGGATGAAGTTGCTTAAGTTTAGCTTTCCTTGACAATCCTATTCTGATTGGTCCACTGCATGTCTTAAGCGGATGTACTCTTAGAATTCCATGTGAAAAATAGCTACCTAAAGACATAAGATAATAGTAACAGAGCAAAGATTAATCAATCTTTTCTATGCTTTAAAATGTTAACTTATGCTGTTAACTGTTACTAATCATTGTGTAGTTAGTTGGTGTGTGCCATGGAGTTGGAACTAACCCATAGCTGACCTTCCACTAGGTTTCCAGAGGCAATAAATCGCATGGGAGGAGACTATCCATCCCTCCTCCTTGGAACAGCTGGTGTATTTGAAACTCCTGCCTTTGTAATTGCAGCACAACTTCCTACAACTGTTGTTGTTGAGTATCATTAAGTTGGAACCGACCCATAGCTGACCCTCAGATGAATTTTCAGAGACAGTAAATCACATGGGAAGAGTTTGTCCTTCCTTCTCCAGTGGAACAACTGGTGGATTCAATCTGTGCGTCTTCAGAATTGCAGTGCAGCTTCTTACTACTAGGCCCTCAGCAACATTTATTTACTATGTGTCATGCACTATGCTAAGTTCTTTAAATTTATTATTATATTGTATACTATCTTTTTTTAAAAAAAAAATGTGACAATTGAAGCATAGAAATGTTTCCCTAATTCATCACATTAATTATTAACCTTTGTATTTAAAGTTAAAATTAGAAAAATAACACACAAATATTTAACATAGTTTCAAAGTGTACTTTGCAGTATTATTCTATGTCAATAAAGATAAATCTTTCTAAAAATATCAAACTCTTGGGTTTATTTTCTAATATCCTAAGTATTT
>NW_006399759.1:23304812-23316191 GCF_000299155.1 Elephantulus edwardii | reverse complement strand
ATTTTAATTTATTTTTCATTTCAATGAACATCTACAGAGATTTTGGAATTCCATTCATTCATTGTTGCACCCTTCTCCCCGCCCACACCACCTCACCCCTCACCCCCCCCTTTGCTCCTCTCCTTGAAAAGCAAAACTCCCTCATTGGTACACAATTCCCCCACACACACCTCCCCCAATCCCACCCCCAACCCCAAATATAATCCACTCTGCAACCCTCATTGCATACTCCTACGATAATTATTTTTTTAAAGATTCTTAAAAATATGTTCAAAGTCTTACCTCCCCTCAGTGAATAATTACATTTTTCTTCCTTAAATGTGTCAGGAAGCAAAGCAGGTCTTTGAGGCAAGGATTTTACACAATCTGAAATTAAAGAACAATATGTTATGACTTCATCCAAGCAAAGTAAACCTGCTGCCATCGGACAATTCCAACAAACAACCGCCCTGCGGAACAGAGTAGGACAGCTGCCTCATCTTCCTCCCACAGGCCATCTGGAGCCTTCCAGCCTCTGAGCTTTCGGTTAGCAGCCAAGCACTCCCTAACTACCACAGCATCAAGGCATCTATTAAAGCAAGAAGTGACTTTTACACAAAAATGTTAATATTAAAAACTATTTTTCCAGAAATATTTTCCACAGTTGGTTCCTAATTCTTCGGGAAATAAAGAAGGACTCTTTTAACCTCCTTTTAAAAAAAAAATTAACAACATACTATTCTCTTCAACTTCTATTAGTATTTGAATCACCCTTCAAAGGAAAATAGTGTGCATCCACACACATTATCTTGTACCATATCTTGTTAAAATTATATATTTGATCTACTGATGGAATGAGGACAGGAGGAACTTTTCCCCTCTCTGATGAGAAAGACTATTTTAGAAGCAATTTCCTACCTTCCTCAGAAGCAGGATACAGTAAGTCTTCCTCTGATGCTTTTGGACAATAATATTGAATAGGAACTTCCTGTTCTCCTTTATTGGAGACTGTTCTCCACTTAAATGAACTTTGGTGTCTTTTATGCATTTTAGGACCTACTGTCATATCAGAGAGCAAAGGGGAGGCGCACATTTTGTTGCCTGTAACCAGATTCAAATCATTTCTTCTTTCCCTTTCTGCCTTCTCAGTACCATTACTTTCTCCAAAATAATTATCTTGCCCAATGTTTGTTGCCATAGTGCTCAGAATTTCATTTTCCTTACTAATTTCATGAAACATATGAAGTTCTTGAAGTACTAAATCAAATTTACTTCTCATTTCAAAATCTTTCCCCATTGTCTGAGCTTCTGTTGACAAACACTTAGCAGTTATGTCCTGAAAACATTCATTGTTCCCTGCGTGCAAATCAGTTTTGAATTGATGATTAACACATTCTGTAGAGTCATTGTTTCGATGAAAATGCTTTGAATTAGCTAACTCACTTTCTTGCAGAATACTCTCATATTCATTTCTGGCATCAACACTTTTATTACGATTAGCAAGCATTTGGTTTGTCTGCATAGCATCTCCCACATTTACTTTTTCACTCATTAATGAAGCTGATTGTGCAGAAAACTTGCCATCCATTGGAGAAAAACTTTTTTTCTTATCTTTTTCCATCTTAACATCTTTGTGAATTTGGCAAGTGTTTGTTAAACTTTGTGTTACAATTTTTACTTCTTCCTTCAAAACTATGTTATACATTTCCCCCTCAATTCCATTTAGCAAGTTTCCCAAATTGGGCACCTGAGTTACTGTACTGGTACTAGCTTGTTGACCATATATTGTTCTATGATCTGTGGGGATAACCTGTTGCTGGACATTAAAGACATCCTCAGGCATACACTCACATTGGAAGTTAGTGATTATATGTGGTTTTCTTTTAGTAACTGAATCTTGGTTGAGTAAACTTATTTCATAAATGTTTCCATTGGTATATTGGTCATTTTGAATAAACTGAGGATCAGACTTAACTTTTGTTTTAATAGGACTAAAATAGGTCAAATTATCCATGTTTAAGATTCCTTCAGGATAGTTATCCTTACAACTAATTTCACTTGTCACAGAAATGTCTTTCAAGTCATCAAAGTGCATTAAAAGAGAATTGTTTTGGTAACTCTCAAAAATTGTAAAACACATCTTTTTAGAAGTCACACTGCTAAACTTTTTCTTATATCTTTCAGAAACTTCTCCAGTTTCAAATAGCTTTCTTTTCTTTAACACAGGTGCCATATTATCTTTTAACATTTGTGGAAAAGTCAAAATCCTTACAAGGTAAGCTAAATAATGTTCTACTATAATAATTTTTTGATCATTCAAATCCATTAGCCACTTGAAAATATGTTTCTCTTCTAATTTAAATTCATCTTCAACTTTTTTTGAAGAATCAAGGCTATCGTTGACTTTCAGTATAATATTTAGCATTTCTAAAGCATTCTGAATATATATGCTTACAACATCATTTTTTCTATCCACATTCATAGTCTTGGTTATTAAATTTTTAATCGCAATTTTATTTTTGCTCTTCAAAATTTCATAGCAGGCTAAAGTATTATCTCTTTTACTTCTTGAAATATCTTTATGGAAACACAAAATTTCCTTAATAAAACTTTCCAAAATGTTGCTTAAAATTAAGATTTTTTGTGCACTGTAATAACTCAACTGTCGCATGTTATTCTTTCCTCCTAAGCAAATTATTTTAATTAAAGTTTTTTTGCTACCCATTGTCCCTGTCATAAGAGGTTTTGATTGTTCTTTGTACAGATTCATGGTTCTTGTACTGTGATAATCTTCCTTGTGTAAGAGGTATATTTCTAAGAATTCTTGCAAATTTAATTTTTCTCCACTTATTTTCCAGGTTTCACAGTTAGTCTTATACTTATGCAAAGTCCCACAATTTTCCCACTTTCTCTTCAAAATGCATAGAGTGTTACTCTCTGAACTTTTAGATTTCGACATGTACCTGTCCAGACACATTTCTGTTTCTTTTCTTTTTGCATTTCCTAGTATTATAGTAATAATCTTTTGAGAGATTCTTACATCACTTTTGACACTACTGTGGTTATAGTAGTTTAAACTAATCAAGTCTTCCTTTCTCTTACAAGTATTTTTGTTACTGAGTGATTGATAGTAACCTTCATAACACTGTGAAAGAGTCTTTTCAGCAGCCACCATTTTATTATCATTTTGTAGCGTTTGCCTCTTAGATTCAGGTCTATTTTGAGAAAAGTAAATGGTTGTGAAATCCCTAGCATATGTCTTATTTTTATCAATTTTTTTCTTTGCAATTTCCTTTAAATAGACAGAGGACATTTTGCTATGTAAATCAGTTGGAAACTCAAGGATACTTATTGTGCTGTTATCTCGAAAATAGAAGGGTTTGACAATTTCCAAGCTGGGCTGGATTGGAGGTTTTGATATTTCTAGTATAGATGCTAAGACGTTATTTTCTTTTTTACTTGATGGCATAACACTGTGGGCTTTACATCTGTTCTTAATTTCATGAAGTGTTGATTTCGCTTTTTTGTAAAAGGTAACAACTAAAAATGGATTTTCTGCTTGTTTTCTATCTCTGCTGTCTTTCTGACTATCCTGTGTCCCTTGAACTAAACAATGGTTTCCATTCTTGGTTTTCTTTCCATATAGATCACACCAAGTGGGTTTGGACAGAGGCTGATTCGTTTCTCCTTTAGATGTATCGCTGTTTTCCACAAGGGAAACCCCTCGTACATCTAGTTTTTGTTCACAAGACCTGCCTGGAGTCGTCAAACCAGAATCAAAATGTTGTGAGGGGAGAGCCCATAACCAACTTTTCTTCTCAATTTTGCTGTTTGGGCATTCCCTATTACTAAGTAAAGTATTCACACAGGAGTGTGAGGAGGAGTCAAAATTCACATTCAGTGAAAAGAGTGCCTCGAAAGGTCTGGGCGGCAACTCCCAGGTTTTTTCCACCTCAGACAAGCGAGGCACCAATGGCAGCGTCCACCACGCCTCAGAGACCAGGCCAGGCTTTTCAAGACGGGGCCGTTTGCTACGAGGAGATTGACAATCAAGGTCCTCATGAGGTTGTAGAGAGGAAGCTAGTCCTCTCAGTTCAGCAACTTTCAAAGTAGGACGCGACATCACTGGGAGCAGAAGCCACCTGGTCAAAGTTCTCCCCTGTTTCTAGGCTATTGACGAGCGCAAGGAAGCTCCACACAGCCCCACATTCGTCTAGGCCACGCTCACGACACGCCCCTCAAATTGCATGTAAGCCGGAATCTCTATGTCCGCCAGGGCTAGGCCCCTCCCCTTCCCCCGCCGCACTATAGCCACGCCCACTGCGTCCCGCCCAGGCCCCGCCCACCTTGGAATCCCGTCGCCTCAGGCCGTTGCCTATTTTTACAGCCTCGCACAAATCCCGCCACATTAGCTTCTTCTGTGTATTGTCTTCTCTTACTCTGATAAATGAAAAAGAAACAAAATAAAGAGAAAAGCCAATCTCTTTTTTTAAAGAAATGTTTGAAAATGGAAATTACTTCATTCTGAAAATGCCTTGTTTTCCTCACAGGCGGCTTCTCTGTTGCCCTCGTGTGTCGTCAAGTATAGTTCTCTAAACATCTGACCAAATCCAATTGCCCTGAGAAAAACTTTTTTAAACACGTTCAGTCATCTCATTGGTACTTAAAAATCAAGTTCACCGCGTTAGCAAGCTGTATTTTGGAATAAGAAGTCACAAGTCCTTAACACTCTAAATATGTCAGAAAAAGTTGGTTAAGTGTGTGGAAATTATTATCTGGATAATTATTAATCTTAAGAGTGTGGAAAAATAAATTTCATTTGTTCTGTAAAATTTTACTTCACTTAAAGACAATAGTTAAACGATTAAACTATTTCTTGTAACACAAGTCTAACACGGAATAACAAATATGTTTTAAATATTTGCTTTGAGGATCTTTTTCTATGATTTTTCAGTTAATACTGAGGTTCTGTGAATTACGTAAAAAAGAAATTTCAAAATATTTGTTTATTATATGCCTGTTTATTAAGAGACATGTAATAGTTGTTAGTTTCTATCAAGTCTATTCTGACACATGACAAATGAAGGCACGTGAAATTCTTTTTGATAAATAAAAACCTCAATTCCCTTGGTGATTGTTTCAAGAGAGGCATGTTTTATGTTCTGTAGTAAAAATATAGAAGAACCACAATACTAAGTAGTAATATCTTTATTTCAAAATTTAAAGGTGTGTATGGTATGTGGTAATATATGGTCCAGCAAAGTATAATAGGATAATAGGATGTTTATCAGCCACCTTTCATATATATTCTTAGATATATCGTGATTCTGAGTATTTGTCATAACTTTAGTGCATAAATTTCTCCTGAGTACTGATTACTTAAATTTGCAGAAAGTCTTGCAGGATAAACAAGACTTCAAGAACACTGCAAGAATGTGCTAGTGGTTCAGAATGTTCACCAGTGAATTTTCAAAATTCTACATATCTTGTGTTCCAATGCTTTCCTCTCTATTTTCCAATAATCTCCAGACCACTCTAGTTCAATTTCTTTTACATTGTAATCAATCACTAATAGTTACTTGGTAAACCTTACTTGGTAAAGTAAGATAGATACAATTGGTATATTAAGTGATTTCATGAGTAGGATTTTTCACCTGGGAAATAAATACCATAGCTTTTTTATTTTTATTTTACTTCTATTGTTTCCTTGTTTTTTATTTTAGCTAATTTTCCCAAGAGCGTACCAGGTGTTTCAAGGGATGTGTGTGTGTGTGTGTGTGTCTCTAATTATGTTAAATTCAACAAGTGTTTGAGAACTACGCCCAAGATGTTGTTGTTATACTGTTGTGCACTAATAGGCCAATTCTGCCTTATAGTAAAGCTAAATAACAAAGCATAACTGCTTGATGGGATCCATAAGGTTTCATTCCTTCACTATCAGGCATACAGAAATATAAAGAATTATTTTCTATACCTTATGGACATTTACAGCAAAGAAGATAAAAGAATTCTTTGCTTGCATTCACTTTATCTAAACATTACATTTATTTCTACTCCTATTTTAATCAATGCAGTAGTCCCTGGGTGGCAAAATATGGTTAAGTGCTTCATGACTACTAACCAAAACGTTAGTAGTGGTTGGATCTACTCAGTCACCTCAGAAGACAGACCTGCCCAGTTTGCTTCCAGAGATCACAGTTTTTAAAATCTTCTGAAGATATTGTGCTCTGTATATATGAGGTTGCCTTAAGTTTGAACAACTCAGGGAGTTAACAATAACAAGCAATGTCCTTATTTTTTTTTAATAATTTTAATGAGCGTTTACAGAGATTTTGGATTTCCATTCATTCATTGCTGCACTTCTCTCCTGCCCAGCCCTCCACTCCCTCCCCAGCTTGCTCCTCTCTTTCAAAAGTAAAAGAAACACTCCCTCCCTGGTACACAATCCACCCCCCCCCCGTCCCCCCGCACCCCTCCCACCTCCTCAAATACATTCCACTATGCAACCTTAATTGTGGACTCTTGTGATAACCATAATACCCTATCATACATCACTTTTATTCACTCACTCATCTGTTTCAGTGCAGTATGCACAATTTATCCAGTTTTTCTCAGTCTTACCCCAACCCTGATATCAGTCCCATTTTACAACAGTGGCACCATGCAATGTTTGTCCTTTTGCGACTGAGATATTTCACTCAGCATAATGTCCTCCAGGGTCACCCATTTTTAATAATATTGCATGAGTTCCTTGTTTTTCAATGCAGCGTAGTATTTATTGTGTGAATATACTTCAGCTTCTCTATCCTTTCTTTTGTTGATGGGAGCAATGCCCTTATTATAAATGTATTTGCCTTCTTTATAAAGAGTAAATTGATCTTCTAAGGCAGCTCCTGTCTGATTGCTTTGAAAATAGTGTCATTAGAGTTCATATTTGAATGAAGAATTAATGAGTTCATAAAGAGATAACATAAGTTTCTGTGAGATTTGTCAGAAATTTTATCTAGTTTCCTTGTCATACTATATTTACAACTAGGCCTGACAACTTTTTCAGCATTTTCCTTTCTCTCTTAATTCAGAACTACACCAGACTTTTTACTCCTTTCCCCCCATCTCATGCATGTTCTCTGTACCTTTTTCTTTCTCAACCTAGCAAATTCCTACACAGAAGTTACTTCTGTTGTGAAAATGTCTTTATCTCCTTTCTACCATAGTCAAACCACTGAAAGATTTACTTGCACCCTCAACCATGTTCCCATAGTGCTTTATGTTTTCATTCTATTATAAGGCATAAACAATCTTTTAGTAGTTGTTTACATGTGTTCTCCAGAAAAGTGTTTAATGAAAGGCAAAGATTTGTTTTTACATCTCCAGTGCCTCAAACCATACCAGTTAATGACTGTAAATTAAATGACACTATTGTTAATTATCCTTTTACCAACCTAAATGTATTTAATGCTGCCCTGAAAGTATTAAATGTTTGTTTGTTTGTTCTATCTTGTTCTGGTTTGAGATTTGTTTGAGGTTATATGATGACAAGGGTCAAAAAATAAAGTTTCATAATCCTGAATTTATTGTCGTGCCCTTGAGTCCATTCTGATTTACAGAGATCTTACATGTAACAGAAAAGAAAACCTGCTTGATCCTGAGTCTACCTTACACTCTGTGCTGTGATTAAGCCCACTATTGCAATCATTGTGTCAGTGCACCTTGTTGAGAGTCTTACTTTCTTTTGCTGCCCCTCCACCTTTCCAAACATGATCTCCTTTTCCAAGGACTGATCCGTCTTGGAAACATGTTCAAAACATGTGATGAAAAGTCTTATAGTCTTTGCTACTAAAAAGAACTCTGGACATGTATTTGTTGTTTTGTCAGTCTTTGATATGCTTAATATTTTTGCCTACAGTACAATTCAAAATCATCAAATCTTCTTCCATTTTCCTTGTTCACTCTCCAATTTGCACATGCGTATGAAGCAATTTAAAATGTTGTTGTTGTTGTTTGGTACCGTCGAGTTGTATACGACTCATAGCTACCCAATGAACGAACGGCCTGAGCACTGTTCGTACATATAGTTTCCGGAGGCAAGCCATTTCAGAAGTGGATGCCGCTTCTGTCTCCGGCTTAAATCATGCACATCTTAACCTTCAAACTGACATCCTTGCTCTTTAGGATTTTAAAGAGGCTCTTGATAGGATATTTGTCCAATGCAATACGTCTTTTGATTTCATGAATACTGTTTATGGATCCAAGTAAAATTATATCACTGACAACATCAATGTTTTCCCCAACTATCATAATGTTGCTTATTAGGCCAATTATGAGGACTTTAGCTTTCTTGACCCAAAGATATAAACCACACTGAACTGTAGTTGTATGTTTTCTTCAGTAAGTGCTTCAAGTCTTCACATTCAATAAGCAACGTTGTGTCATCTATATAATGTGGCTTGTTGATGATTGTTCTTCCAATCTTGATGCCTTTTCCTTTTTCATAAAGTTCATTTTCCCCAATTGTTTGCTCAGCATACACATGGAGCAGGAAGTGTGAAAGGATACAACCCTGAAGAAATTTTTCTCCTTATTTTAAATCATTAGTATCCTCTTGTGTTGAATTCTCATTCTTCTCAATACAATTTATTATGATCCACACAGTTGAACACTTTTGCATAGTCAATAAAACAAAAGTAAACATCTTTTTTGTATTCTCTACTTTCAGCCAAGATTCATCTCTGACCTCATTTCTATCACCAGTGTCATATTTTCCAACTTCCAGCCAAGATTCATCTCTGACCTCATTTCTATCACCAGTGCCATATTTTCCAACATTTGCATTCCAATAACTAGTTAGTATTAATGAATCTTGATAAATTAATAAATTAAGGCCAATCAACTTCAGAATTCAGAGGCTGGCAAAAATGATCAGATTCTTTGTCTCTAACTTTGGTGGCTGAAGTGTAAATTTGAATAATAATATTAGCAGGTAGCTCTGGTATGGGCATGCATATTTAACTATCATCGGCATAGATCTTGAAAAGTTCTTTTTTTGATGATGAATGTGATGCTATTCCTCTTCAATTTGTCTTTGCTGTCACAGTAGACCATAAAATTGTCTGATTCAAAATGGCCAATTTCACTCACGAATGCCTAAGGTATTAATCTTTATGTGTTACATTTCATTTTTGACAACTTCTAATTTTCCTGGAGTTGTACTTCTTACATTCCATACTCAATGGGATTATTAATTGTTTTTTGCAACTGTTTCTCCTCATCCTGATTCCTGCCACATCAGCAAATGAATGTCCTTCATTGGCTGAAAGGTTTACACCATCTGTGTCATTAAGATAGATTCTACTTTGTCGAGGCAATTTTCCCAGTCAGATTTTAATGCCCTCCAACTTGAGAACTTTATCTTTTGTCACTATATCAGAAAATGTTTCACTTCCATTCACAAGATTTTTATGGACCCATTGTTTCAGAAGTGGATGGCAAGTCCTGCTTCCTAGTCTATCTTAAACTGGAAGATCTGCTGAAAAACATCCACTATATGTGATCCTATTAGTATTTTACATACCGGTGTCATAGCTTCCAGAACCACAGTAACATGCAAGCAATCACAGTAGGACAAACTGACAGACTAGTGGTGGTCAAATTGCATTAGAGTCATGTGTTTATTTCTACAACTTAGGAATCAATGTTGTTTTTGTTAGATGTCCTTAAGTCAATTTTTGATTCATTGCAACTATGTAAAAAACAGATCTGAAACTTGTCCTATTCTGTGGCAACCTCACTTATCTCTACTATACTTAAACTCATTGTTACAGTCATCATGGCAATCCTTCTTGTGTGTCTTCCTCTTCTACACTGACCCTCCACCTTTCCAAGCACAACTTTCTTCTCCAAGGACAGGCCTCTCCCAACAATATATTCAAAGTTCGTGAGATGAACTTTTATCACAGTTGCCTCTAATGAGCAAAATGCAATATTCTTAAACTCTTATGAGGATAAATAGATAATCTGAAAGATACCATATTCAACAAAGTAATTAAAAGAATGATTAATAATCATCCAAAACTGTAAGCACCAGAACCACATTATTTTCTAATGTATTCTACAAAACATCTAAGGTGAAAAAATTATCCAAGTCACTCCAATCTTTTCCAAATAATAAAATAGGGGAAATCTTCCTAACTTATTCTCTGAGGTCAGCCTTACTACTATATTATTATCATTATAACTTAAATTCAAGTTATGAATTTAACACAGTGTAAGACAGTTGGGCAGTAAATAAAGAAGACTGAAGAAAGAGTAATACTTCAAATTGTGGTTTTGGTGAAAAATACTAAATATATCATGGATTGCCAAAAGACTAAATAAATATATCCTGGGGAAAAGTGAAGCTAGAGTGCTCCTTATAAACAAAAACCGGCTTCATCTCAGACACTTTGGGCATATTGCCAGAAGAGAACAATCCCTGGATTGGAGAAGAGCCTCATGCTCGGAAAAGTAGAGTATCAGTAAATAGGAGGAAACTTTCTATGAGATCCAACAATAGGCATAGCACAGCAGAGATCGTGAGGATGCACAGAATCTGGCAGGGTTTCCCTCTGTTACATATGGTTGCTATGAGTCAGAGCTGATTTGACAGTACCTAACAACCACAAACAGCAATTGGCTCTAGAAGCTGGCTTCTGCTTCCAGGAAACTATGATACTTAGAGAGTAGCTCCTTGCCTCTCCAGTTGTGGTGGCTGCAGATTGCCTTGTAACTCAAATCCCTGGTAGATTTATGAAGAGCTGTTTTTTAGTTTGTTTAGCTTCTTTTTTCTGACAGCTTCCAACTCCTTTATATGCTGGAGTAAGAACCACAATTTAGTCTACTTTTGAAAGGTTAATATGTATTATTAATACTCAGTCATTTTCACCAATCCTCACTTAAGAATTTCAAACTTAGCAATATTACCCTGATTTTCTATTACCTCAATTCTTATCACTTATTGTTGTTATTATGTGTCACTGAGTTGCCTGCAACTCATAACAACCCTCTCTGTACAATATCTCTGAACCCCATCCTATCTTGAGCAGGTCTTATTGTCTCCAACACATCTAGCCCCTTGTCGTAGTTACTATGTCAATCCATCTCATCTCCCTGTCTCTTAAAGGGGTCTTTTAAATTACTAACTGTAACCAAATGAGATGTCAATTACTGAGCACTAAAAGATATTTACTTTGGGAACCACAGCTTTGTTCAACGAAACAGTAAATAAGCACTATGTGCTAATTATATATGCCCCGTACATTGTTTTTGTTATTGTTGTTGTCATGTGCCATCAAGTCGCTTGCGACTCATAGTGACCCTATGTATAAGAGCCCTAAACACTCTTCTATCCTGTGCCAACCTCGC
>NW_006399759.1:23289035-23303877 GCF_000299155.1 Elephantulus edwardii | reverse complement strand
GGATTCCCATTCTTCTCAGAGTCAGCCACAGCTTGTTGTGATCCACACAGTCAAAAGCCTTTGCACAGTCAATGAAGCACAGATAGACATCCTTCTGGTATTCTCTGCTTTCTGCCAAGATCCATCTAACATTAGCTATAATATCCCTAGTCCACTAGCTCTTCTAAATCCAGCTTGCCCAGTACTATACCAGGTGCTATATAAAGTAGGTAATGCCCTGTGATATAGAGGCAAGGCATTAGCAATAATAAACATTTACCAGCAATAAAAAAGTTCTGTATAAAAAAAAATAAATTTCTGTGTATAGCTATTAATGTTGTTGTTACTGTTGTTGTTGTTATGTACTGCGATGTTGGAATCCACTCATAACTGACACTCCAGTAGTTTTTCAGATGCAGTAAATCACATGGGAGGAGATTGCTCATCTTTCTCCCTCGGAGTAGCGGGTGGTTTTGAACCAGGTGCATTTGTGTTGACAACTTAACTCTTTGCCAGTAAGTCACCAGAGCTTCCTATAGCTATCAACAGTTTATAGAAATAATAATTAGGAGCACTGGTAGCCTAGGGGCAAAGAGCTGCTCTGTAAGCTGCTCGATGACATGTGGTTCAAATCCACCAGCTGCTCTGTGTAAGGATGGGCAATCTCCTCCTATGTGATTTATTGCCTCTGAAAACCCACTGGAGGGTCAGCCACGGGTCAGTTTCCACTCAATGGCACACAAAACAAAAATAATAATTATAAATAATAGCATAATTTATGTTCAAGAGTTCCATTACTGAAGATTAGAGTGAGCTTAGAGACATCAAGAGAGTATGATTTGTTGAACTATATTAGTTGAAAAGAAACATTATTGTTCAACATTGGGTAAAAACTACAAATGTAGGTTGTTTTGTGTTAGTGTGTGCAATAAATAACTTGACATGTTTTTGAAAAGCAGAAATATCGGATCTGTAATTTCCCAGCTTGTTACTGTGTGTGTCCAAGATGATGCAGATGGCACAGGATAGGACAGGGTTCAGGTCAGTTATTTATAGGGTCACTATAAGTCATACTCTACTTGACAGCACCTGACAACAACAACAACAACAACAATATACTGTAGGGAACAGTGGTGGCCCAGTGCTAAGGAGCTGCATGGCCAAACTGAAGGCATGTTTTTAAAATCCACCAGCTGCTCCAGAGGAGAAAGATGACAATCTTCTCCTTTGCAATCTATAGCCGCTGAAAACCTGTTGGAGGGTCAACTATGATTCATTTCCAACTGGAAGCACATAACAACAATATATATATCAATTACTTCTAAGCATCTGAAAATTGGACAGTAAGGATGATAGAAGAAGAACCAATGTCTCTGAGCTGTAGTGTTAGAGAAGAGGACTGAGTATTCCATGGGCTGCCAAAAGAACAAACAAGTCTATCTTGGAAGAGGTGCAACCAGGATACTCCTTAGAGGCAAGGATGGTGAAAATTAGTGTCACACGCTTTGGGCATGTTGTCAGAAGGGGCTGGTCCTTAGGCAAAGGCATCATGCTGGGAAGGGTGGAGGGTCAGAAGAGAGGAAGTCTTTCAATAGCTTGGATTCATACAGTGACTAACAATGGAGTCAAGCATATCATAGATTGTGGTGCAGAATAGGACAAGATTCAGATCTATTATTCATAGTGTTCCTATGAATGGAGTGTCAACTTGATGATGCTTTACAATAACAGCAGTGAATATACATGGTCACAGGCAAAATAATAAGCTCTAGACTCTCTGTGCTACTTATGTTTAGTATGATATAACATCTACACTTTTTTTGTAAGCATAGAAACCTCTTCTCTAGATAAAAACTAAACCTCTAAACTCTTCTTATTAAAATATCTTTTTTAAAAACAAAAATTAATTTCAAATTGTGACCTCTCTTTTAATAAAAACTTATTTTTAATGTATTGCAAAGTAGTAGAATTTGTACATGGGTATTTGTTGTTTAATATGAGAGTTTTAATATTGTGATTTGAGAAATTTCAAAAAATTTCACTTGATAATGAGTGGGCCACAAAGGATCTTTCCATCAATAGCATATAGATTTTAGTATCATCTATATATATAGTCAATCTTTCTCAAATAATATATGACATTTAGAAAACACAAAAGGAGAAATGAAACATTTACAAAAGCCCTGGAAAGCTATGATTCATTCCAAGGAAACTACCAAATGAACAATTAGAAAAAAAAAAAAATAAATTTTAGCACAACCTTCATTTGCCAATGATGAAGAATGAAGAAAACAAATATACAAGTAAGAATATAAACATACATCTTGGCTTTGAAATCACTACATTGTGTGCCAAACAGTCTATTGCCAATTGCAAAAACTGCTGCTCAGTCAAATAAACCTGGAAACGTCCTTCTGTCAAATAAAATTTTCATTTGGTTTTATTTATCTGATTACATGGTGTTCTTAGAAACTAACTCAAATGCTAAGTCACATCTTGGAACAATTTGATACATATTTGATACAAACCTTTACTAAATAACAAGAAATGGAATTACTTGCTGAAATATGTAAATTTTTCTCTTAAAAAAATTACTTTTTATTTTTCACTGTTGTTGCTTCCATAAATGGAGAATTAGTTACCACAGCTACTCTGTCAGTTATTAAATACAATCATTCTTAAATTATAAAATAATCTTCCCAATTATCAGAATTTACCACTGAATTTTAATTCCATTAGAAAGCAAAAATAAAGTCATCCACTAAGAATGAAATTAAAGAGACAAAACGCAATTAATCAACCAAATTATTGCTGAACTCTAACATAAATCAGAATCTGACATTTTAAGTAAAAGTTTAAGACAGTGTCTTCACACCACAGTTTTATAATATAGTTTCATTTTAAAATCTAAAAGAAAAACTATGTTGCATGGAAATATTTTATTGATTATTTCATTCGTTTTTAAGTTTACCAGGAATTAAAAAGATTGAAATATTACTTTGGAATAGTAACCTGGGTAATCAAGGACAATTTCATGGGTATTGAACAAGACCTTAAAAGATAAATAAAAAACTTTAATTACCCCAATTAAGGAGCATATTGTAATTTGACTCATCAAGTGAAACTGCTAATCTCAATGTGAATTGTTATTTTTTAGTATTCATGTACATTGTGTTTCATGCATGTACATTGTGTTTATATCACCCTTTATTTACATTATATTTTGTTTTGTATCATGAACTTTTTTTTACACTGTATGAAATTAATCACCACTGATCTATGTCCACCACAATTCATCTTTTCAGATCCCCACTGAATCTTTTCTAATTTCTTCACACCCTGCCTCGAGCCATCAAACTCTGTCATCTCAGTGATTTCCTACCCTCCCCACCCTCTTTCTCTCTCCCTCTTCCCTTTCCTCTTTGGGTTTTTATACATTTCTTACTAGTTGTATGATTCTCACAATAATGGACTTATGTAATACTTGTCCTTATAACACTGAGTTAGTTCACATAGCATAACACTCTCTTCCTCTCACATGTTATGAAGTGTTTTTTTAAATCATTGCTAAGGAGTGCGAAATTTATCTTTTTCTTTGAGGTAGATACTAGAATCTGAGGATCATTTTGGTATGAAAGTGCTCTAAATGGTTCAAGAAATATTTGATTTAGAAGACCTTGGTTTGATCAGATGAAAATAAAGAATTTGGTGATAATATAGGCATATTATCAAAAGGGTCTAGTTCTTAGGGAAAAATATCATGCTTAGAAAACTAGACGGTCAGTAAAGGCAAGGAAAGCTCTCAATAAGATGGATTGGCACACTGTGACTGAGAGGTACTTTAAATTGTGAGAGAGAGGTGGGTGAAAGTATCTATTTACATAGTGACTACAACAATGGGCCGAAACATAGCAGAAACTGTAAGAAAAGTACAAAATTGGGCAAGATTTCAATCTTTTATACACAGGACCATTATGAGTTGAAGTCTACATCATGGCACGAAATAGTAATTCTACTCTTAAAGAACCCACTACTTGTGTAATGTGTAGTGTACATGGATGTTAATAAAAATGTTGGTGGTCCAAATCCACTAGACTCTATAGCAGAAATGGAGGCAGTTTCCTCCCAGTAAAATTTACAGCCTCCAAAATCAATGAATCAAACTGAACTTGATTGAAGGCTTTAGGTTTGGGGTTTTAATTATTCTACTCAAAAAGCACATAACAACAAAACAAGAACAACTCTAAAAGATGTTGAGAAGAATAGAAATCCTAGAACACCTGATTGTGCTCATGCAAAACCTAGACCTAGACCAAGAGGCTGTTACATGAACAGAGCAAAGAAACATTGCATGGTTCAAAATGAAGAAATAAGTATGTCAGGGATGTGTCCTTTCTCCATACCTTTTCAATTTATATGCAGAAAAAATTATTTGGGAGACTACACTTTGTGAAGAAAAATGTGGCATCAGGATTGGAGGAAGAATCATCACAGCCTGCCATATGCAGATGACACAACTTGGCTCATCAAAACTGAGGAGGGCTTGAAATGTTTGCTGCAGAAGGTTGAAGACTGCAGCCTTCAATATAGATTGCATCTCAACATCAATAAAACAAAGATCCTCACCACTGAGCCAATAGGAAACCTCATGATAAGTGGAGAAAGGATTAAAGATGTTAATGAATTCATCTTACTTGGATCATCAACACTTTTGACATCAGCAATCAGGGAATGAAAAGATGAGTTGCACTGGAAAAATCTGCTCTCAAGGAGCTCTCCAAAGCAATGATGTCAGTCCAGAAACTAAGGTGTGCCTAATCCGGGCCATGCTCTTCACAATTGTTTGCAATGCATCTGAGACCTGGACAATGAAGAAAGATGACCAAAGAAGAATTGATGCCTTTGAGTTGTAGTGCTGAAGAACAGAATTGAACATACTATGGACTAGCCAATAGGTCTGTCCTGGAGAGGGTGAAACCAGATTACTCCTTGGAAGCAAGGATTTTGAAACTCGGTCTGACATATTTTGGGTACTTTGGGCATGTTTCCAAGAGAGACTAGTCCTTGGAGAAAGATATCATAGTTAGATAGGTGGTGGGGCAGCTCAGTAGAAGAAGACCCTGGATGAAATGGATTGACACAGCAACTGTTGCAATGGGGCCAAGTGTGTCAGAGACAGGGAAGTTGGCTCAGGATAGGGCAGAATTCAGAGTCATTGTTAATAGAATCGTCATGAGTCATAATTGATGGCACATAACAACAACTCTAAAGGAGGCCTGGTGGTAGTATAGTGAGTTAAACGTTAAACTACTATCTGAAAGGTGCATTATTTAAACCTCACTACTCTAAAAGAGAAAGATATAGCAGTCTCCTCCTACTAAGATTTATAGTCTCACAAACTGATGAAGGGTCATTGGGAGTGAGAATTGACTCAATGACAGAGGATTTAGATGCCTGATTTTTGTGGATTGTTGATCTTTGTTTTGCTGAGAGTTTTCTCAGGTTTTAGGTTAATTCTTTTCAACTCTAGGCACAGGATCTGATCAGAAATCACTGCCACTCATGCCAACCTCAACTCTCCTCACAGTAGAAGAGAGCATCATCATGACCAAAGAGTACAATTCTCCTCTTTCTGTAAGGAAATAATAAAAGTTTTATTATAGATCTCAGGAGATTCATCCCAAGGTCCTTCTACTAATTTGTATTATTTTCTAGTATGTGGCACCAAATAAAGACATGATCATTCCTGTAACCTGTTGTCATCAAGTTGATTCCTATTTACAGAAACCAATGGCAGACTATAGTTGTACGCTAAAAGGTGACCAAAGGCTAATTGTTCAGAAGTAAATAACTACATCTTTCTTGAGTCACCTGTGGGTAGACTCAAACCTCCAATTTCTAAAACAGAGTAGAAGAGTCTGACAAGGTCTTCCAAGTCTTAAATCTTTACATAAGTAGACTACTTAATATTTTAAGAGCAGCTGGTAAGTTTGAATCACTGATTTTTTTATTAGCAGTCAAATATTTTAACCACTATTCCAATTATTCTACAATGCCCTTGATGCTGGAAGCTAAATTAACTTTTTTTCCCTCCCCTGCATATTTCACTTTGATCTCTCTTACAGCATAGTAATATTTTTGCTCTAACCCACCTGTCATCCTTGCTACTGGAAGTATCAAAAAGAAATATTCAGAGAAAGGAATAAGAAACATACAACATGAGGAGGTATGAATTATAATTCCTTTACTACTCCTAGACAAGACTTTCTTAATAAAATTTAGGTGATTCTACAAGTTATTTTAGCAGATGATCAAGAGACATTAACTCCTCATATAAACTGTAGTGGGAGTGGTGGTGGTGGTGGTTCTTGATTGTCTTTGAGTCAAGCATGACTCATAGCAACCCAATGAACAAAAGGCCTGAAGCCCCTATATAACCATCAACATTTATCAAAGTTCATAGAGCTTCTGGAGGAATGTTGTTCAAGAAGTGGATGCCACTCCTACTTCCAAACCTGTCATAGAATGTGATTGGTTGAGTTGCCTGCGATGCATAGCCACCCTATGTACAGCAGCTCTGAACCCTTCCCTTCCTGAGCCAGTTTCACTAATTCTGACGTACTAGCCCTCATCGTCCAAGTTGCTGTATCAGTCCATCTCATACAGGGTCTCGCTCTCCTGTGCTGTCCAACCACCCTTCTGAGCATGATGTCCTTCTCCAGGGACTGATCTCTCCTGGCCACGTGCCCAAAGTAAGTGAGGCAGAGCTTCAAAATCCTAGCCTCCAAGGAAAGACTTGGTTTCACTCTCTTCAAGATGTTTTCTTGGCATCCATGGTATTTCCAAGACTCTTCTCCAGCACCACAACTTGAAGGTATCTATTCTACTTCTGTCGTCCTTAGTCATTGTCCAACTTTCTGAAGCATAACTGACATCATTGTTCTTCATTCTGGAGAGGTCATGACAGCAGATTTTCCCAGTGCAATTCGTCTTTTGATTTCATGACTGCTGATATTAAGAGTGTTGATTGTGTGTTCAAGCAAGCTGTAATTGCTAACAACCTCAATTAGTCCAGTAGTAAGAATCTTTGTCTTCTTGATGTTGAGCTTCAATCCAACAGAGTTTTAGAACTCTGATAGGTTCTAAAATCATAAATAGACTACTATTTATGGTTACTATTATTTAATAGATTACTATACTCTTTCTTCTAGGCTACAGTGGCCAATTGTTGACAAGGCTTTTAGGAGCAAAGAAAGTACAGGTATAAATATCATGAATGACCATTCTCTTAGATTAAAAGATTTATTTGCTCTCTAAAGAAAAAGGGCTTCAATCTATTTAGAAGTCTTTTTGAAAGCCCTAATTTTAAAAATTCATGTTGACTCCATAAAGACCAAGGAATGAATTTAGCATTTTTAAAACTGACCTTCATCCATCGGTTTCAAATTGCTTTAAAAATTGTCGAGATCTCAAGTTTCAATAGCTCATCTTTTAAGTAGTACAATTATGTATGAAAAATTATATAATATTTTCAGCTTGCAAGATTTTTTCTTTATTATTGTTATTTTAGTGAAAGCTTATAGAAAAGTTCGGTTTTCATTCATTCAGTGTTGCACATTTTCTTCCCTACCCTCCCCAGTTCACTTAAAAAAATTATTCATTGTTGCATAATTTCCTCTCTCCCTCACTCCCCCAGTCCACTTTGCTATGCACCTTTATTCTGGATTGTTATACAAATAATGTCTAATCATACATTCCTTTTAAACAGTTTTTTCCTTTATCTGTCCACATGCAGTGTTCATTACTTATCTCCTCTTTTCTCAGTTTACCCCAACCCTCATGTCAGTCCTGTTTTATATGGTTTTTATTTGTCCTTTTATAACTGAGATATTTCACTCAGCATAATGTCTTCCAGGGTCACCTATGTTGTGTAATGTTTGATGAGTTCCTTGTTTTTCAGTGCTGTGTAGTATTCCATTGTGTTAATTTACCATTGTTTTTCTATTCCTTCATTTATTGATAAGTACTTGGGTTGCTTCCAACTCTTTGCTATTGTGAACACAGCAATCAACGTGAGTGTATATACATCTGTTTGGGTGGAAGCTCTTGTTTCTTTAGGGTATGTTCCTAGTAGTGGAATTGCTGAGCCAAATGGTATTTCTATTTTCAACTTTCTGAGAAAGTGCCAGATCACCTTCCATAGTAGTTGTACCATTTTACATTCCCACCAGCAGTGAATAATATTTCCAATCTCTCCATAAACTCACCAGCATTTGTTGTTTTATGCCCTATTGAACTTTGCTAGTGTTGTTAGGAGTTTGTAAGATTTTAATAGGACTTGGCTTTTACAAATTTAACATTTGAGCTATATGTTTATGTAAAGTACCCTAATATGAGACATGGCAGATAGTAATAATGTCATTTTTCTAACCATAATATGGTGAGCAAAATAAATCAATCATGAAAGAAGTCTTGTATGTTAACAATTTCCATTAAATAATCTAGAATAAGCAAGTGTATAGACACTAAGACAGAAAGGAGCCGGGTGGTGGGCATCATTGTTTAGGTGACACTATCCCATATCCCACCGACTGCCAAAAGAACAAACAGGTATGTCTTGAAAAAGATGTAGCCAGAGTGCTTTTTGGAGACAAGGATAGCAACACTTTGTCTCTCACACTTTGGACATGTGGCTAAAAGAAGCTAATCCACAAAAAATGATATGCTTGGAAAGGTGGAGGGTTAGCAAAAGAGAAGAACCCTAACAAGATCAAGTTACACAGTGGCTGCAGCAATGAGCTCAAGTATGTCAGAGATGATGAGGATGGCATGGGCTAGAACAGGGTTCAAGTTTGTTGCTTATAGGCTTGATTTGAATCATACAAGACTTGATGACATCTAACAAATACAAAGCTGCTATGCGGGAAGGTTTCACGGCTTAACGGTAAGACATTGCACTGCCAGTGCAAAAGTATGAGGTTCAAATCCACCAGCTGCATCATGGTGTGATTGATTGAAAACTCACTAGAAGGTCAGCCGGTACACAAAAACAACAATAAACTGCTATTAGTATAGATGGAAAGATTCAGAAATAGATAATAGGAATGGCTAACCAGAAGGATAAACATGATTATTGTCAGTAAATTGTTTATGTGAAGAATGTTGAAATGGTGTTTTTATTAATGATGTGTTTACTAAAATTTAAACACAAATTCAAAGCAGACTTCTAGCAGAAAAGTATGAATATTTCTGTTCACATCCCAGTGAAAGGGATTAAAATTATTTTTACATTACTTTTAGAACTATTCAAATCTTCTGTTAAGAATTCTAAAGTGTAACAGAAAATAAGAGAGCTCTGGTGACCTAGTGGCAAGAAGCCGCACTGCAATACCAGAGGTGTAGTGTTGGAATCCACCAGATCCTTTGCTGGAAAAGGAGGGGAAATCTCCTCCAGTACCAGTCAGATCTGATTTGATGGTACACACACACACACACACAAATAAAATGAAATGAAATGAATTTTTTTAAAGTAACAGAAAATGAAGAAACATGTATTTTTTAAATTATTCATATTTAGTAATAAAATAAGGGCCTGCTGTATTTAAACCATGACTTCTTCTTTCTCCCTCTTCAGATCCGATTGACAGAAAAAAAACAAAACAAAACAAAAAAACACAAAAACTAAGTTCTCTCCTTTCCTCCTCCCATTTGTAAGACTTTTTTTCCCCCCAAAAGGATCAGAGTTTCAGTATTTCTCATCATGGGACCTGTTGCTGAGGCAAACTTCTGAATTCATGTAATCAAAAGAGGGTCTCTTTTTCCACTCAGTCCTGGTGGCATAAGATCTAACATGTCTGGCTGCTAATCAAAAGGTTCAAATGTGCTAGCGGCTCCATGGGAAAATGTAAGCAGTTCCTTTCCCTTCCATTAGATTATTCCGATTCATAGCCTCAGAAACCAGTGGAGAGTTTTTATGGGTTGGAACCAACCTGACGGCAGTAGGGTTTTGGTTCGTGGCGCATAGGGTAGAGGCTCTACCTTGGATGAGATATACTGAGAATAACGGAAAGCTAAACCTCCTTGTTTCAGAGCATACCATGTTCCACATCAGTAAAGATGTGTCGAAAAGACTTCAAACTCGTATTCCTTCTGATGACTCATCTCCAAGAATAGGCTATCACTCAGAGAGAAGAAATTTGACATTATCTCCATTCCTAGATTCAGATTTCTGGATCAGAGATTTTTTTTTTTTGCAGGAGAGAGAAGCAGCCCATAAAGCAGATGGCTCTTGAGACTTCTGTCCAAAATTATGCCTCAGTGAGACACATCACACCATCCCACTAAAACAATTAAGTTAAAAGGTTGCAGGAGACAATCCTAGACCCATGATCTTCAAATCAAACTATAAAAAACTAGATTGAATGCTGATTGGAAGAAGAAATGGCCTGAATATAGTGAATAAGAAGACACTGAGCAGAGAGGGCCTGGCTGGCTAGTCCAGCATAACGTGGCTATCTTGAGAGAAAGATAGCAGCAGAATAGGTGAGGAACACAGAAAGTAATCATATAGAATACCCTGCAGACCATAGAGCAACTGTGTAGACACACCCAGGTACAACTGTGTAGTACCTCTGTAGAGTAACCATTTAGAAATGAGGACCCAGTGGCTGGCTGCAACCAATGGGAAGAACACCCTCTCCCCCATTGACCAGTGGAGCAAACTCCTTACTTCATTACCCTACTCCTGGTGATTTGCATCCCAACTCAGCCCCCTTTCTGTAGACCCAACCTCCAGAGACCAAGGTATAAGATCCTCTTTCCCATCTAATCTCAAACACCATCCCCCCTCCATGCTTCAACTCTCTCCCTCATCCCCATCTCAACTCCCAGCCCTTCAACAATCCTATATCCAGCAAAGCTATCTTTCATAATAAAGCTTAAAAACTTATGCAATCTCTCACTTTACAAGAAATACTAAGGAAAGTTTGAGAGCCAGGGACTCCAGATGGAAATTCAAATCCACAGAAAAAAAGACAAAGATAATCGTTAAATTACTTTTTAAAAATCCTAATGTTTAGCCTTTCTAGGTTACTGATTTAGAAAACAATTCTGTGTGTGCATGTATATGCACATATATGTTGTTACTTTTAGAGGCCTTGGAGGCAATTTTGACTCACAACAACCCTCTGAGCAACAGATCTGAACCTTGCCCTATTCTTAACCATATTCAGGATCTCGCCCATGCTCAAGTCCATTTTTGAGGTCTTTATGTTAATCCATCTTATTGAAGGTCTACCTCCTTTTTACTGACCTTCTACCTTTACAAGTCCTTTTTCAAATCACTGGTCCCATCTGGTCTGATGTTCTAAGTATGTGAGACAACGTTTCACTGTCCTTGTCTCTAAGGAGAAATCTGGTTGCATTTTTTCCAAGGCAGATTGGTTTGTTCTTTTGGTTGTTGTTGTTGTTGTTGTTATGTGCCATTGAGTCGTTTGCGACTCATAGCAACCCTATGTACAACACCCCTAAACTCTGCTCTGTCATGTGCCAATCGCACCGTCTCCACTACACCCATCCCGATTACCCCAGTCACTGAATCAATCCACCTCATAAGGGGGCCTTCCCCTTCTGCACTGTCCTTCCACCCTACCAAGCAAGATGTCCCTCTCCAAGGACCTGTTCCTCCTTGCAACATGTCCAAAGTATGTTAGACGGAGCCTTGGAATCCTTGCCTCCAAGGAGCAGCCTGGTTCAACCCTTTCCAGGATGAATCTGTTTGTTTTCCAAGCAGTCCATGGTACCCTCACTACTCTTCTCCAGCACCACAGCTCAAAGGCATCAATTCTCCTTCTGTCCTCCTTAGTCATTGTCCAACTCTCTGATGCATAACAAGCGATCACAAAGACCATGGCTTGTATCAGATGCACCTTAGTCTCCAGAGACACCATTGCTCTTCAGTACTTTGGAGAGATCCCTAACAACAGACTTTCCCATGGCAATACGTCTTCTAATTTCCTGGCTACTGGTGCCGAGAGTGTTGACTGTGGAACCAAGCAAACTGAAGCTGTGAACAATCTCAATCTCTTCACCATCCATCCTGATGCTGCCAATTGGTCCAATGGTGGGAATCTTTGTCTTCTTGACATTGAGCCTCAATCCATATTGGAGGCTGCAGTACTTGACCCTCTGCAGCAAGCACTTTATGTCCTCCTCAGTTTCAGCAAGCAGTGTTGTGTCATCTGCATATCGCAGATTGTTGATAGATCTTCCACCAATCTTGTCCACATTTCTCCTCATAGAGCCCAGCCTCCCAGATAATCTGTTCTGCATACAGGTTGAAAAGGTATGGAGACAGGACACATCCCTGGCGTACATCCTCCCCAATTTTGAACCATGCAGTGTTTCCTTGCTCTGTTCTGACGACTGTCTCTTGGTCCCAGTAGAGGTTTCTCATTAGCACGATCAAGTGTTGAGGTATTCCCAGTCTTCTCAGAGTCAGGCACATGGAATGTTCAATACTCTTCAACAACACCATGAAACAAAGGCATCAACTCTTCTTCTGTCGTCCGTATTCATTATTCAGCTTTTAGATGCATATTAAGCAATCGAAAATATCAGCACTTGGACCAGATGTATCTTACTCTTTAAACTGACATCTTTCCTCTTTATCACTTTGGAGAGGTCTTTAATAGCAAATTTGCCCCATGCAATATGTCTTGATTTCTTGACTGTTGCTTTTAGGGGTATTGATTTTGGACCCAAGTAACATGAAATAGTTGACAACATCAATCTTTTCTCCATTTATCAGGAAGTTATCTTTTAGTGGTGAGTATTTTGCTTTTCATTATGTTGAGAAGCAATCCACATTGAACACTGTGGTCTTTTATATCCTGCAATATTATATTCTGCTTCAAGTCTTCTTAATTTTCTGCTTAATTTTAGTAAAGTGGTGTCATCCACTACCTCGGGCTGTTGTTGATTAGTCTTCCCTTGATGCCACACTCTCGTATTCCAACTTCTCAAATTCCTTAACATTCAATAACTAATCTACATTGAACCATTTAGGGAAGTAGCATATGAACTAGAACCAATGCTAATGAAGGAAGAAATTATAGCTGTGCTAAAGACATTGGCAAAGGATAAGGACACAAGAATAGATGGAATACTAATTGAGGTGTTTCACCAAATAGATGCAGTTTCAGATGCAGTCTCACCAATCTATGCCAAGAAATTTGGAAGACAACTACCTGGCCAATTGACTAGAAGACATCTCATTCTAAAGAAAGTGATTTTTTAAAGTACAGAAATAACTGAATAATATTATTGAATAATGTAACATGCAAGTAATATCATGTTGAAGGTTTTTAAAAGAACTAGAATGGTGTATCAACAATGAACTGTCAGAAAATCAAGCTGAATTCAGAAGAGACCATAAAATGAAGACTGTCACGCTGATGTCAGAAGAATCACAATATCTATGTGTATGTATTTATGAGGTATGCATATAATGTTTTGCTTACATTTAAATAATAATACAGTTAAGCATATAACATTTGAAAAGAAAAGCCTAGTAAATTATTGCTTGGCTGCTAACAAAAAGTATGGCAGTGCAAACCTATCAACATCTCCTTGAGAGAAAGATATGACAATTTGCATCTGTGAGATTTACCACTGGGGAAACCCTATAGGGAAGGTCTACTCTGTCCTGTAGGGTCACTCTGAACTAGAATTGACTCACCGGTAGTGGATTTGGGTTTAGTTCAGTTTGGGGAATTTAAGGAGTTCTGGTGGTCTGGTGGTAAGGAGCTGTGCTGCCAATCTGAAGTCATATGGTTCAAATTCACCAGCTTCTCTGTGGGGAAAAGATGGGAAATCTCCTCTCATGCAATTTAAAGCCTCCAAAAACCCACTGGAAGGTCAACCATGGGTTGGTTCTGATTCAAAGAACTCAACAACAACATCAACAATATATTTTAAATAATAGTAAAAAGGAACTATGAGAACAAGGTTATATCGAGCTAAGAAAATACATATAATTAATAATTACCATAACAATATACTATTGTGATTTTTACATTCATAGATGTAAAATATGTGACAAAAATACCACAAAAGGAGGGGAAAACCCAGTAAATATAGGTGTGATATTTTAAGTAGCATGAAAAGAAGCAGGAGTGGCATCCACTTCCTAAACAATATGCCTCCAGAAACTCTATGAACTTTGATAAATACTGATAGTTGTAGAGGGACTTCAGGCCTTTTATTCACAGTGTTACTATGAGTCGTGCTCTACTTGCTGGCAATCAATAACAACAAAAGTAAGCTTGTGTGAAGTTGAAATTTATTCTGATGAGTTGTTATATATGGTAAACTCTAGAGGAATCTCTAAAAAATATTCAGTATATATACCATTCTTTCTGTCTCAAAAGATAGATGATAGATAGATAGATAGATAGATGATAGATAGATAGATAATAGATAGATTAGATTGATAAAAGAAAGATGGATGGATAGATAGATAAAGTGTTGTTGGTATCCACCATTGAGTCAAAAGCAACACCTAGCTGACTCTTCAGTGGGTTTTCAGAGGCTGTAAATTGCACAGGAGGAGATTGTCTTTTTCCATGGAGCAGTCAATGGCCTGGAGCCATGTGCCTTTGTGTTGGAAGTGCAACTCCTTACCACTAGGCCACCAAAGCTCCTCGATCACCTTCTAGGCCTGTCTATTATTTGGCTGTAAACATCTCTTATGAAAATGGATGCAAACAGCAACAATCATTAAAACAAATACAAAAATACATAAAAAAATGATATGCTATAATCAGCTGAAATTTATACTAGAAATATAAGATTAGTTTAATGT
>NW_006399759.1:23275856-23288911 GCF_000299155.1 Elephantulus edwardii | reverse complement strand
TATAGTTTCTGAGTACCATCAACTCAGAACCAACCCATAACTAACCCTCCAGTGGGCCGGGCCTCTGGCAGGTTTTCAGAAATAGTTAAACACATGGGAGGAGATTGCACATCATTTTCCCACCTTCTGCAGTGCAGTAAAATGTCTTAACACTAGGCCAGCAGATCTCCCTCTATATATTTGTTTGTTATTGTTAAGTGCTATTGAGTCACTTGCAACTTATAGAGGCCCTATGTACAACAGCACTGAATCCTGCTCTATTCTTTGCCAGCCTCATTGTCTCCAACACACCATCCCCATTAACCTAGTCACTGAATCAATCCATCTCATCAATGGTCTTCCTCTCTGCACTGTCCCTCAACCCTCCTAAGCATGATGTCCTTCTCCAAGGTCTTGTCTCCTTGCAACATCCCCAAAGTATGTAAGATGGAGCTTCAGAATCCTTACCTCCAAAGAGTAGACTGGTTTCACCTTCTCCTGGATGAACCTGTTTGTTCTCCTAGCACTCCAGTCAATACTTTTCTCCAGCACCACAACCCAAAGGCATCAATTCTCCTTCTATAATCCCTGGTCATTGTACAGTTTTGTGATGCATAGCAAGTAATTGTGAAGTCCGTGGCCTGGATCAGTGCACCTTAGTCTCCAGACTGACTGAAATCATCCAGGAAGAATGCAAAAGGTCATTACAAAGACAGAGGAGGAAGAAAGGACTAAGATGGATGTCAGAAGAAACTCTGAATATTTACTAGAATGCCAAGAAGCCAAAGCAAAGTAAAAAAACCAAGAAGCTAAGGAGCTGAACAAAAGATTGCAAAGAGCAGCATGGGAAGACAAAGCAAAAGTATTGCAATGAAATTAAATGTGCAAAGAGCAAGAGTCAGAAAACCAAAAGGGCCTAACTCACTTGGCATTTCTTAAGCTGAAAGAACGAAAGAACAAATTTAAACCTCGAGTTGCAATACTTAAGGATACTTTGGGCAGAATACGAAATTATTCAGGAAGCATTAAAAGAAGAGGGAAGGAGTATACAGTGCCACTGTATCAAAAGGAATTGGCTGACACAGAAAAATTTCCGGAAACTACCAATGATCAAGAGCATGTGGTAATGAAGGAAGAAGTTCAAGCTGCTCTGAAGGAACTGGCAAAAAACAAGACCCAAGAGTTGGCAGCATACCAATTGACAAATTTCAACAAACCAGTGCTACCCTGAATGCCCTGACAAAGTTGTGCCAAGAAATTTGGAAGGCCATCACCTGGTCAACTGACTGAAAGAGATCCATATTTGTACCCATATAAAAAAAAATGTGGCCAGAGTACAGAAATTATCAGGGCTGGGGTTTTTAAAATTCATTTCAGGCCTTTGGCTGCAGACCCTCAGGTTTGGTTTTAATTGTGTTTGAAATTAACATTCTCCTAAGCAGTACAGCACTGTTCTGTCATTTCACTGTACTGAGGCAACTTGGAATTGTTGCAATACTCAATGGTGTGCTACTGGTGCATCAAATACCATAATGGTTGCACAATATGATAATGTTTGGTAGAGCTAGCAGATTAAGACAGGCTTGGAAGAAAGAGTGGCATCCACTTTTTAAACATGCCTGTGAAAACTTCTAAACATGCCTCTATGAACTTAGAGAAAGGACAATAGTTATAGAATAGTTTAAGGTCTTTTGTTTATAGGGTCACTACTCAAATGCACTTAACAGCAACAACAACATATAATGCCAAGTCCTTGTCTCCATTTTGGAGTTGGGTAAAGTGGCTAGACTCTGTATGATAATGCTCTTGTTTTGGTTGAGGATCTGTGTGGAATGTTTGGTTGTGTTTTTTTTTTTTATTTAAGCCTTTTATTTAGAGTCAACAAGACCTCCTAGAAGGCACTTGCATTTAAGGCCAAGCCCTTGTCTCCATTTTGAAGATCCGGTGAAGTGGCTGGACTCTGTAAGATGGGCCCTCTTGTTTTGGTTGAGGGTCAGTGTGAAATGTTTGGTTGTTTTTTATTTAAGTCTCTTGTTTAGTCAACAAGATAACCATCAAGGTCAATTGGCCATAAAGACAATTTTCTGCACTCTACTTTTTAACCGCAGACTTTGCCCAGTGCAAGGCATCTCCTTATTTTTTGACAGCTGGTACCAAGGGTGTTAATTTTGGATCCGAGCAAGTGAAGCTGTTGACAGTTTCAATCTCCTCTCCATCCATCACGACCCTGCCTATCTGTCCAGTGGTAAGAATCTTGGTTTTCACAACATTGAGATGCAATCCATACGGAAGGCTGAACTCCTTGATCTTCTGCAACAAGTGCTTTAAGTCATCCTCACTTTCAGCAAGCAAGTCTGTGCCATTTGCATAATGCACGTTATTGGTGAGTCTCCCTCCAATCTTGATGTCACACTCCTCCTCATAAAGGAATTTCACTGGGAAAATGTGCAGTTAGGGATCTTTCCAAATTATTGAGGAGTAGTGATGTCTGCTTGAAGACTAAGTTATGTCCAATTCAAGCCATAGTCTTTCCAATTACTTGCTATGTATCTGAGAGCTGGACAATGAATAAGGATGACAGGAGAAGAATTGACGCCTTGAGCTGTGGTGTTGGAGAAGAGCACTGAACACCAATAGATAGCCAAGAGAACAAACAGATATGTCTTGGAGAAGGTGCAGCCATAGTGCTCTTTGGAAGCAAGAATGATGAGACTTCGCTTCATATACTTTGGGCATGTTGCTAGAAGGACATGATGCTGCGAAGGGAGGAGGGTTGGTAAATGAAAGAAAGACCCTCAGCCAGGTGGACTGACATGGTGACGTCTGCAATGGGCTCTTGTGTGTCAGGAAGTGCGAGGATGGCACAGGATAAAACAGGGTTCAGATCTTTTGTTCATAGAGTCAGGATGAGTCGTGCTTGACTGGACAGCACCTAACAGCAACACACTTTGTAACAGTAGCAGCTGGGGTCTTGTTTGTAAGTGGCAATCTAAGGTGCTACTCTTATTTTCTCCGTTTAGTCCAAAGGACTAATGAACTTCCATCTCCAAAATCCTAAGACCTGAAGAACTAGATGATACCCAACTACCTTTGTTGATGGCTCTGAAAGGTATCCAGTAAAAAATTTCTAATAGAGATAAATGTAGAACATAACTCAGAAGCAGAGAAAATACCAGGTTTACAGGTCTGTTAAGAGACTGCTGGAACCTCCAGACTAAGGTCCTTGGATACCCTTAATACCTAGAACTAAAATCATTCCCGTCACTCAATATTCAACCAAATATTAGAGAATTGCAAAAGAGGGGAACAGAGAAGAAGGCTCAGTAGTTGGAAAACATGGTCTTGGTGACAGATATGGAGACTGGAGATAGGATGATAGAATTTTGTACAAACAACAATTTATTCATTGCAAATACATTTTATAGGAAACATAAAAGCAGGCTGTCCACATCGATTTCACCTGATGGTATGCATAGGAATAAAATTGACTACATCTGTGGAAAGAATCGCTGGAGAAGCTCAATATCAGCTGTGAAAACTAGGCCAGGTGCTGATTATGTAACAGACCACCAACTACTCATATGCAAGTTCAAGCTGAAGCTATGGAAAATTAAATCCACGGAAACCAAAATTTGATCTTGAATCTATACCACCTGAATTTCAAACCCATCTCAGGAACAAGTTTGAGGCCTTGAACACTAATGAGTGAAGACCAGAGGAACTATGGTAGAATATCAAGAATATAATCCAGGAGGAATTGAAAAGATCATTGCAAAGACAGAGGAGGAAAAAAAGACAAAAATGGATGTCAGAAGAGACTCTGACTATTGCACTAGAGTGCCAAGAAGCCAAAGCAAAAGTAAGAAATCAAGATATTAAGGAATTGACAGAAGATTTCAAAGGGTAGCACAGGAAAACAAAGTATTATAATGAAATGTGCAAAGAGCTAGAGTCAGAAAATGAAAGGGGCCAAACTCGCTTAGCATTTCTCAAGCTGAAGAAATGAAAGAACAAATTCAAGCCTTGAGTTGTAATACTTAAGGATACTTTGGCAGAATATTAAATTATCCAAGAAGCATTAAAAGAAGCTGTAAAGAGTATAGAGTCATTGTCCCAAAAATAATATGAGGACACAGAAAATTTCATGAAACAATGTCTGAGCAAGAGTCTGTGGTGATGAAGAAGTTCAAGCTGCTCTGAAAGAGTTTGCAGAAAGCAATGCCCCAGAAACTGACCATACCAACTGACATATTTCAACAAGCAGTCACTGCCCTCGATGTGCTCACTAAGTAGAGCCAAGAAATCTGGAAGACGACTACCTGTGCAACTGACTGGAGGAAATCCATATTTGTTCCCATTCCAGAAAAAGACCCAACAGAGTATAGAAATTATGGAACAGTATCATTAATATCACATGTAAGCGTGATTCTACTGAAAATTATCCCAAAATGGCTGGAACAGCACATTAACAGAGAACTGTCAGATGTGCAGGCTGGGTTTAGAAGAGCTAATGTTAAATGGATCTTGGCTGAAAGCAGGGATTATCAGAGGAATGTCTATCTGTATTTCATTGACTATGCAAAAGCATTTGACTGTGTAGATTACAACAAACTATAGCTAACTCTAGGAAGAATGGGAATCCCAGAACATTTGATTGTGCTCATGTGAAACCTATCTATACTTGGACCAGGAGATAGTCATCAGAATAGAGCAAGGAAACACTGCATGGTTCAAAATTGGGAAGGATATATATACTTCAGGGATGTGTTCTATCTCCATACCTTTTCAATCTATATGCAGAACATATCATCCAGGAGGCTGGGCTCTATGAGGAGAAATGTGGCATCAGGTTTGAAGGAAGACTCATCAGTAATCTGCGTTGTGCAGATGACACAATCCTGCTTGCTGAAACAGGAGAACCTGAAGCACTTGCTGCAAAAGGTTAAGGACTGCAGGCTTAAATATGGATTTAAGCTGAACATTAAGAAAACAAAGATTCTCATTACCGGACTGATTGGCAGTATCATGATAGATGGTGAAGATATTGAGATTATTAACAGCTTTAATTTGCTTGGCTCCACAATCATCACTCTCGGAACCAGCAGCCAGGAAATTAAAAGACAAATTGCATTGGGAAAGTCTGCTGTCAGAGACCTTTCCAAAGTACTAAACAGCAAAGAGGTCAATCTGGAGACTAAGGTGTACCTGATCCAGGCAACAGTACTTGCAATTACTTTCTATGCATCAGAAAGCTGTACAATGACTAGGGTTGATAGGAGGAGAATTGATGCCTTTGAGCTGTGGTGCTGGAAAAGTGTGTTTAACATAACATGGACAGCTAGGAGAACAAACAGGTTTGTCCTAGAGCGTGAGAACAGGCTGCTCCTTGGAGGCAAGGATTTTGGACATTTGCAAGGACGAATCAGTCCTTGGAGAAGGCCATTATACTTGGGAGGGTGGAAGGAGAGCACAGGAGAGGAAGATCCTTGATGAGGTGGATTGATTGAGTGACTGGGGCAATGGGGGTAAGTGTGTCAGAGACAATAAGATTGACACAAGATAGAGCAAGGTTTAGGGCTGTTGTACATAGGGTTGCTATGAATGGCAGGTGACTAGATGGCACATAACAACAACCACAAAACAGGGTAATCAATAGTAACAAAGAATTATATGAAGGTAGGTTATATGGAGAAGAATGAGGTATCAGGATTTGAGGAACACTTAGCTCTAGTGGCCTAGTGGGTAAAGCATTGTGCTGCCAACACAAAGGCAAGTGGTACAAGTCTACCAGCTGCCCCACAGAGGAAAGATGGACAATCTCCTCCTCCTCATGCAATGTATGTTGTTGTTGTTGTTGTTTAATGCCGTCGAGTTGTAGATGACTCATAGCGACCCTATGAATGAACAGCCTGAGCACTGTTTGTACATAGTTTCCAGAGACAGGCCATTTTGGAAGTGGATGCCGCTCCTGCTTCCAGGCTTGATTTAGTCGGGAAGCTCCAGCCAACACTGTCCACCATGGGTGCCCATTACCACAATCATACAATGTATAGTCTCTGGAAAACTCACTGGAGGATTTTACCCCTTAAGAAAACCATACAAGATTCTCAAAAAGGGAAATATTTTCCAGAAAATGAAGTTATCTGCCTTTTGTTGTCAGTTTTGACTAACGGCAACATCATGTGTGCGAAGTAGAACTGCTATGTATGGCTATGACTTTTCAGAAGCAGATCGCCAGGCTTATGGCCCAAGGAACTTCCTAGTGGATTCAAAGTGCCAACTTTTTTTTTTCAGAGTAGTGTTGTTGTGAGGTGCCTTCAAGTTGCGAGTGGCCCTATGAACAGCAGATCTGAACCTTGCCTTGTCTTGTACCATCTTCATGATCTCCCCCGTGCCATGCCCATTGTTGGCTGTCATTATGTCAATCTAGCTCACTGAGTTTTTTCCTCTCTTTCCCTGACTTTCTACCTTTCCAAGAATGATGCCTTTTTCTAAGGATTAATAATAATGATTAATGACAACCAAAGTATGTGAAAGGAATTTTCACCATCCTTGCCTCTCAGGAGCACCCTACCCTGGTTTATGCTTGCCCCAAGACAGACTGGTTTGGTTTTTTGGTAGTCCATGAATGGGTTATTCAATAATTTTCATTAACACCATAATTCAAAGTCATTTATATTTTTTCCTTAAGTCTTTCTTATTGATTAAATTTTCAGATACATCCAAAACAACTGAAATTATCACGGCTTGGACCAACTGCAGCCTAGTCTTTAAGGTAATATTCTTGCTTGTTAGCACTTTAAAGAGGTCCTTGACGGCAAATGCTTCCAATGCAACATAAAATTCTGTTTATTTGACCCTGCTACCACTTCCTAAACAACATGCCCCTAGAAACTCTATGAACTTTTGAGAAACAATGATAGTTATAGAAAGGCTTCAGATCTTTTGTTCTTAGGGTCACTATGAGTCGTGCTCGACTCAATGGCAATCAACAACAAAAACTATGAGTATTAGGCAGATCTGGTAGTCTAATGGTAAGGAATTGCACTGACAATCCAAAGGCATATGGTTTGAATCCATCAGTTGCTTGGCAGGAAGATGGGCCAATCTCCTCCTGTGAGATTAAACTGCCTATGAAAACTTACTGGAGTGTCAACTATGGGTTGATTCTAACTGGAATGTATATAACAGCAACCATGGGTATTTATTCTGGAGTCAAATAAATGGAAATCCTTAACAATTTCAGTCTTTTCTATGTCTATCATGATATTGCCTTTTGATTCAGGGGTGAGGATTTTTGTTTTCTTGATGTGGAGATGGAATCCATATTGCAGGTCTTTGATCTTCAGTGAATGCTTCAAGTCTT
Organism: Elephantulus edwardii; assembly: GCF_000299155.1. Classification (NCBI taxonomy): domain Eukaryota; kingdom Metazoa; phylum Chordata; class Mammalia; order Macroscelidea; family Macroscelididae; genus Elephantulus; species Elephantulus edwardii. The sequence continues at coordinate 23,281,566 of NW_006399759.1, read as the reverse complement.
TACTTTCCGCCAGCAAGATAGTGACATCTGCATAATGCTAGTTGTTGAAAAGTCTTCCTACAATCCTGAAGCCACCTTCTTCATATAGTCCAGCTTCTTGAAGTATTTGGTCAGTGTACAGATTTCATAGATATGAAGACAGGATACAACCCTGACACACATCTTTCCTCATTTGCAGTATTCCCTTGTTCTGTTCTGATAACTGCTTCTCAAGTCAAAAATAAGTGTTCTGAGATACACATTTTACTGTCTGTCTGATAAGCAGTAAAGCATTATTAAGACTAGTTTTTGAAAGTAATTAAAGAAATAGAGGTATTTTGTTGTCTGATTCTGCTATCATTGTGTGTCTGTATGTGTGTGCATGTTGTCATTAACAAAAGTAGTGAAAATGTCTAGTCTTTAGAGAACTCATCTGCATTTTCTACTATCATTTCTCAGACTCCAACTAACTTTCAGAAAGTAAAAAACATTGACACTGTCTCAAGAAACTTTAAACAAGGTCTTAAGAAACAATCTTTGTCAATGTCTCAAATTTTAAAGAAAATTGGTAATTGCTGCCACAAAGTAGCCTTTAAAATTGAATTCAGATATACCCCTGGATTACAGAAAAAATCACAGACGACTGGGAGAAAAATATTAATGGGTACACTGAAACTAAAATTGTAAGTCTACTTCTGTGGAGACAGGCATACAATGCTTTCTTTAATTGCATAGAAATCACTACAAGGCAGTCTTGCATTTTCACTTGTTTCAAAAAACATATACAAAAGTATAAACATATACAATGACAACACTTTTATATGTCAAAAAACTAACTTGAAATTTTATTCTAGGAGATAACATCTTTTAGTCTTGGAAATTTATTTTACTTTATGTACTTTTAAAATTAATACATAAATCAGGATAGATACAATTATATAATGAATCTCCTCTGTAAGGATTAATAATCATAGCTTTCAGGATAAAGGCACTTGGCACATCTGAGAAAATTACTTCTGTTATTCTTTATAAATTTAAGTGAATACAAATCCATTTTCCAATTTCTTTTTTCGTTTTCTAAAGATAGTCTTCAAATGTTTAATTCTTCTTCCAATTTCCGAAATGTCTGCACCTTAAATTCCACCCTTTGTTCATTCTTATATACAAGCGCTTATACTAGATAACATTATAATGAACTCACAGGAGTACAAGCTTAGACCTATTCTATTACTACATTTTGCAAGTTCACTGTTGTTCTCAGTTTTCAACTTGCCCATGCCACAACTCAACCTGATGGTAATAATTAATGGGATTGTGTCTACCTTAAAAGCTCTTCCTGGCTTCTTTTTGTTTTGGTGGTTTTTGACTGTTTGTTTTGAAGGTTTGCTTTGTTTGTTTTGAATGTTCATTTGTTTGAATCTGGAGTGAGAGGGAACAATGTCTTAGATACATACCGAAATAATACTTTCAACAGAGGAAGAGAAAGTACTTCAGTCAATTCTGGGCAAGTGAAGGTTCTAATCAGTACTCTGTTGTTGCTGTTTACTGTTGAGTTGGAATTGACTCTGAGTTTTCAGAGGCTGTAAGTTGTCAGGGAGGATTGCTCATCTTTCTCCTGAGTAGCATCTGGTGGATTCAAACTGCCTTTAGGTTGACAGTGCAGCTCCTTGCCACTACTAAGTCAGAGGGCTCTTTAACCAGTATTCTAGAAGAGCCAAAATGAATCAACTCCTTCCATATAGTATTTTTCCACCTCCTTTCCCCTTTCTTGCCTTCCCCATTCCAGAGAGCAAATGCTGATCCTTGGTGTTGGGGAATGCATCTGTAGGTAATGGAACAACTGCTAAAGCTGATAGCATCCTGTATCAATGAGGTGTGCAACATTCTAGTCCTGCCCCAGGGAGCCTAAGAGTGCAAGTCAGCGTGTCTCTGTTTTGCTGTGTTATTTTCAGTGACATGCAAATAGCTGAAAGGAGGAAGAAAAGAGGGAGTCTCATTTTTTTAGTGTTTCTATTATATATTGACTTGATGTTCATTCTACTATATCTACTAAAGAAGGGAACTGCTTTCTATCATTTAAATAACAATTGGTTTCCCTGCTAGGACCTCAGGAAGCATCTCTGGGGGAGAAGGAAACAAAATAAAATTAGTGCTTAAAGAAAACAAATCTACTAAAGAGCTGGAGATTAAAATTTAAACAATCATGTTAAGGGCTTCTACAACATTGCTGTGCAAATGAAACTAAAAAACACCAAGTGATTTTGCCTGCCCAATTAAGCAAAGGTGGTTTTAAAAAGGCAAAGTTTCTAAATCAAAGCTATCTCTAAAAGATTACTATTTAAAGTATCAATGGGCATATTTTAAGTTTAAAGCATATTGTCTAAGAGCAGATACTGTCAGGAAAGAGACCTCCAGAATGTATTTAAGTAGGTACAGTTCTTGAAAGCGGAGCAATTGTATCCTGACCCCCTTGGTTGATGTAGATTGCAGTGAGGAGGCTTCTTCTCTTGAGAGAAAGAACAGAATGTAAATGCTTTTGTAGGGGAATATCTACACGAATGGGAAATTACTTTGAAAGCTTGAGATACTGTCTTCTTGAACAACCAAAGCGAGTTATCTAGAACTGCGTTTGGCCCCCACCCTATCCCAGGAAACAAGAGGAAGCAGCCCCACAGGCGTGCGAGCCGCGCTGCGCAGTGCGGACTGCAGCACCACGGCGCAGAGCTGCCGCAGGGCGCCGAGGCCGCGCGCTCGGCTCCGCGCGACTCCGCGCTCCGGGTTTCCGCGGTCGCCAGCGCTCAGCCCTCCACGAGGAGTGGACCGCTGCTCTCCCGGGAGTTCTGAGAGAGCTCTGCTCCACGCGGTAGCCTGCGCGAGAGGCGCAGTCCTGCTGCGGGACAGTCGGGCTGGCGGTGAGAGTGTGACCGAGGGTTAAACTTCATGACCCGAGGCCTTCATAACCTACCACAAGCGCTTGATAGCTGAAATAAGTCTCTTAACTGGAGTCTCTCCAGATTCCTCTTTAGATTGCCAAGCAGAACCAAAGCCGGAAAACAGTCCCTTTCTGGCACTTTAGCTTCTAGTCTGCCACTGGAGAAGTTCTTCGTGCCCCAGCACCAACACGATCGAATATGTGAAGGTTCTTTGCAGATAATAAAGCACTCTGCTTGAGTAGAACATCATTCTTTACTGTGTCCGCAGGATTTACCTTCCAAGAATTTAAAATCTTCTCAATGTCAAACTACTCCACCCTCACCCCCAGGGGAGGCGTGTCACTGTTTCTTCTTCAATGCTGAGAACAGTGCTTAACATTCAGTAGGTATGCAATGAGTGAATGAATATACATCCTTACACACACACTGGGAAAATGAATCAGCTTGGGAACATTCAAGTGACGAGCTCAACCCATAGTGTTTGGTTTGGTTTGGTTGGGTTGGGTTTTGTTTGTTTGTTTTTCATGGTAGGGAATCGACCAAAACCACTTTCCTGTGCTCTACTGCTTGCCAAGTCTTCTAGGCTTTGGAATGCCAGTGGGAGGAGGCAGGGTTGACCATCAGGCATATCAGTTAGACACGAGGAGGCTTTCTAAAACTGGCCTCTGAACCATCAACCCTGGCTTCGTAAAATGCTTCCTCTCTTCCCCACCACACAGGCATCCAAAGCCTCGTCAATAAATAATGTACTCATTAAACGCAAACAGTAGAAGGTGTATATTGGTCTTTTAGCCAACGTCTCGCAGGTTAAGACACAGACTTTGAGCATAGTTCTCTTCGATATGCCCTTCTCCAATGCTTCCTTTGGACTAGGACCGAGCAGTACTTTCAACACAAGGCAGAAATAGCCCGTGACAAAAATACTTTCTTCACGTGAACTTCCTTCTCACCGAAATCCAATCAATTCCTATCTAGTCGCCTGGAACTCTTAGGACCCCATGGGGTTGAGTAGATCTGCCTCCCAGGGTTTTCAAGTCAGTAACCTAATTCCTTGTATTTTCTCTCACAGAGCACCTGGTGGATTCGAACTGCTGCTCCGGCCCTTCATTTCGCAGCCTAGCGTTTAACTACTGCACCACCAGGTCTCCTTTCTTTGCCCTTACAGCCAGACATAAAATAGAGTTGGAGGTTAGGTAGGATTGAGAGCGACATGCAAAAGCAGGATCCACGTGTCCCATTCTCTGGCCTGGGTTTTGGGCCACAAGTCTCAGTGACCACGGGGCGTGGCTAGTCCAGCCTGTTTCCTCACGTCTTGTCCAGGTGAGGGTTTCACCCCTGGATCACTTTTCCTTCTTTATTTTCCTTTAGAGTTTCTGCTAAAATCTGGAGACGTGGAATCCACCCTCAGTTAACTCCGAGCCCCTCCAACTGAGCATGCGCCAGTGCAAGGCGGCTTTTGGTCACCGGCTCTGGAGCTCCCCAAACTGGGGCTGCAGAGCTACAAGCGGGAGGAGGGAGAAGGGAGGGCTGCTTCGAGAGGTGGAGGCTCGCGCGCCTGCGCACCCAGCTCCAGGGACCCTAGGTTTTCTAAGGGATTCCCAATCTGCAGCAGAGATTTACCGGAGCGTGTTGCAGCGGCGGCTGGGCTGGCAAGGCACGGTCCAGGAGAGATTTAAGCAACCTAGAGCTCTAGAGAGAAAGGGCGCGAGAGAGCTACTACCCAGTGACGGCTTACCCGTTTATCAGAATTAAATAGATATACATATTTTTTGTAAAGAAAAAAAGAGCTCTTGAGTTTTATCATTTGCGTTAAGTGACCGTGAGCAGCGCTATAACTGTAAGTGGAAAAAAAAATTTTCATATTTTTGCATGTGTAGCACAACCAATTGTTAGAGAGATGCTTCAGCTGTTGTTTTGTACTTTGCTTTACTTAGGTGCATCTAAATGCATAGTGACAATTGTTTGGGTTAATGCTGCCAGTATAAATGCAATGTTAGTTGTGAGGAACCTTTTGGAATAGTGGGTGTGGGGGAAGGGGTGTGTTTATATGCAGCGTGTTTGGGAAATTGTCTTAGAACACATTTAAAATATATGTAACTGAGATGCTTTTAGAGTTTAAGTCTGTAAATAGACGGATTTCCTTACATAGATTCAAGTGGCTAATTGACCAATTGTGAAGTTTTCCGGTTGCTGATTAAACTATTGAGCGGTTGCAATCAAGTACCAACCTGTCATCCTTGGGGTTGGTGCACCATTTTTCTCACCGTGGAAGGGGAGCAGAGGTGTTTTGGAAGTAGAACTGAGTGATCAAGATGATTTGGGAATGGGGTTGATTTGGAAACAGGATGTTAGTGGTTAGAGCTCCCAGCGTTAAGCGCAACATGAGCACATCTCACCCTTCGTGCTTAAAAATAAGTAGATAATTTTTTTTATTTTCCAGTTTTCGTCATGATGGTGTATAGGCAGAGAAGAAAATATGTTCTACTGCACATTTAGCCATCTGTTTGGAACAGTCTTGAGACTTTGAGTCCCTGGATGCAGATTGTTAAGACCCAAACTAGTTACCTGCCTTTGCATTCCGCATTTGCATTCTGGAATGCAGAATCGAGAAATAGAAATCCAGATGTGTTGCATTTAGTAGCGTTTCTTTAGAGGAGAAAAGGTCGTTATGTGTTTCGAGTTTAAAATGGGTTGTTCCTTGCCGGGAAACTGGAAAAAGGATCTTTGGAAGGTCAAACCTCCGTTTGGAAATCAAATCGCTGAATACCCTCCGGGGCGCTGGGAGGGACGGGGGGGGG
>NW_006399759.1:23268687-23275756 GCF_000299155.1 Elephantulus edwardii | reverse complement strand
GGATCAGTGCCCTGTCAGATGGGAGAGTCAGAATCCATATTTCTGGAGTTGCCCCTTCTCTGTGTTTTGCAGACTGAAATGAAAATGCTAGCAGATATCTGAAACAGAGAGCTGCATACTATTTGTGTGTCACTTCGCAGTTGAAGGAAAGAAGATAAAGAGTTTTGTGGATACATATTAAATTTATTTTTCTTAAAGGCATGTGGGATTGAGACAAATCCAAAAAGAAACTCTTAATGGAAATGAATTTACCCCTACTGCCATATATGTGTGTGTTTGGGGTGGGGGAGGGTATTGTCCTGCATCATTGCACATCCTATTCATTAGTTCACGCTTATTAAGCTTTGAGTGTTTAATAACCCCAGAAAATGCTGCACTGAAGCAGCTTGGCAGAATGGTATGAGGCACGCAGACAGGAGAAGACCATGGCCAGTCCATGGCCACAGTTGCTGGATTTCCATGGGAAAAGCAAACCCAATTTCTGGCGTGAAATGAATTAAATTTGCCCTTAAACAGGACAAACTATAAATCTCTTTGGCCTTTTTAGAAATTCACCTTTTTGGAACCCCTCAAAGGAATTTATAATTTCTTTCCATGCATCACATTAGGAATCAAAAATTAGTGAAGATTTTCTCCTTGGAAACGCAAAGCAAAAATCATAGTGCCTTCCCTGCTGCTTCATTTCTTACTCCAGGGAGAGAAGGCCAAGCATTTGTTACAAATGAGCAATATTCCTTGTCATCTCTTAAGTTGGCAGTGGTTCAATGATTGGTACAGGTGTTGCACTGCATTGTTAGGGGGAACTGGTTTTAAATGGGGGAGGGGAAGTGGCATTAAGTCTCATGGGTATTTGATCTTGACTACTTTGGCTCATGGACTGATAGGGCCAGATCATAAAAAGAATCTAGGAAGAATCCAGTATAATCCTCTCATTTTGCAGATATGGAAACTGAGTACCAAAGTCATGGAGGTAGAGAAGTCAATTGACTTCTAATCTATGGAATAGGAAGTGAAAAAGTAACGTACCATGGAAATACTCCTTTCTGCGTGTTGCAGCATCCTCACTGACAGTGCTGCAGTCTCCAAATGAATAACTGCTTGCTTCAAGATGTCTTCAGTGGTCCCCTTCAGACCATGGAGCTTCTCTTCTGTGCCTTTCCTTTCCTTTTACAGATCTCTTTCTATTTCTGTCCTATTATTCTTCCCCTCTAACACACCTGCCTTACAGGATCTTTTGGCCAGCCCTCCTCTGCATCTCAATTTCTTCGAAATTCTCAGAAAGTTCCTGAGAAGTGCCAAACGAGTTGATTTTTGTGGTTCCTATTTGAGGGTTATCCAGGCCAGGCCATTTCTCTATCCCTTCCCTACTGGCCAGAATTCTGCAGTGAATCCAGCCTTCAGAGATAGATACTGCAGGTGCCATCTCCATCCAGCCTCTCCCCATACTGCTGCAGCTGCAGGGATTGGGATCCGTGCTGCAGTGTAAACACACCACAGCTCTGTTAGCTCTCCTCTGCCTCTTAGAAGGTGGAGACCCAGCAAAGCTACTTGTCTTCAACCTTCCTGGAAGTCCCCCAAATGAAGCCACCTGCAGAGAAGGGGGAGAGAGGAGAGAGGGAGAAATCAGGAAGAATCTTTGGTGTAACCTGAAGCAATGCTATAGAGGAGAAATAACACCTTTTGAAACCTTTTTGTGCTTTTAAAGCACTCAAAAAAAAGCTTTTGTTTGGGCTGGGTTTACTGGACAGGGGCCACAAAGAAGGCTTTCAGACCTGTCTGTGGACCTGTCTTTTCCTCCTTGCTTCTTTCTCCTCCCTTTCCCACTTATTTACTTCTTTCTGGTGAAGCTTTGTCTGTCATGTTTTGGACATGTAACTAGATGAGGCTATTCCTTAGGAAGGAACATCCTGCTAGGAAAGTTGGAGGATCAGCCAAGGAGAGGAAGAACCCAACTACTTAGGTTGACACAGTGTGTTAGAGACGATGGGCATGGCACTGTACTGGACTCAATGACATCTAACAAACAACAACATATTCTTTCTGAGTTAATGGTAACGAATTGCACTGCAAATGCAAAGGTGGTGGTTGTTGTTGTTAGGTGCCATCAAGTCAAGCATGACTCATAGCCACCTTATGAACAAAAGATCTGAACCCTGTTTTATCCTGTACCGTCCTCGTGCTTCCTGACACGCAAGAGCCTTTTGCAGCAGTCACTGTATCAATCCACCTGCTTGAGGCTCTTCCTCTCCTTTGCCAGCCCTCCACCCTTCCCAGCATCATGTCCCTCTCCAAGGAATAGCACCTTCTAACAATATGTCCAAAGTATGTGAGACGAAGCCTCATCATTCTTGCCTCCAAAGAGCACTATAGCTGCACTTTCTCCAAGATATAGCTGTTCATTCTCTTGGCCATCCATGGGATGTTCAGCTCTTCTCCAGCCCCACAGCTCAAAGGTGCCAAGCCTTTTTCTGTCATCCTTATTCATTGTCCAGCTCCTGGATGCATAATTGGAAAGACTATCTATGGCCTGAATTAGAGGCATCTTAGTCTTCAAACTGACTTTATTATTCCTCAATAATTTGGAAAGGTCCCTAACTGCAGGTTTTCCCAGTGAAATGTGTCTCCTTATTTCCTGACTCCTGGTGCTATGGGTGTTAATTGTGCATCAAAGCAAGATGGAGCTGTTGACAGTTTCACTCTCCTCTCCATCCATCATGACGCTCGCTGCCTTATTAGTCCAGTGGTAAGAATCTTTGTTTTCCTGACACTGAGATGAAATCCATACAGAAGGCTGCATTTCTTGATCTTCTGCAAGAAGTACTTCAAGCCCTTCTAATTTTGAGCAAGCTAGGTTGTGTCATCTGCATAATGCAGGTTATTGATGAGTTTCCCTTCAATCCTGATGCCATATTCCTCCTCATGGAGTCTAGCTTCTCGAATAATTTGCTCAGCATACAGATTGCAAAATACTACTGAAGATCATTTAAAAACATCTGGAACAGTACATAGATAAGGAACTGCGAAAAATTCAAGCAGGATTTAGGAGAGCCTGTGAGACCAGGGATGTTGTTGTTGTTGTTATTATGTGCCATCGAGTCGTCTACGACTCATAGTGACCCTATGTACAACTGCCCTAAATCATGCTCTACCCTGTGCCAATCTCATTGCCTCTGACACACTCATCCCGAGTACCCCAGTCACTGAATCAATCCACCTCATAGAGGGTCTTCCCCTCCTGCGCTGTCCCTCTACTCTACCCAGCACGATGTCCCTCTCTAAAGACCTGTCTCTCCTTGCAACATGTCCAAAGTATGTCAGATGAAGCCCCAGAATCCTTGCCTCCAAGGAGCAGCCTGGTTTAATCCTCTCCACGATGAATCTGTTTGTTTTCTTGGCAGTCCATGGTACATTCAATACTCTTCTCCAGCACCACAGCTCAAAAGCGTCAATTCTCCTTCTATCCTCCCTAGTCATTCATTGTCCAACTCTCTGATGCATAACAAGTGATTGCAAAAACCATGGCCAGTATCAGGCGGACCTTAGTCTCCAGAGAGACACTGTTGCTCTTGAGTATTTTGGAGAGGTCCCTAACTGCAGACTTTCCCATCGCAATACATTTTTTTATTTCCTGGCTACTGGTGCCAAGAGTGTTGACTGTGGAGCCAAGCAAACTGAAGCTGTGAACAATCTCAATCTCTTCGCCAGATGGATCCTTACTCGAAGTAAAGAATACCAGAAGAATGTCTACTTGTGTTTTATTGACTATGCAAACCCAAAAGTTTGTGGTTAGAATCCATCAGCTGCACCATGAGAGAAAAATGGCCAACCCACTGGAGGGTCAGATATGGGTTGGTTCCAACTGGATGGTACACAACACCACCACCTTCCTTCCAAGCATCTAAACCATACATTTTAAAGCCTTTTGAAGATCATCCATGCACTCCTGTTTCTGCTCCAGAAATGAATCTGCCAGGCACTCAGGAAGATTACCACAACCACCAACCACCAAAATACGCTTTAGAGAACTGCCATAGATTCTTACTGATTTGGAGAACTTGAGTATGAAAGGACAAAGTTATAATGGGTTGGAGGGTAAGCCGGAGGAAGACTGAAGCTGAGCCTCTTCCTCATTTGAAAGACTGACTAAGCACCCCTGGAAGTTGCTGAGCATGGGAGAAAGCTGTGGTGAATTACAAAGCACAATCACCAATTAACCAATTACCTTAACCTCACCACTTGTGTGGTCAACCTTAACTGAATTCAAATGCACTGTGTCTTGGATACATTCAATCCCTACCTATTGCTCTTGAGTCAAAGGTAATTTGGTCTTGCTAACCCATTTCTGAAAACAAGTGACCTCTACGAAAGTTCAAATTACTTAATGCCCTTTTCTTTGTATACTGTGTATACTGTGGATTTCGGTGTTCTCTGTTTAGGCTGCACGTCTAAACATTGGATTCTATACCTTGCTTATGAATTGAATGAGGAGTTTCGTAGAATGACAAAATAACCATGTCAAATGTGTCGTTTCCTAATAAGAACAATATCTTTTCCTGCTGTTTCATGGTTTATTGAGTGATTTCTTTACTTCTAAGATTAGTGATTACTTGGGAAAATGGGAAAGTTTTTTTTATGGAAAGGATCACATTTACTTAATTTAAGATGGAAATTGACAATGAATATCTCAAGTATATATATATATTTTCACACATGATAGCTGACCCTCCAGAGTGTTTTCAGAGGCTGTAAATAGCACAGGAGGAGATTGCCTATCTTTTTCCCACACGGCTGTGGGTTGATTCAAATCACTTGCTTTTGGGTTGGCAGCCCAACTCCTTACATATAAACATTATCTTTCCTAAAGTATCAAATGACACAGTGATTAATAACTAATTGGTCTTTCAGCTATCATATTGGTTGATTCATAGAGCTAAGAGAATATGTATGCTGCTGAATCCATTTCTCCTATGTATAAATATAGTAGATCAAAGAAAATGTTCTCTTAAAGGCATATCTATAATATAAAATCATTAGGAGATTTTAATGCTTTCTTTCATACTTTCACGATATCTGATAAAAACTTATCAAGAAATGTAATCCTTTCTATTAAAAACTATGGGCATATAGCTAAATTATAGCTTTAAACATCTTTATTACTAAAAATAAAGATTAGACAAGAATTATGTTGTTATTTATTTTCTAGGAAATAAAACTTTACCCTAGCAACTATAAATACTTTTTTAATCCACTTATGTACATATGTTTTTATTTATTTACATTAATTGATGTTAAAAATTATAAAAAGAGTATAAACCCAGACTTTGGTAACTGTATGCTCTACTTATTTAATGATAATTTCTTGAGCTATGGAGCTATTTTAACAGGTTCACACTGTGAAGGGACCACGACACTGCATTTCTCATTTACAGTTTGTGTCTAAAGATAACTTATGCTTTCTTAAGTGAATCAAAATAGTTTGAGTTGCTCCCAGCTTGATTCATTGAGAATTTTACAAATGGAAGAAGGATCTTAGAGATACTTTAGAAGCCACCTAATGAATGAAGCAGAAATGGAATCGCAAACTACTGAAGAGACCTCACAGGGTTTGACACTTTAATAATAAGGTGCCTATGAATATATTAAAGAGATGTTCTATACCTTTATCAGCTACTTTAAAGTGTGGAAATTGGGTTATTTCTCAGGACTCTTAAATTTACTTTAGATTTCACCACTGCCTTATTTCCCTGCAGTCCTAACCACGTGACCTCTTATATTGTCACCAATTGTTTACATAAAAGAGAGAGAGAGAGACAATGCACGGCATGCCCAACGGTTGTATTCTTTTCAGATGAGCAATCTATTTACCATTGTTCTAAATTATACTTAAGACTTGGAGTACTCTCATGCACCAATTTATCTTCAAGGTTTATTATTTATAATAACAATCAGTGGTTAACCTTTTATAAAAAATAGGACATATGTTCATAAAAAATATTTTCTTTTCATAAAGCATAGCTTGTAGAAGGCAACGTTTAGATACAAATCATCTAAAATTATGCACCAAAAAAATGTAATATGCATTAATATTTTTTAAAATGTTGCTCATATAGGGACTTTTTTTAAAAAAAAATGGAAATCTGTCGCTTTAAATATGTTTTCATTTTCTCTTTGGTTCTTATTTATGCTTTTAGGTTCTTCAAAAGACTGAACTTTTGAGGTGCTATATGTATATAGTTTTATTTTGCAAATTGCTACCATACTAAATGGGTTTTGGAGTCCAGGTGAATATTTTTATCATACAAAGAAACTGACACTAGATTTCTATTTTAAAAAGGGAGCTCTGGTGGCCTGTGCTAAGAAGTTGCACTGCCAAACCAAAGGCTCCCCCAACTGCTCTGCAGGAGAACGATGGACAAGCTCCTCTCCTGAGATTGAGATTGACGGTCTCTGAAAACCTCTGGAGAGTCAGCAGTAAGTCAGTTTTGACTTAAGAGCAACATTTTTTAAAATGTTCAGTATAGCTTAAGATTTCTCAAAAGAGTAGGTTCTGGTAGTATAAGAGTCTCTGATGTTTACATTTTGCATTGATTCTCCTAATTTGTAATTAGCATGTTTATCTCTGTTTTCTTGAAATCCAACATTCAGTGAGGAACAAAATGCCCTACTGGAGACTCATTAAGCATTATCATTAAGATTGAAAAGCTTATTAATCAATTCTTTTATTGTTAGTATATGAAGCAGTGCTGTGTAAGTCTGATTTTCAGTTAGTAATTTGGTTTGGTAGAAGTGTGTGACATTTAATGTTTATTCCTAAAGAGCAGATGTTTCTGAAATTTACATATAAAGTGCTCTTTGCTTTTGGTAGATCTTTGCTGTATCATCTTCCTGTGTTCATATGACAACATCATGAAAAAAAAATAAATTGTAAAATACATTTTAAATTCTACCCACAGAATTATTAGTGAAGGGGTGGGGAAAGGGAGAAGGTGCTGGAAGAAGGGAGGAGAAAATAGTAATTAAGTTCATAAAATATAAGGTATATGTATGAACATATATTAATATATTGTTA
>NW_006399759.1:23258808-23268587 GCF_000299155.1 Elephantulus edwardii | reverse complement strand
TACCCACAGAATTATTAGTGAAGGGGTGGGGAAAGGGAGAAGGTGCTGGAAGAAGGGAGGAGAAAATAGTAATTAAGTTCATAAAATATAAGGTAAATGTATGAATAAGTCATGTTGTCTTTTAAAGTGGGGACCCAAGATACACTTCACACTGATCCTACTTCATTAATATATTAACACATTAAAAAGGCATTGATCAATAGTATTTAACTATGTAAGACACAGTTATATGAATAGTTGTATAAAACAATGTATGCAAATGAAGCATAATGTATATGAATGATTGTATGGAAACCAATTTAAAAAGTAAATACGTAAAATAATTTTTAAGTGAAATAGGCTACAATGATATTCTTTAGATAAAACAGAAGTCATCAGTGTCACTCACTCTTTGTTAATTTTTAATTTGAGAATATGGAAACTCCAAAGCCTTGTCCATTCAGTTGGCTCAAAGGAAATTGTAAGAAGAAATGCAAATGAGAGATTTCAAGTTAGTTGGACCTAAATAAAAACTTCCAGATCTACAGGTTCTTAGTTCTATGACTTTGAGTGGATTGAACCTCTCAGCCTCCATTTATTTGTGAGATTTAGAACAGAAAATAGATTACTATATATAAAGAATATAATATAAAATCTCATCATTGAAAATATAGAATAAATGATAGCAATTATTATTATTTCTTTTTATCATCATTATCATCATCATCATCATCACTTATTTAATCAGAAATCAGTTGTTCACAGTGGAAAATAAGGAACAGAGAGGTGCTGGGGAGCCGTGAACATTGAATTGTGTTTAGCCCACTATATAAAACAAACATTTATTGGGTAAATGTACCAAGCACTGTGTGATCACTGAAGAATCAACAGTAAATAAAATGCAATCTATAGAATAAATTCCTCAGGAATTTATGCCGAGTGGCATTTAGTAAATAACCCTCTTTCTCTCAGATTCATCTCCCCTCCAGTCCATAATCACCCCTCTTGCCCAGCCCCCTCAACTCATTTCTCTTCATCTGGAGTCACAAATGACCTGTTGCATTCATTCTAAGTTGGTCTGTCCTGATTTGCTGATAGTTAAATACACAGATCCCGACTAGCACAGTGGGTCAGGCCCTGGCAAATGCATGCTCACTGAATCAACATCCTAGTGTAGACTTTGCATTCCAAGTAACTATTTGGAAAAGCTCTTCCATCCACTTAAGATGTTTCTCTGGCTAAAGTTAACCAAGATTTCTAATGAGTAGCATTCAAACAGATGATAAAGTACTCTCTCCTACACCAAGGAGTTTATGGTGCTCATAAATAACTTCAGAGGACATCCACCAGCCGTAATTATCCTCTGATTTTTATTCATTCTTTACCTTTTCCTCTAAGGTGCCTTGGGTGCCTCAGTAAACCAGGACTGTTACTTGTTTGTCTTTTGCCCATCAAATATGTGTTCATTGATAAACAACAAATAAATGCCAGAGGAGAGGCAATAGGGATGTATACACTCACTGTTGTTGAGTCTATTCTGACTCATAGTGACCCAGAGGACACAGTAGAATGATCCCATAGGGTTTCCAGGAGCAAACTGACATATCTTTTCTCCTATGGAGCAACTGATGGCCTCAAATTACTGATCTTTTCGTTAGCAGCCAGTTTAACTCAGTTCCTTACCTGGTCTCAGAAATCATTAAATACTCTAGGTATCATAACTGTCCTTTAGGCTCCATAAATGTGTAGCCTTGGAAAAGTTACTTAACATTTATGAATTTCTTAAATCAGGAAACATACTGCATTGGGCAAGTCTGTTGTCAGAGACCTCTCCAAAATACTGATGAACAATGATGTCAATTTGAAGATTAAGGTGTGCCTGATTCAGGCCATGGTCTCCTCAATCACCAGCTATGCATCAGTGATCTGGACAGTGAATAAGAATAGCAGAAGAAAAATTGATGTCTTTGAGTTGTGGTGCTGGAGAAAAGTACTGAATATCCCATGGACAGCCAAAAAAACAAACAGATCTATCCTGGAAAAGGGTGCAGCCGGAGTGCTCCTTGAAGGCCAGGATGATGAAGCTTCATCTTTCATACTATGGGCATAGCTAGACGAGGCTCCTCCTTGGAAAGAGACATCATGCTTGGAAAGATAAAGGGTCAGAGAAGGAGAGGAAGACCCTCAACAAAAGGGATTGACACGGTGACTTCAGTGATGGGCTCTACTGTCTGAGATGCTAAGGATAGCACAGGGCTGTTCATAGGGTCACTGTGAGTTGCTGTGGAGTGGCATCCACTTCCTAAACAAGCCTCTGGAAACTCTATGAACTTTGATAAATGTCAATAGTTATAGAAACGCCTCAGGCCTTTTTTTCATAGGGTCGCTATGAGTCATGCTCAACTCAACAGCAATTAACGACAATATGAGTTGCTGTAGACTCAACAGCTCCTAACAACAAAATGTGAAAATAAATTAAGAATTATCTTTTTAGCTAGAAATTCTTGCAAGCTTGAGACAATCCCTGTGAATATCCTCTGCAGATTATGTATTGCCATCTGAGAGTGAGAAAATTATTATTATTTAACTTTACAGTTTTGGTTTTCCTTGATAATAAAATAAAAGTAATTTAAGATCTTTTACAAGTTGCTCTAAGATTACCAAAGCCCAAACCTGTCTTCACTGAGTAAATTCTGACTCCCGTAAAGATCTATGGTATAGAATAGATCTTTCCAACAGGGGTTCCAGGGTGAATTGTGCTGCCAACGCAAAGGTATGTGGTTTGAATCTACCAGCCACTCCACAGAAGAAAGATGGGTGATTTCCCATGCAACTTACTGCCTTTGAAAGCTCATTGGAGGGTCATCTGTTAGTCAATTTCAACTAGATGAAACAACAACAACAATCTTTAAGCTTACACTGTTCTCCTGCCAGTGAGCTGCTAGTTTCAAGCCATCAACCTTTTTCTTAGCTGATTAATTTCTTAACTTTTATAAAGCGCCACCAGAACTCCTTTACAATGAGGTTGTAGATGGTCAAATGATTCTCCTGTTCTCTCCTCCTCCATCCTCGCTCCTGGGACTAAATGACCTGTCTTTGGTATAGTGTTTAAACATTGTCGTTGTTGTTGTTATGTGCCATCGAGTCGTTTCCGACTCATAGCGACCCTATGCACAACAGCTCTAAACCCTGCTCTATCCTGCGCCAACCGCACTGCCTCTGACACACCCATCCCGATTACCCCAGTCACCGAATCAATCCATCTTATAGAGGGTCTTCCCCTCCTGCGCTGTCCCTTCACCCTCCCAAGCATGATGTCCCTCTCCAAGGACCCGTCCCTCCTGGCAACATGTCCAAAGTATGTCAGACGAAGCCCCAGAATCCTTGCCTCCAAGGAGCAGCTTGGTTTAATCCTCTCCAAGATGAATCTGTTTGTTTTCCTGGCAGTCCATGGTACATTCAGTACCCTTCTCCAGCACCACAGCTCAAAAGCATCCACTCTCCTTCTGTCCTCCCTAGTCATTGTCCAACTCTCTGATGCATAACAAGCGATTGCAAAGACCATGGCCTGTATCAGGCGCACCTTAGTCTCCAGAGAGACACTGTTGCTCCTGAGTACCTTTGAGAGGTCCCTAACGGCAGACTTTCCCATCGCGATACGCTTTAAAAAGCGTATCGCGATGGGAAAGTTTAAACATTAGGCTGCAAAAAAAGGCTAACAGTTCTTACTTATCAGCAGCTTTGAAAGGGAAAAATTGACAGTCTTCTCTGGTAAAGATTTACAACCTCAGAAACCCTATGACGGGTCACTAGGAGTTGGAATAGCCTGGACCTCAATGACTGTAGCCAGTTTTCATAGTGAAATTGGGGAGGCTGAGGGAGAATTTGAAATAAAATAGTCTATAAGGAAAAATTGGAATTGTTACGATTTGGAATGCATTTATATCGTCTGTATTTCCCTCAGATTTTCTCATGCTGTGGTTTTAAAAGCTTGGTTCAGTCTTTTTCTTGTGGAGACCCAGGAGTATTCTGTAAACTTTCATTCTAAGTCTCTTTTTATGATATTACCAAATGTTTGTTCCCAGTTGTTAGGTTTTCTTTTCGCCCTGCTGAAAAAGAATTTTGATGCACACATGGACTAACTCAGTCCCGAAGGACAAATATTGTATAAAACCATTATTATAGCATGAGTATAAGCATCCAAGGGGAGTGGGTAAGCGTGGAAGCAGAGGGATCAGGATGTGCAGGGGTAGAGGGGGTTAATCATGGAGTCTGATGGTAAAGGGGTGAGGGAAGTTGGAAGATTCTGTTCTCAAAAACAATGTGCTTGAATTTTGTAAATAAACTTGTATTTTAAAAAGTCAACTTGAGGAAGGGAAACGGGGAGAGGGAGTAAGATGTGCAACAATGAATGAATAAAAAACTTTTCTGTAAACTTTTGTTAAAATCACAATTAAAATAAAACATTCATTTTTTTAAAAGTTTGGTTCATAGCTGTTCTTACTGAAGTGAGTCTGTCTCAAGTTGGGGGCGGGAACCCAAAACCCACACAGAAAAATAACCTGTGGAAAGAAAGGCAGCCATGTGTGTGCTACAGCAGGAAAGTTTTTGGAGTACACTTTTTATCCTGTGTAGATGAAGAAAATCCTGGTGGCATAGTAGGTGAAATGTCGGCTGCTAACTGGAAGGTCAGCAGTTTGAACCCATTAGCTGCTCTGCTGCAGAAAGCTGGTTTGGGCTGCATTTATTAGGAGCCCTGCTGATAGTGGATATAACTTGTTAACCGTGATGTTTGTAAACAGTCTCCTCCTGTAAAGTTATGCAGACTTGGAAATTTACTTGAAGGTCAGTCAGCTATGAGTTGATTCCAACTCCATGGCAATAAATGAGTGAGTGCACAGCAGCCCTGGTGGCACCGTGGACTAAGCTATTGAGCTATTAATCAGAAAGTTGACAGTCAGACTCTAACAGCTGCTCTTTGGGTAAAAAAATTAAGCATTCTGCTTCCATAAAGATTTAATACTTTAGAAGCCCTGTGTGGCAGTCCTAGCTTGTCTTATATGGTCACTCGGGTTAAAAATGACTTGATGGTAGTATTTCATTTTGCTTTTATGATGGTTTAAGGGAAAGTGGTGAAAACCATGGTAAGATGATGCAATGGTTAATGGCTGCTGGCTGGAAAGTGGGTGGTTTGAGCCCACCCAGCAACTTCAGGAAAGAAAGACATGATGATTAATTCCCACAAAGGTGTGTCTGCTCTGTCACATGAAGTCATTATGAGTGGAAAATCAACTCATCAACACATAACAATGGTGACTGAGGCCTTCTATTCCTGGAATCAGGATGTGTATCTAGAGTAAAACAACAAAAGGACAATGAAACTGGCCCAAATACACATGTGGATAGCCATGTGGGAAGTTGCTTGGGTAATGCTCTGTATTTGCTCAGTACAAGAGAAAACTTCAGCTTGCTTGTTAATAACTTCAGCTTGCTTGGTTCCATAATCAACACTCTTGGCACCAGCAGTCAGGAAATCAAGACAAATTACATTGGGAAAGTGTGCTGTCCAGGACCTTTCTAGAGTACTGAAGAGCGACGATGTCGGTCCTAGAGACTAAGGTGCACCTAATACAGGCCATATAGTCTTTGCATTTACTTGCTATGCATCATAGAGCTGGACAATAACTAAGGATGATAGAAGAAGGAGCTATGCTTTTGAGTTGCGTTGCTGGAAAAGAGTGTTAAACATACCATGGGCTGCCAGGAGAACAAACAGGTCTTTCCTGGAGACGGTGAAACCAGATTGTTCCCTGGAGGCAAGCATTTTGAAGCTCTGTCTCACATATTTAGGCATGTGGCCAGGAGGGACCAGTCCTTGGAGAAAGACATCATGCTTGAAAGGGTGGAGGGACAGTGCAGGAGAGAAAGACACAGGATGAGGTGGACTGACTCAGTGTCTGGAGAAATGGGATTTAGATCTGTTGCAAATGATAAGATTGGCCCAGGATATGGCAGAGTTCAGAGCTAATGTACATAACGTTGCTAGGAATCGCAGGAGACTTGATGGCACGTAACAAATAGAACAGGACAAAAAGGACAATAGTATCTACTGACTGACAGGAAAATAATTTCTCATGAGCTGCCCACAGCACTGCTCTCATCCTTCCCTAGGAATTCTTCCCCAGACACCCTGTTGTAGTTATCAAGGGCTGCTATAACAGAAGAGCCATACGTGGAGACAGAGACAGAAATTCCTTATTTTACATAGGAGGCTAGAGGCCAAGATTTCCCTCTCTGGGAGAAGAAGGTCATTGTTCTGTGGCTCCTCAGCAAACTTCACAAGGCATAGAAATTATCTTCCCCATCTCTGTTCTGCTTGCTGCTTGCTTCATTTCCCCTTTAATATCTCACAAGAGACTGACATGAAATACACCCTGCACTAATATTGCCTCATTAACATAACAGAGGAAAGGCAATACCAAGGGGGTTATAACCATCCAGCGTAGACATGAGGGTTCACACCATGTATTTTGGAGGGACACAATTCACAAATCAACTCACTACACTTCTATACCAAATATTATCTCTCAACTCCCATATCATATTTGAACTCTTAATCCCATGTGTACATGTCAGCCCTCCTGTAAAATTATAAATTCCTTGAAAGATGATACCGTGTCTGGTACACGTGCCCTATAGACAGTTGTACCACTGAATGGCAGCAGAACAGAAAAGTAGCAATTCCACTCTACATGGTCATCAATTAAGTGCATGGTACAGTAATTTTGACATAGAGTTATTTATGTGTTCACAAATATTCCAGGAGAATGAGAGGGAAAATGCGGATATTGGACTCATAAGATGTTCTGATGGCTAGACAGTACCAGCACCAATTAAATAAGAGTTTGCCCATTTCCAATATGACCCTCCTCGTTTGGCCCCTCCTTAAGAACAGCAGAGCCTGCAATAGAGAAAGGAAAGAAGATTATAATCCTTTCCCCACTGTTAGATTGTGAACTCTCTGGTCAAGGACGAGCCGAGAAATGAGATATTGATCTATAGTGGGAATTTATATTTAACCTTGATTGAGTATTTTAACACTTGGAAATAACCACATTTCTGATCCCTAAAAGTGACCTCCAAAGATATAGATCATGCCAGGATGGGAAAGGAACATTTGATAGAAGCTATTTGAGATAATCATAAGAGAATAAAGCTATCTAGCCAAGTTCATTCAATTAAAAAAAAATGATAAAATGGAAGAAGAAGGTAGGTTGGACCCAAGTGATTTGCAGCACTGGCACAGAACACACCAGAAAAGTACAACTTTCTTACAGCACCTGCTCAAGAGCAGGCCAGGTTTGCCACGCGTTTCAACCATGCAAGTTTTTGGTTTGTTTTGAGGTGGGGTTTATTTGGTGATGCTTTTTTTCCTATTAACCAAAAATGAATGTGTATGAAAATTGGACATTTTTTCTAGGCTGTTAAGACTAAGCAAGGAGGGCAGAAAACTTGTTTATCTTGCAGTAATAATAGCTAAAGAAGCCTCGGTGCTGCAATGATTGGCTGCTAGTGGAAAGGATGGTGGTTTGAAACCACCCAATGGCTCCATGGGATAAGGACTGGTGATCTGCCTCTGTAAAAAGATCAGCCAAAGAAACACTTTGAGGAGGAACCATTTCGTCACATGGGGCAGTAGTCAGAATCAAGTTAGTAGCACCCAACCACAGCTGTAATAGTCAGCAATTTTCTAAAGCTCTTAGTTCAGGATGCTGTGTTAAACATGTATATACTTTGCCTCATTATTTCAAACTATAGTTCTGCAAGGTAATTATGATAAGTTTCATTATATAACTAAAAAAAACCCTTATGCCACAAAGAAGAAGATAAAGTGCCTATGGTCACACAGAATACTTTGGGCATGTGGCCAGCAGGGACCCATCCTTGGAGAAGAACATCATGCTCTGAAGGGTGGAGGGATAGCGAAGAAGAGGGAAGACCCCAGATGAGATGGATTGATACAGTAATTGGGGTAATGGGGGTAAGTGTGCAGGAGTCAGTGAGACTGGCTCAGGATAATGAGTCGCAAGTGACTCAATGGTACATAACAACAACCCATTTAGAGACAATGATGTAATCTACTCTCATATACCTATAACTAGCTGTAATCATTATTAAAGTCACTTATGATTCACATCTGTACTCTTCCTACCTCCTTCACTGAATTAGTTTGAAGCAAATTAAGACATTATATCATTTATAAACATTCAAATATATCTCTGTGAGGACTCGTAGAAACATAACCGCAATATCATCAACTACACACACATCTACCCACCCACAAAAATTACTGAAAATAGTCAAATATCTTCAATCTTCAAATATTACAAATATCTTTATAGCTTATGCTAATTAGGATCCCAATAAGCTCTATGCATCACAATTGGCTAATAAGCCACAAATGGCTTTATAGAAGAAAAAGTGACTATTCTTAAGAGAGAAGGGATGGGTAAATTGTGGCTAAAATAGACCCAGCACTAAAAGTAAGTCTAGTGCTCACTTCTGCAGCACATGTACTAAAATTGGAATGATACAGAGAAGGTTATCATGACCCCTGCTCACACAGCAAATCCGTGAAATGAAGTCTAGTCTCTCAGAAAGGAGCTCTGGCGGTCTGACTGGTAAGGAGTTGCGCGGTCAACTCAAACGCTAGCAGGTTGAACCTAATCACTGAGCAAGTTCCTCCCATGTGATTGATTTACAGCCTCTGAAAACTAGCCCCTGGAAAGTCAGCTATGCAGCCGTTCTGACTCGTCTGCACATATCAACAATTACCATCACTCAGAACAGACGTTATCTACAATTCTGGAAAACTAAAATCACCTACGATTACTTGTAAAAATTAATAGCATGTCTATGAAAGTGCTTAGAACAGATTCTGGCATATACAAAATCGTCAATGAATATTTCCTTAAAAAGAGAGAGAGAATTCTAAATAATAGGCCAAGAAGCTTGAGGAAACTTCTTGGACTGCTTCGATTTTTGGAGAACACTTCCATTTTGTTTCTGGATGGAAATTTGTCCACACTGGTGCCAAAGTGGTAAAAGACTAATGGTTTTGAATCCTCTCCATCGGCATCTTTATAGTGCTGTGTGGTTTTCCACATGAAAAGGAGAGAGAGGGGGGAAAATAAAATCTGTGACTTAAAGTTATATTCAGAAAAAATGTATAATTTTGTAGCTTTTAATTAACATTCAGTGATGAATATTTCAAACTTCACACTAATTAAAAATAACAAAGATTTAAAATGTAACATGTTAGCAGGTGCTGAAGTTAGGTCTCAGAGCCCCTGGATGATGAAAATGGTTAACTTGCTGAGTTACTAACAGGTTAGATGTCAAGTCCACTCAGAAACACCTCAGAAGAAAGGCTTGCTGCTTTGCCTTTGAGAAACCAGCTATTGAAAGCCTTTCACAATTCTATCCTGACACACGTGAAGGCACTATGAGAAGGTTAAATTACACAGCAATTTATCTCTTTGTTTTTTAATTACACCAAAGAACTCAGACACATTGCTGTCAAACTGCAACCAATTCAAAGCTGACTCTCCACTGAGTTTCCAAGGCTGTAAACCACACAGGAGATTGCTCATCTTCCTCTCATGTAGCTTCTGGAAGATTCAAAAGGCCAAAGAATATGCCAAAGTTAAAAAAGTTTTTGTGCTATCTTTCTCAAGCAGGCTTTCGAGTAAGCCGAACTCATTTTGACCCAATGGGTGTTCGTACAGATGCACCTCTGA
>NW_006399759.1:23246852-23250023 GCF_000299155.1 Elephantulus edwardii | reverse complement strand
AAAAAAAAAAAAAAAAAGAAATTATTTCATTGTTATAAAAATTCAGCCCCCCAAGTTCACTCCAATATGCAGCTTCCATTATGGACTCTTGTCATGACAATAATGTCTAATCATACATTCCTCCTAAACAGTTTTCTCCTTCATCTGTTTCAATGCAGTACACATTATTTACACCCTCTTACTTTCCCCCAACTTCAATGTCCGTCCTGCTTAAAAACAGTGTCACTATGCAGCATTTGCCCTTTTATGACTGAGATATTTCACTGAGCATAACGTCCTCCAGGGTTACTAATATTGTATATTTCATGAGTTCCTTGTTTTTCATTGCAGCATAGTAGTCCATGTGTGGATATACCACAGCTTCTCTATCCGTTCATTTCTTGATGGGCACTTGGGTTGTTTCCAATTCTTTGTTATTGTGAAAAAAGCTGCAATAAACATGGGTGAGCACATATATGCTTGGGTGGCAGTTCTGGTTTCTTTAGGGTATATTCCCAGTAGTGGAATTGATGGGTCAAATTCTATTTCTATTTGCAACTTTTTGAGAAAGCGCCATATAGCCTTCCATAGTCGTTGCACCATTTTACACTCCCACCAACAGCGAACAAGGGTTCCAGTTTCTCCACAACCTCGCCAGCATTTGTTGTTTGCTGTTCTGTTAAATTCTGCTATTCTGACTGGGGTGAGATGATATCTCATAGTTGTTTAGATTTGCATCTCTCTTAGAACTAGGGATTTTGATCATTTCTTCATGTGTTTGTTGGCCATCTGAATGTCTTTTTTGGTGACGTGTCTGCTCATATCCTGTGCCCATTTTTCAATTGAATTGCTTTCCTTTATTTTGTTGTGATGCAAATTTGAGTTTCTACTCCTTTCATCTTGGCATGTTTATATATATATATATTTTGTTCCCTCTATCAAGACATTATTTTACCTATTATTTGTTTAATCCCTACAGTTTGCCCCACGTTAGGTATGTATCTTAACTCCTCCCTTAATGGAGATTAGAGCTCAGTAAGAGAAACAGATATGGCAGTTAATCCTAAAATAACAAAAATTTCAAATTAGGTTAGGTACTATGGAAGAAAAATATTTAATGCTGTAAGAAAATGTAACAGGGAGATTTATTTTTAGGCTGTTTGAAGTAATAGATTCCAAGGAAGTCTATTGAGGCTTGATTTCCTTCACAGCCTTCTGGGATTGCCACTAAGACATGTTTACAGTCACAAACCATCAGCAAGAGTATTAATGCTATCTTTCTATTAGTGAAGAGGAGGGGGCCTTGCACCCAGTCTTTGGCATCTCCCACTTTATCTGCTCAATACCACAGGACAAGAACAGAGCCCCAGTACCAAAGGACAAAAACAGAGCTCTTGCTACCTCTCCAGCAAGAATCTCATGCAAAGTTCCTGAGGCAGTTTCCTCAAGCACCAAAGGCCTGGACTCTGCTCAAACCCTGGGCTTCCCCAAGGTAGAAACATGCGTGTCTTTAAATATACCCAGTACTTCAACAGTTAGGTTAATATTTCAAAAAACCAAGCAAAAAGCCTCTTTTCATTTGTTTGTCAAGTTTTTATTAAGATTAACTAGGTGTTCTGAGGTGTTCCTGCCCTCACTAAGCTCACATTTCAACAGTAGGCGCAGATAATTTACTACAAGGACAAAAGAGAGTAAGGAAGTGGTCCCTGGCAGAAGGAGTGGCAACCAAAATATATAATAATGATAGGCAAATGCTTTCAGATGGCTGTGTTCTGACCTTGTGGTTTAAAGGATTATTGAATTTTATCAATTAAAATAAGTACGATATGAAAATAAATGTAAATATTGACGTGAGGCCTAATTTGTGATCCTCCACTATCACAGAGTATTCTGATTTAATGAACCATTTTATCTATGAAACCAGATACTTTATGATACCTATGTGGCATTGTGTGATTAAATGAACAGCATTGTCATAAAAGTATGTTTGGATGCTTGACCTTGAGAGGTATCAGTAAAGGTAGTTTTAATAATAAGATTGATACTGTTATAGATTACTAACTTATGTTGATTTTATTATATGCATTTTCATAATTCATGCAAAAATGGCATGCTAAGAAATTTTATTATCTGCATTATCCATATGAGGAACTTGATGAGGTTTAGACACAGTAAGTAACATGTTTGTAGTCACATAGCCAATAAACCAAGCTTCTGACTCAAGTAAAATGACCTCAAAGCCCACTTCTTAAATGTAATCCACTATTTCTGTGCCATAGTCAATATACAACTATTATTTTCATTATTAATATTTTATATTTTGAGACCTTGAAACTATAACCAGAATTCTGATATTAGGTTTTATAACAGCCACCGCAATGGTGACAAAGTTCTCTTAGCCCTTTTTTTTCTTGAGCAAAAAATGTAAAGATTAATTTTAAAATGTATTTTTAGTTTTGTTGCTATACGTTATAGATTGGTTGGAAGATCTATTAAAAGTAAATATGACTTAAAATAATAGAAAACCTTAAATTGCAATGGCTTTCTGGATTGTATATTTGATCAATTTGAGATTGTACACGTTAGTAAAAAGTCTTTAATTTCTTCATCACTGGCACATATATTTCAATAATAGATATAACAACTGTCTTTCTTATTGATACATGAGTACTATTCTATCACTGTGTTGTACTTCAGGATAGATTTTTAAATGTTCATAATGAATGTGACACCATTGTCATTCCCAATTGTTGTGACATTGGTCAGCTGCTCCTCATAGCAGACTTATGCACAACAGCCCTGAACCCTGCCCTATCCTGAGCCAATCTCCCGGTATCTGACGTATCTACCCCCATTACATCAGTTACTGCATCAATCCATCTCATCCAGTGTCTTCCTCCTCTGTGCTGTCCCTCTACCCTTTGGACCATGATGTCTTTATCCAAAGACTGGTCCCTCCTGACAACATGTCCAGAGTATGTTTTAACCTTTCCAGGATAGACCTCTCTGATATAGGCCATGGTCTTTGCAATTACTTGCTATGCTTCAGAGAGCTGGACAATGACTACGGATGATAGAAGAATTGACGCCTTGGAGCTGCGGTGTTGGAGAAGAGTATTGTATATACCACGGACTGCTAAGAAAATGAACAGGTTCGTCCTAGAGAGGGTGAAGCCAGGCTGCTCCTTGGAG
>NW_006399759.1:23241647-23246752 GCF_000299155.1 Elephantulus edwardii | reverse complement strand
CAAACGACTCGACAGCACATAACAACAACAATGTTTATGTGGCAATACTCAAATAATTTCATTTCTCTGAGCCTTTTTGGTATTCTCATTTGTTAAATATTAAATTATAGCCCAGAGATGCTATCTCTTAAAACCTAGCCAAACCTTAGAATATCATTAACATTCAGTGATGAGCACTATTATTGTTAGTTTTTAATAAAGCAGCATTTACCATTCTCAAAGAGCTTTTCATTTTAATTGAGAAGTTAAATTAATTCATAATTAGAAAATATAGAAGAAAGCATAACTGAAAGACCATCTCTTACACTGGGTACATCTGTAACCATTAAGGACACTAAAGGATGTTTTGTTTACAACAAGGGTGTTTGAATGCCGAACACTGCAAGGACTCATAACAAAGCAAGGACGATAATGTTCTTGTATTACTATGTCTGCTTATTTAGGAAATGTAAAGTGAACAGCTTCTTCTAATTTTGTGGATACCAGGTCATAAATTCCAACCAAAGATTGCTGATAAAGAGTACACAGATTTTTGCTATATGTCTGGAAAGTGATAAAGGTGCAAAGGAAACTTGCAGGGAAATTCTATAACGAGAGACCTAACAATCCAAACAGTATTCCTGCTAGCTTCTCTGAATTATAGTCATTAGGTGCCTATGTTACATAACTGGGAAAAGAGTAATTTCTTTCAATTTGAATCTAGCTTGGACACCACTGATTATTATCGTAGTGACTGAGACTGGCTCATTATGACAGTGAGAATATTCTAGTTTCACAGTTGTCTAGGACTAGATATGAGTAAAGAATGTTTCTCTTTTAATTTTTAAAAAAAAAATCATGATTACCTCTTGCTTTTCAGAATTTTTTTTTCCTGGTTTCCCAAACTCATTTGATGATTCTACTCAGTAAAAACTAGGACTGAAGAATACTGCTAGTGTTATTCAAGGCAATTGACTGAATACTTGACCCTTTAAGTCTTTGCTTCATACTTCCATTTGTAATTTAACTTCATTGTGATCTGGACCTTTGCCTTTTCTTTGAACAAAAGGAATATCTTGCACTTTTCGAAAAGCAAAGTTTAAGTAAAAGAATAAAAATTATATGCCATTGTTTATGAAAAGTTTCATTTTCCTCTTTTGTAAATATGGGGTTTTTTTCCTAGTTGATACTACTTTAACATTTGTACACAATTTTTCTTAACATTGAAAACATAACTTTGGAATTATCAACATCAAACTCATAAAGAAAGGACAGATATAGAGAGGAACACAAGAAATACAATCCACAATCGATAGGCAAGATGAAAATATATGAATAAGTGAAAAGTACTCCCCTCCATGATGATAGAGTGGTTTGGCACTTGAAATTTCTACATTCATATTAACAGTAAATACCTCCATGTATAGTGGATTCTACAGGGGACTATGTTGTAAACTTCTTAATCACAAAGAACCTGAGGGAATAAGTTGTCTCTTCTGGGAATTTATAACCACACCTTTGGGAGACATCAAGGCCAATGTGTGTGACAAAATACAAAGACAAAGCTCTATATCCTTCTTTGGTGAGTAGTGATAGATGTCTTAAAAGTTTGTGGGTAGCAATCTCAGGTGTTATCAATTGGTGTCTACTTGCCCTGAACAAAGAAGAGAGAAGAGAAGCAGACATGCATGGAAGCAATTAGTTAAAAAATCTAGTAGATCAAGTGAACCCTTACTTCCTAGTCCTGAGACTAAAGGAACTTGATGGCGCCGCCTTGTCATAGAAAGTGCCCAGTAGCACCAGAGAGGCGCTCACGCTATAGAGCAATCAACCATATAATGTCAAAAGGGTGGCATTTTCCCAAGGATTAAAAACCCTGAAGACAGAAAGGAAATCAGGATAGAAAGATGGATGGAAATGAGAATTTCAGAGAGGAAATGGGGAAAGAAAATTGTAAATAATGTTATAAAATGATACAAATGTGTATGAATGGGTGAATGAAAACCCAATTTGCTATGTACTTTAATTCAAATCACACTAAAAAGCCCCCAAACAAAAAGGCATAACCTTGGAATTAAAACTCTGCAAATAAAATGTTAAATATTTAGGTCATACTTAATTCTGTGAATAAACAAGATTAAGCTTACTGTTAGACATTTTCACCTTTCAAATTCCACTGAAGGGATAACTGTGTGTAGCTCTGACTACGCCTTCGACTCAGAGCAGATTTCTGAGCATCCCTAGCACAGGAAGTACTTTTTTGAACCAAGGTTCAATGCTGAGCAGCCAGATTGTGCTCTATCATGCAGTAGGCCTATGGGGTCATAACATTCATTACCTTGAGGAAAATAGCTCTAAACCAGACAGTAATACTTATTATAGACTTTATGAATGTATGACTGCCTACCTTATGGAAGCTCTGAGAAAACTCTTTTGATAAAAAGTTCCTGCAACTTCCTGAAATGTCATCATTTCTGTTCCTCCCATTTGAAACAGAGCCAAGTCTACGGTGCCGTCCCAAAGCCCAGTTTATACAGGGTTTTTTTGGTGTAGAAGGTTTTTCCTTGACTAAAACCACTAATCCTACTACCATCATCATTCTCTTGCACATCTTCATCATAATAGTGGTCTCCACACGAGTCTAGATTCTCATTCACTCACACACTGTCTCATTCATCTATGGATCTCCCAGAGTCATGTATGCTGAAAAGATTCTCAGGGACTATTATTGGCTTCTTTAAAACAGAATCCACTCACTTATATTTTAGCTTACATACAACTTAGATTATTTTTTTTTCTTGAAAGAAAAGTTTTCTTTAATGAAACTAAATAGAAGCTCCCAGGAGGGGAAAAAAGGATACACTTCATGTGCTCAAAGTTATGGCTCGTGCCAGGCCTCGAGCCCCACTTTGGCATTCCAGAAGAATGGGATTTTTTGTTTTCATTTATATATAGCAAATAACTCTTGTGCTTCTGGCATGTGGGCCAGAGTTTAGCTGCAATGATATTTCAGTAAAATCTCTGTCTTGAAGAAGCTCATGGTCTAAGATCATAGAGACCGATTGGAGGCTGACTAGGTATTACATGAAAATTAAAATTATAGTATTTTAACCAATCACAATACTTCCTTACTTGATTTGTTTCTTTTTTCTCTTTGAAACAAGAGATCAAACAAAATGGCCCATATGCACACATGCACGGTTTCACATGCTTGAATGCCCGGAATTTGGCACTCTTGATGGAAAAGAAGAAAAGCTGGGCCTGATTTGTCTTCTATTGGAGGATTAATATTTAGAAGGTCTCTGTTCCAGGTGTAGGAAATGTGTACATGGCACTGAAGACCCAGCATGTATGAACTCCCGTTTTTACATCTGTTATTATAAGAATATACTTGTTAAAGCACATAATCATTTAGAAGTACAGTCTACCAAAAAGAAACGGATTATAAAGTAATGACACTTCATCATTTCTCCAATCAATAAAGGTGGTTGGCTGCCAAATCATAGTTAAAGGAAAATTACAGCTGTAGTGTCCCACAGACCTCAATTAAAATCCCAACATTGTCATGACCTTGGTTTCCTAGCCGAGAATAGAGACCTGTGAAGTCTATTTTGCATATTTATCATAAACATTAAGTGATACGATGCACATAGCATATCTAGAAAAGAGCTGGGGAATGAATATGCAAAACCAGGTGGCTATCATTATTATTTTTATAAGAATAAATAATATGTGAGTAACAAAAGCTCTTGAGTCTTTCTAGGACTTTATTTGCATTTAAACAAAGCTCTTAGCATGAACAATTCTTGTCTAATTCTGTTGTGTATTCCCAGAGCCTTAACTAGTTCCTCATATACTGTTGATGCACAATAAATATGCATCTCATTAATCAAAAAGGACACAAATGGGCCAAATGCTGGCTAAGAGTGGATAAGTTTGCATTACAAACCTTTCTATTAGCAGCTAAGAACTTAGCATTGCACCACTAGAGCTACTTTAGCTTAAGAAAAAAAAAAACCCAAAAAACAACCAACCTTTCAGTATTCATATACATTCCTTTTGGCTAATGTGGGGTGGGGAAGAATATTGAAACCTCTCTGTGCACCTGGCCTGCTCATGAGCTCAGCTCTAGACCAATGCTATGTTTCCACTGGACACTTTAATCTGATGTCTTCTTTCTCAAAACTACACAGTCTAATATATTCAAGCCTGTTGCAGCAGTTACTGAGTTATTCCATTTGGTTGAGAAAGTCTTCCTCTCTTTCTCCAACCTCCCAACCTTTCCAAGCATGATGTATCTCCTCAGGGATAACTTCTCCTAATAGCATGTGAGACAAAGCTTTGTCATCTTTGCCTCCAAGAAACACTGTTTACACTTTCTCCAAGACCTATCTAATTGTTCTTTGGGCAGTCCCTGCATATTTGAGTCCATGGGCTCGTGTATGTCAGAGATGATGAGCAGAGTGCTAGATAAGATAGAGTTTAGATCTGTTGTTCATAGGGTCATCGTGAGTCAGACTTGACTCAATGGCACTGAAAACATCACCGCCAACAGCGGAGACCTCTCGTTTTTAGAAGGAAATATATCCCATCTTACATTGTTTCCGTTTATAGGTAAATGACAATTGCTGGCCACATCTGAAAACAATTTCAGGGGCAAAAGGACATTTTATCCCCCTCGACTCAGTGATCTTAGTACTTTTCACTTTTCGTACGCTTTACTTTTCCCTAAGGCATTGCATAACTCCCCATAGTTACTCCAGCAGAGAAGATAGGAAAGAGGAAGGAGTGTTTTGGTTTTTTGAGATTCGGACAGACATATGCCAAAGCTGTGTGATTAGCAAACAGGTGAAAAGCCAAACCTTTGTATCAATTCTGATTCCGGGCAGCCCTGTGTGTGTATACTCGGTAGAACTGCTCCATAAGGTTTCCATGCCTGTGGCCTTTCAGGAATAGATCTTCTGGCCCTTCTTCTGAATGAGATGAGCTGTCCATAAACTCTAATGAACAATCCCATCTCTCTGTGTAGATGGACTCTGCAGAATGTTTTACATACATGTTATTTTGTTCATTTACACTGTTATTCAGTGGAATAAGTGTTCTCCCTATTTTAGATGAAGACCTGT
>NW_006399759.1:23240068-23241547 GCF_000299155.1 Elephantulus edwardii | reverse complement strand
ACAACATTTTTTTCACCCTCTATCTTCCCCACTTCCTTTACCCAGCCCTCCCTCTACCCATCAAATTGTGGAACCCTATGATTACTCCCTTGCCCATCCTCAACCCTCTGCTCCTACCCTTCCCCTTTCTCAGGTCCTAATACACATTTTACTAGTTATCTTTCTATTTCTACAATAATAGTTTTATACCGTATTTGTCCTTATGGGACTGAGTTAGTTCACTTAGCATAATGCTTTCCAGTTCCTCCCAAATTAGGTAGTGATTTTCAAAATCATTGCTCCTGTGTGCTGCGTAGTATTCCACCATGGGAATGTACCATAATTTCCCAATCCATTAGATTGTGTATATTTGGATTGTTTCCATGTTCTTGTAATAGTCAATAATGCTGCTATGAACTTTGGTGTGCAAGTCTCCATTTGTGCCTCAGCTCTAATTTTCTCAGGGTATTAAATGCATTCTGGATTCTATTGGCTAACTTTTAGGTATTTTACTTCTATTTTAATAAATTAAACTATAATTTTTCTAAAATAATTCCTTGTAAATGGCATATTACAGGGTGTTTTTTTTTTCAACAACTCATTGTAAAGATCATGATCTTTTAATGGTTGCTTTTGATTCAGCTACATTTATTGTAACTGGTTAAAAATCAGGAAGGGTGTGTATTAGGGGTGTATCCTTATTTCATACCTACCCAATCTGTGTGCAGAACTAATAATTTGTGAAGCTAGACTATATGAAGAAGAATGTAGCATCAGGATTGGAGGAAGACTCATCACTAACCTGTGTTATGCAGATCATGTAATCTTATTTGCTGAAAGTGAAGGGTATCTGAAGCCTTTGTTGCTGAAGATCAAAAACTACAGCCCTCAATATGGATTGGAGAGTAACATCAAGAAGACAAAGGCCCTGGCAAGAAGCTGCACTGGTATCCCAGAAGAAGACAAAGGTCCTACCGTGGAGCAGTGGAACATCATGATAGATGGAAAAAGAATTGAAACTGTCAACTATTTCATCTTGCTTGAATCCATAACCAGTAACATTGGTACCAACAGCCAGGACATAAGGAGAAAACATCTGTATTGCTTTGGAAAAGTCCACGGTCATAGACCTCTCCAAAATACTGAAGAGCAATGGTGTCAGTGTAAAGACTAAGGTGCACTCACCTCAGGGCAGGATCTTTCCAATTGTGTGCTGAAAGCTGAGCAATGAATAAGGATGACAGAGGAAGAACCCATGTCTTTGTGTTGTGATATTGGAAAAGAGTACTAAATACCCATGGCCAAAAGAATAGATGTATCTTAGAAAATGTGATGCTGGGATGTTCCTTGGAGGCAAGGATGGCAAGCTTCATTTCTCATACTTTCATAATGTTGTTAGTAGAGGCCAGTTGGAAAAGGATATCACGCTTGAAAAATCAGAGGGTCAGAGAAATGGAGGAAGACCCCCATCAGGATGCATTTTTGTGGTCACTGAAGCAA
>NW_006399759.1:23233456-23239968 GCF_000299155.1 Elephantulus edwardii | reverse complement strand
TTTTACACTCCCACCAACAGTGAATAAGGGTTCCAGTCTCTCCACAACCTCGCCAGCATTTGTTGCTTGCTGTTCTGTTAAATTTTGCTAGTCATGGCCTGGATCAGACGCACCTTAATCTCTAGGCTGATCACATAACTGTCTGAGGCAACCTTTGGTTTGGCAGCACAACTTTCTACTCACTAAACCATATTGATCTTCAAGTGCTCCATTTCCTTTTTTATGACTTCCAGTTTTTCTTGAAATTTTATATCTTCAAGTTCCAATTATTAATGGATCTTTGTGGCTCTTTTCTCCACATTTTGAGTTGTGCTACCTCAGCAAATAAACAGATGACTTGTCTTCTTTGCTATTAAGACATATTTATAGATATTGGCTGTCAGAAGGAGAATTATTTCGACCTTTCTACTAGCAAAGAGGAGAGGGGCCTTGTTCCTAGGTTTTAGGATCTCTCACTTTCTTCATCACTCACAAAGTTCCAACAACAAATGACAGCAGAACTTTTGATATTGCTACACCTACTGTGGGAATCACACATTTTACTCAATCCGTGTCATTCTAGCTTTAACCCATCCAGGACATTATAGTTGGCTCTACATGAAGGAATCAACTCTTTCTCAGTTATATTTTTAATGCCTTCTAACCCACAGAGCTCAACTGCTATTCATAAAGTTAATCACTTTTTTTGCAAAAGTAGATCTTCAGATTTTTCTGCCCCGTCTATCTGTAATCTCCAGAAAGACCTGTTCCCCATGGGTAACTCTACTAGCTTTTGAAATATTGGTAACAGAGCTTCCAGCATCATGGAAGCATGCAAGCCACCACAGTATGACAAACCAATAGACAAGAGATAGTATGAGAATAGACATATTTGATTATACAAATTATAAACTCCATTATATTAAAAAATGCCAAAACTATAGACTCTAGTTTTGTAAACTTTCAAAAAGAAATTTCTGTATCCTCTAGACTGTAATGCCAAGAACAGACCTGAGATTCAGGTAATAACAGCATGAAGCAGACTGGGATAGAGTCATTAGGAAAGTCATTAAGATAGACTAACTCTAAGAAAATTTGGAAATGAGAGAGCAAATCTAATTTCAATACAACTTTTAACCTGCATCTTTGAGCATCAAAATTTTCTTCACTAACAATATGGTAGTTAATTCAGTTAACTAATTCAAGAACAGACATTAACTATTATATACGAAGTCTTGTTCTAGAATAACTGAGATGTTTAAAAATAATTAGAAATAACTGTTGTCTTTCTGGAGTGTATTACAGGAAAGGCTCAGAAATCAGATGGTTACAAATTGATTAACTGAAGCAAAATATTGCTGTTGTGTACTGTTAGGTCAGAACCAATTCATAGCTGACCCTCCAGCGGATTTTCAGAGGCAGTAAAACACTGTAGGTGTTTGTCCATCTTTCTCCCATGGAACAGCTTGTGAATTCCAGCCTTTGGGACAGCAGTGAAGCTCCTTACCAAGATGCTCCTGTTAGTATATATAGTCATGAGAGTAACTTAATCTGAGGAATGTGGGACAGAGACAAAGGGATGTTTGTTCTGAGTCCTTAAATCAAGGGAGTTAACCAGGAGAAGGGATAGTCACAAAGAGTGTTCTAGACTGAGGCGATACATATGCAAAGAGCTGGATTTGGTGAACATCATGGTAAGAACCTAGAGCTTAGAAAGATTTGAGCAGGTGGCGTTAGATGAGATTGAAGTGAAGCATCAAGCAAACAAGGAAGTGGCTTGAGCAGACTTGCATTTTCAAAAGATCCTTCTGGAGAATTCATTATGAGGAGCTAGAAAAGAAACATCAGTTCTCAGAGGCAGGTGCAGTTCAGGTAAGAGAAGATACTGGCTTGGGCTAAAGTGGTGAATCATGAATTCGAAGAAGAGATGTTGGAAATAGGATTGCACTGTCTTTGTGGAGATAGAATGGGTGAGATAAAGTGAGACTGTGTTTGTGGGCATTCTGGTAGATGGCGGAACAATTTCTTTTTAAGGAAGAATCCATGGCAAGTATATTTTCTTTCTGTGATACTTAACAATACAGTCCAGAAGTTAATTCAGAAAATGACACTCCGTTTACATTGTTCTGAATACATTCATTGGAATAAAAACATGTGACTCACTAAATCCTTTTGCCCAGCCAGCAGAGTCTGCAATACTGCCCACCTTCGGATTGCCCTGTCACATGAGGTTTCTGAGTGCTCCCTGAAGGGAAAGATGGCAAAGCTTTGTCTCACATATTTAGGACCTGTTGTTAGAAGGGACTATTCCTTGGAAAGGGGCATCACACTTGGAAAGGAAGAGGATCACTGAAAGAGAAAATCTTCAATGAGATGGATTGACACAGTGACTGCAGCAATGGACTCCTGGCAGCATGCCCGAAGTATCTGAGGCAGAGCTTCGAAATCCTTGCCTCCAAGGAGCAACCTGCTTTTACCCTCTCCAGGACAGATAGGACAGATTTGGTTTTTCTCTTGATAGTCCATGATATGTTCAATACTCTTTTCGAGCAGCACAACTCAAAGACGTTTCTTCTCTCATCATTATCTGTTATCTAGCTCTTAGATGCACTAAGATGCATGCTGGGAGCTGGGCCAGGAGGCCCTCAGAAGCACAGTCTTCGCCAGGGAGCCAGGGAGCATTCATATAATAGATGAGCATGACTGGAGTCTCAGCCATTATATTAGGGATTATCTAGGGGCCTCACCTTGCAGCCCTTCATGAGGGGAGACTGATGAACCAACCACCGATCAAGGCCAGACAGCATTCAAGCCTTTCGGCCTTGTACAGATGCCTTGATGTGGGAATTCCTGCCACCCATGTCTCCATATCTGTATATTTGCTTGTCCTTATGATTTGCTCTTATGGACATCATTTATCTGTCAGCTTTTGTATTGGGCAAGTGTCTTTGCATGTTGCTGCTCTAAATAACTTAGCTACATTTATATTTGCTTCTCTGTCGTCTGCTTTTTTAGACACAGCACTTATCTGTCAGTTGCTGTACTAGACAAATTAGAAAGAAGGATTTGCCATCACTTCTGAAATAATGGGCCTTGGAAAACCCTATGAGTGATAAATAGCTATCCTGAATTTACTAACTTTTAAAATGAATTCATATTTGGTTAATATCAATAATATAAGCAGACATTTGAAAAATTATACAATGATATATAAGAAACTGTTTGGATTCTTCGTGATAATTTAGTGGATCCTTCCACTCTAGCCTTCACTCCAACCATCCGCAAACCAGCTAATGGTAAAATGATCTCTTCAAGAATGCCACTTTTTTCAGAAATCAAAGCAATGAAAGTTGCTGTATTAACAGCAGCATGGAGACAGGGTAGGTGTTCTTTTGCTCACTTATTGGTTAAGCCCTACCCGTTACCCCCTGCTGTGGAGTCAGTCTCAACTGAAAACCGTCCTCTATAGGATTTCCAAGTTATAAATCTTTACAGGAGTTTCCCTGTTTTACTGCCAGAGCAACTGGTGGGTTTGAACTGCTAAATTTTCAGTCAGTAGCCTGACATCTTTTGTACCACATCACAGGGTTTCTTCAGGTCAGGCCCTGGGTTTAGAAACCTGAAAGTTTTCTCAATTGACAGTATATGTTCAATAAGAAAGTATGATTTGCCTCACAATATTCTTATGCACAGTGCACGTTTTAAACATAAACATCAGAACTCAACCAGCACGGCTATTCAGATCCAGTAGAGCTCTGAGAATATATTGATGTTTTTTGTCTTCATCTCTTGATTTTCAAAATGTTCCTAAATCTATACGCAGCATTTCAGCTTCTCTCCTTCTGAAACAGAAATTTTTCTGTGTATTCACTTTCAGTTAATGATCTAGTACTTTCTGTCTTCCATTCCAAATTCCCAAAGAAGAAAGTCAGGTTACCTTTACCCCTGTGTGTAAAGCCCTTCAATACATACTTTAAAAACTCTGCAGTTTGCACTCACCAGGTTCTCTTCGGGAGAAAAATGAACCAGTCTTCTCTTGCTAAGATTTATAATCTTCTTCTGGCAGAGGGTCACTTGCAAATCAGAACCAACTTGATGGCAGTGAGTTTAGTTTTGGTGCATGAACTCTAATTAACTGGTGGAATAATGTAGTGCTCACTCTGCTACTGACCCAAAGGGCAGCAGTTCAAATCCACCAGCTGCTCTGAAAGAGAAAGATAGAGAGTTTCCTCATTCATAGAGAATTCACAATCAACTCGACAACTATGGAATTGGCTTTAGGTTTATTTTTGCTTTCTTTTGGCTTAGTTTTGACATCTCTTGTGGTGCAGTGGTTAATCCTGGGCTACTAATTGAAAGATCCATGATTGCAAACCTAGTAGCTGCTCCTCAGGAGAAAGATGTGGCAGTCATTTCCTAAATGCTGTCTTTGGAAACTCAACGGGGCAATTCTACTCAGATCTGTGCTCTGTGGGGGCACTGGGAACTTACAGCAATGCATTTGGCTTGAGTCACTTAAGTTCTGTCTGCACCCACCACTTGCCAGCCTCAGTAGTCTCATCATCTGCCTGTGTGGTTCCAAACTTGGGTTGGTGCCCTAACCTTGAGTGTCTGTTTAGGCCCTTTCTGCTAGAAGAACTGCTTAAAGACTACTTCCTTGAGCATGAAATATGAATAGGGTCATTTCAGCTAAAAGCAGAGATGGGACATATTTATCACTGATAGTCTGATGGGGGAGAAGAATGGACAATCTCCTCCCCTTCAATTAAATGCCTCTGAAAACTCACTGGAGGGTCAGCTATGGGTAGGTTCCAACTCTATGGTTACAATAACAATAGTCTGATGGGTAATGGGAATGATGGGAGTGTAACAGGAAGGTGAAAGGAATGAACTACTTCATAACAAGTCCTCTTTGCTTAGTAATGGCAGAAACAGCTCACACACGGCACATAAACTTGTGATTTAAACTTCATAGCAAAATCCTGCAGGTTTATGATGGGAAGAGTGAGGTTGAGGAAGTGAGCAGTATGTTTGGTCATCCAGAAAATGCAGGGCTGTTTGGCTTCAAGGTTTGAACTGTTTGCAAGCTCTTAGTGGCCATGAGTGTTAGGTCTGTCCCTGGCATTAAGTCAGAACTCTCTGTGACAGTGGAAACAGAGGACATCAGTTAACCAGTCAACCTGGTTAAATTTTAAGTCAGTCAAGACAGCTTTTCAAGTATAAATCAAGTAGATAAAACCTAAGCAGCTGGCAACAACTCTGAATTATCTATTTAAATGTCTCCCTCCCCTGAAAATAAAATATGGTGTCCATTAAAACACAATATTTGACAATGGTAAAAAATCTGGAAAATACTAAAATTGTCAACCTAATACTCGAGTTTAATTATTGAGAATAACTTTGGCTTGTTTATTTCTAGGGTTTTTGCTCTATTCCTATTTTGTACAATAGTTATGAGTATAATAAAGATACATTTTATCACCTTACTTTTAAAATATTCCTTTTTAGTTTAAATTCTTCAATGGCATCAAAAGTCCACTCTTTCTAGAGTCACATTCTTTTATGTCTTCTATTTATTTATTCTTCTTTTCTTCACAAAGGGTTTTAGTTAAATTTTGAAAAGATAACAAATATAGTAAAACATTAAGCCTTCTCAAAACAAAACCCAACAACAAATTGGAAAGAGCTTTAAAAATGGGAAAAAAGAGGTTTTTCTTTTTTACTTGATCTGCCTCATAGTCTGGCTTGTAAGTAGAATCATTCTTTATGAAACCTGGCAGCCTGTTCTCCCTCTTCCTTGAGTTCTCCTGATCCAAAACATTCTTTCAGAGGCTTTAAGTTGGTTAGCCAAGAGCTGTGTTCCATTTTGGCAAGGAAATGTATACTTACCACTAAGTGGACCTTTATTTTACCATCTCAAGAGGTTGTTCAGAGTGGCCTTTAGGAAATGATTCCAACACTTACACTTAGGATGCTGGAAAAACAGCAACAGCAGCAACTACAAGCAATTACATACTCATTTTCTGTGTTTAGTGCAATGGCAGAAAACCAGAAGGCTCGAAGAGTTACTCATTCCAATTTTAGGAATTCTTTCTATCACAGAACCTCAAAAGATCTGACTCTTTCACGTTGCCTTGCAATTCTTTCCTAAATTAAACCTTTTTGTCTAATATCCCTCATCAAAGATGAATACTGAAATGTTATTAAATCATTTTACAAAACACTTAACTGAGTGCTCATATTGTACTCATTATTGTTGTTATGTGCCATCAAGTTGGAACTGGCTTATAGCTAACCCTCTAGCAGGTTTTCAAAGCCAGTTTGTCTCACGGGAGGGGATTGCCCATCTTTCTCCCATGGAGCAGCTGGTGGATTCGAATTGTGCGCCAGTGGGTAAGCAGCACAACTCCCTACCACTAGGCCACCAGAGCCCATATGCTAGGCACTAAGCACTGATGAGTAAGACAGGGTCCCCACTTGCTTAAAAAATTGTGATGTTAATGAGAGTTTACAGAAAAGTTGGATTTTCATTC
>NW_006399759.1:23221733-23229246 GCF_000299155.1 Elephantulus edwardii | reverse complement strand
GGGCTCAAGTGTGTCAGAGATGGTGAGGATGGTACAGGAGAGGATGAGATTCAGGTCTATTGTTCATAGGATCACTATGAGTTGTACTGGATTCTACAGCACTGAAAAACGATAACATTGGTATGTTTGGACTTAGATCTTCTTATGTGTTTTTACTTACTAGGAATGCTTCTACTGTTTTCCTTTCATCCTTTTCTGTTTTCTATTGGATTAGGCTTAACAAGACCCAACATTAACAACATTCATACTAAATAATTACTGTATTTGGAATCTAGTTGTAGGGTTTTTTCACAATATGCTTATCTATATGTTGATATTATTTTAAGGCTTAAAAGTGAAATGGAATGTACAGATCAATGCCTTCTGTTTAAAAATCATAAAAATAGGTAATATTTATTAAGCATGATTATATCAGGCACTGTGTTAAGGTTGTTTGTTGTTGTTTTATATAAACTTTTTCAAAAACACCATAGCAGATAGAACTTTCTTTACAATTCAAAAATATCCAGAATGCAAAGAGCCTAAATTCTAGTCAGAGTCAAATTCAAGTAAATTATTTATGTGCAAATTACATTACATGTCCCTTCAGGTCCTAGGATACTCTGACTCTAGCCTATCAGAAGTAGTGGGAGTTTAAGTATTCTTTTTTATTTTATTGTCATGAAAGTATATCCTCATCTGAGATTGTTTGAGAATAGACTGAAATGTTTTTCCCTGAAATTGTAAGTAATAAGAAATCCAGTGATTATAGCATCCCCAAACTGGACTCATGAGCAGGGATCTGAGGGAGTAGGCCTTTCCTTCAGCCAGTGTGACAGGGACTAGCACTTTAATTTGAAATATTAAATGAGCATGTTCACACAATAAGAACAAAAGCTATACTATTAAGAAGGTAATTTGTATTTGACAATAACAGACATTTAAAATACTGATTTTAAAATATTTTAAAGTATTACCAAGTTTTAAATCTCATGTGTGAGAGACAGTTGTTGATGCAAACAAAACAGATCAAGTCTCTGCTCTCTGGGAGCTTATGTTCTAATGAAAAGACAGTCAATAATCATGTGATAAATATGCCCATGAAACAAGTTTATATAGCTTTAAAGGACATGAAGAATATACAAGAAGCTACACTATGGAATGACAAAGATAACATCAATAGAAGATTGAAAGAATACAATCACTGTACCAGAAAGAATTGGTTGACACAGAAAGATTTCAGGAAATAGCATATGATCAAGAACCAATGGTAATAAAGAAAGAAGTTCAAGATGCACTGAAGGTATTAGCCAAAAATTAGGCCCCTGAAATTGATGATATACCGATTGACATATTCCAATAAACAGAAGCTATTCTGGATATGCTACCCAGCTGTGCCAAGAAATCTGGAAGACAGTACTTGGCCAACTGACTGGAAGAAATCTATATCCATAGTTATGTTCATTTCCCCCACCCCGAAAAAAAAAGGTGATTCAGCTTTGATAATGTAGAAATTATTGAATAATATTATTAAAATCACACATAAGCAAAATGAAGATTGTTCAGAAACAGAGCAGTACATCAACAGAGATTATCTAACAATAGAAACAAAGGGATAGTCACTAATAAGCGTAGCAAGTAATTGTACTGCCAACCGAAAGACAGGCAGTTCAAATCCACCAACTGCTTCTCAAGAGAAAATGGGCAGTCTCGTATGATTTATAGACTCTGCAAAGCCATTAGAGGATCAGCTATGAGTCAGTTCAGAGTCAACGGCAATGCTGGAGTGAATGAATGAGGAGTATGTTTGGAAATGTAAATAGGTCAGAAAAACCTGGAAACTGGCATTTATGCAGTAACCTAAACGGTGAGAAGTTTGCTTTGAAAGCTCTTAGGGAAGAAGAATTTTAAGTAGAGAGAATAACTAATACAAAAGTCCTACTGGCTAAATAAACTAGATAGAGAACTGTAAGACTAGTCTGACTGAAATGTGGCAACTAGGGAAAAGGTAATAAAAGAATGGTCGAATCATCATGCACCTCCATTTGATTAGAATAGTCTCAATTAATGCCTATTGTCCTTATGTAACTAAAAATATATTTCACT
Organism: Elephantulus edwardii; assembly: GCF_000299155.1. Classification (NCBI taxonomy): domain Eukaryota; kingdom Metazoa; phylum Chordata; class Mammalia; order Macroscelidea; family Macroscelididae; genus Elephantulus; species Elephantulus edwardii. The sequence goes on along the minus strand of NW_006399759.1, from coordinate 23,227,161 downwards.
CTCAAAGGACAATAGATTCTATTGTCTCCTTTTAGAAAGATAAGTTACCAAAATAAAGAAACACCCTGCTTTTATGTCAATTCCAACTCCTGTAGGCCCAGGCAGAATAGAGAAGTGCCTCTGCTCTTTTCCAAATATGTAAATTGTCACAGAAGTCAACTGCTGTGACATCTATCTCCAGAGAAGTGACTGAACCATAACCTTTGGTTAGCAGCCAAAACTTTTTACTGTTTCCAGGACTCTTGGAAAAGGTGGTGGTGATGGTGGTGGTGGTGGTGTTGATTGCCTTCACCCCTGTGAACAAAAGGCCTGAAGCCCCCTACAACTGTTGACATCTATCAAAATTCATAGAGTTTCCAGAGGCATGTTGTTTAGGAAGTGGACGCCATACCTGCTTCCAGTGAAAAAAAATTAAGTGTTGCCATTTTGACTCTAAGAACATCTAGAAAAATGTAAGTTATACAGCATTGTCTGCATACACAGAAGAGCGGGAGTCATATCATTTGTGAAAGTAGCACATGAATAAAAATTATACAGTCTACCTGAGAAAAATGTTTTCCCATTCCATTTTCATCTGAGTTGAAGCAAAACCGTTTTCCTTTTTCTTTAGTTTGATATATGCAAGAAGATGGATGAGATGTGTAGATCTGAGTGTTGCCCACAGGAAATATCCTGTGGAAAAACTTTTGAGTGAAGAACTGAAAAGGGCTCTCTAGTCTTAAAAATTGACTAGAGGAACCCAAGTTAACAAAAGAATTTGCCTAACCAAAGAATTGACACTGATAAGTTAGGGGAGGAAGGAGAGGAGATACTAGCCTATTCTATGCTACACAGTGTTGTATACTCTTGCATATTATATCTTTGTTGCTGGTTGTTGTTGTTGTTGTTGTTGTTATGAGTCTGGACCAACTTAAATCTCACCCTCCAGTGTGTTTTCAGAAGTAGTAAATCACTTGGGAAGAGATTGCTCATTTTTCTTCCTTGAGCAAATAACCTTTGCACTAAAATCCCTTTGTGTTGGCAACACAACTCCTTACATTAAGCCACCAGAGCTCCCTATATTATCTCTTTAGTCTTCACATTTTAAAAGGAGGTGGAGAGGTTAACTAACTTTTATTAAGATCATGCAGATAATAATAAGTAGCACTGGGATTTGAATCTAGCTCCGTTGAAAACTCACTGCTCCTTAGAGGCAAGGATGGTGAAACTGTCATACATACATACTTTGGCCATGCTGTCAGGAGGGATCAGTCCTTGGAAAATGTCATCAGACTGGGGAAAGTGGAAGATCAGAGAAAGAGAGAAAGACCCTCAACAAGATGGATTGACACAATGGCTTTAACAATGGTCTTGTGCATGTCAGAGAACATAGGGTGACACAGGGTAGGATAAGGTCAGATCTGTTGTTCGTAGAGTAACTATGAGAGATGGTCAACTATTCAGTGGCACCAAACAGCAACAATAACAACATTACAGTCACCCTCTTTCCATCGATGATCCCTGGACATCTCGTGTTTTTTCACATTTCCTTGTGGTGCTTTCTTTCTGAAAATCCTTATTCATTCACTATACAGGTTATAAAACCTGCAAAGATTGTGGTTCCCACAATGTAGGAGATTATCTCCTCTTCCACCCTTCCATAACATTCATATACATATCTCATAATATTTAATTGATTCATTCAGTCACTCATCCATGTGTTTATTCCCTGGACATGTATAGAACCCATCCTCATTGAAGTTAAGATTGTTGTTGCTACTAGGTGCCACCATCAACTCTATTCTGATTCATTAAGAATGTGGCCAAATGGCGAGCTCTCGTGGCCTAGTGGCAAAAAGTTGCACTGCAATCTCAGAGGTATGTGGTTCAAATCCACCAGATGCTCTGCTGAAGAAGGAGGAACAATCGCCTCCTGTACCAGTCAGATCCGATTTGATGGTACACACATTAAAAAAAAAAAGTGACCAAATAAGACTGTTCCATAAAGTCTTCTTGGCTATATGCCTGGTGTAATAAGATCAACTGATCTTTCTCCTGCAAAGCAGCTGAGTGGACCAGGAATATACCATAAATGAAGAATAGCTGTGACCCGAAAAACATCTCTACACCCACATTTATTGCAACGTTAATCACAATAGCAAAGAGATGGAAGCAACCCAAATGTCCATCAACAAACAAATGGAGATACTATGGAACATTCACGCAATGAAGTACCATGCAAGATCAAAAAACAATAAAGAATTTGTTAAAGAATACACCACTTGGATGAGTCTAGAGGATAGTATTCTTTATGAAATTTGTTACAAAAGAACAAAAACTATATTAGACTACTGTTATAAAAAGCTGGGGAAAGTTTTACATACACAGAGAATCAATCTAGTATGGTTATCCAGGATGGGGAGGGAGAGTAGAAAAGTAATTGATAGACAATGAACACTTAATAGGAAGAGTGAGAGGAAGAACAACGTGGAATTAATGGACAGTCAGATATTGTACCTATTGTATTGGATGTTAGAAAACAAAATATGCATGAATGATTGGGAAAAAATCCAATAGTCTTTGTAACATTTCAAATCAAATCTATTAAAAAGAAAATGGTTGTTTGGGTGCCAAGCTCCAACTTTTCTGTTAACACTGAATTATACCACAAGGGCCCTTTAACTTAGCACTAGAGAGGATCCATTAGCAAAGAAGTTACTATCATTCAAAAATGTCTTTATCAAACCTCTCTTGTGGTATTTTGATGCAGCTCAGTGCTTGAAGTAGCATTAGTTTGCTCACTCATTTATACACTTGTAAGTTCATACTATAATTCACAAAAACCCCACAAAATACTGGAACATTTTGCAAATTGGAAATTCACTGTGGGTGTGAGTCTGAGAGTACAAAGTGGGAGTAGCAAGAGATGAAATTGGAAAGAAAAGCTGACCAAGATCATTATGATTCCTTTGGGCCTAAGGAATTTGCCCTTTCTCTGTAGGCAACGGGAGACACTAAAGGCATTTGACTGGAGACTAGAAATGCACAGATACTTATTCCACTAAAGTAAGTCTGGCAGCAAGAATAAATGTGAATGGTAAAGACTACAGGGATTAAAACTAACTAGATAGTTGTTGTAAAAACGAAAAATAGGAAAAAACCTTGTCTGAAGGTGGTAGGGTCAGTGGGGATGGAAAGCAGGTGGATTCATGGTTTTCAAGTCAGAACCAACGCACAGCTGACAATCTACTGAATTTCCGAGATAGTACATAGCATGGGAGGAGACCGCCCATCCTTCTCCTGTGAAGCAGCTGGTGGATTCGAACCATATGCCTTTGGGATTATAGCATAGCTTCTTACTCCTAGACCACTAGAGCTTCCTAATTGATTAAAAATGATAAAATTTGTAATTATTGCAATGAGGAGAGTGAAAAGGCATAGACTGGCTCTCAGAGTTCTGACTTGAGCTTGCAAACTCAGTTCTCCTTTGAATTATTGAGAGAGAGGCAAGATCCTGCCCACTATATCTTTCAGTGTCGTATGCTTCTCTGGAAGATGAGTAAGCTCATTTCTTCTGATGCCTGTTTGGTGTTTCTACTGACAGACTCTGGGTAAAAACTGCATTTGGAAAGAACATTGGGCTTTGGAATTAAGAGACTGGTCTTGGAACTAGATCTGTCACAGATGCTCTCTACATTTATGGGAGAGGAAAAAAAACCCATGTCCTCTCTAAGCCTTGGGTTTTCAGCTAGAAAAGGAAAAAGTTGATCTAAACTTAGAATCTTCTGGCTTTCTCCCAGTTTAGGAATTCCCAGACTCTGTTTTACAGTAGTAAGTGGTCAAGTGTGGTTCCAAAAGGACTTTTCTTTTCTACAAGCAAACACCAAGGAGGCTATTGGGACTTGGAGGCTTCTGTGGTTTCCTTTCCTTATCCCTCATATCTCTGTTAGTTATTCTGATGTCCTATCTCTTTTTCCCTCTCCTTCCAACCCTCCTTTTCTGTGACAGAATCAGCAGAGTTTGGTTAATGGAGACCTTCTCTGTTTCTGATAATGAATTCTCTTTCCATGGACCTAAACATGGTATTTCTGTTCCCATACCCACTATGACAAAGTCATTTCTGAGTCACTGAGGGGTTTTTTTAAAGACAAAAACCTCTTTTTGTATCATGATTTCAGAAGATTCTGCCACCTAATATTTCAAACTATGACTTCCTTTCTGAGCCATAAATTGAACTTTTACTATCACTCAAAAAAGTATAAATTTTTAAATAATTTTGCAACTGAAAAATTTTAATGCATCTTAAAGTTAGTTCTTTTAAGAAAATCATTAAATATATTTGCTAGCATTTTACAAATAGGGTGTTAGTAAGAATGTTCGTTCTCCCTAGGCTTTCTTGACAATCACTTGTCTCCACACAACTGGGGATACCCAGTCATCTCCTTATTTTTTCTTCCACTCATTCCTTAGGCTTGTGACTGTTGATATTTGTACCACATGTGAGAGAGAAAAGAGAAAAGAGTAACTTTGCCAATTTGGGAAGATTTTAAATCTCAAGCTCTTAAGGAAATGGCCAAGGACTTAACTTTCCCTTTTGGTTAGTGGGTGGACTAGAAGGAAGGAGCTAGAAAGCTGGAAGTATAAATTTAAGTTGAGTATTGGTCAATTCAAAAGTTAGGAGCAAAGATAAATACCAGATTCTTGAACTAATGAGATGTCTTATGGTTAAAAGAAATAAGGAAGCTTCTATAATATGCACAAAATGCAAGGGACAACCTGGTTTTGTCAATTCCAAGTCAGAGCAACCCTGTACAACATAATAGAATTGTCCCATAGAGTTTCCTTGGCTATGATTTTTTTGCATCTTTTCTTTTGTGGAACTGTTAAGGCCTTGAACACCAGACTTTCTGATTAGCAGTCAAATGTTTCACCATTACATCACTTCTTCAACTTCATAATAAACTCAAAATTCAAACTTACTGCCTTTGAGTCTGCGCTGACTTCTGGCAAGCCTCCATCTAGATTACAAGGGGAGGAGACTGCTTAGCTTTCTCCCAAGGAGCAGCTGGTGGATTCAGACCACCAGAGACTCTGTCTTCAGGTTAGCAGTGCAACTCACTGCGGACTATACCATCCAACCTCCAACTCTGTAACAAGAAATACAATGATCTCTTCTCTGGTGGTTTAATGATAAAGAGTCGTGCTACTAACCCAAAGGTAAACAGTTTGAATCCACCACTTGCTCCATGGAAGAAAGATGGTCAATCTCCTCCTATGAGATTTGTTGTAGTTGTTTGCTGTCCAGTCGGAACCAACCCATAGTTGACCCTCTGGCTGGTTTTCAGAGGCAGTTAGTCACAGAGGAGAAGGATATCCCATCATTCTCCCGCAGAGCTGCTGGTGGATTAGAACTGTGTGCCTTCGGAATTGCAATGCAGTTTCTTGCCAC
>NW_006399759.1:23220736-23221633 GCF_000299155.1 Elephantulus edwardii | reverse complement strand
CCCTTTTTTTCTTAGTGCCCCCAAAACACCCATGTAAGCCCTGGTTTATAACAGTGGTGTTATGCAGCATTTATCTTTTTGTTACTGTCTAATTCACTCAGTCTAATGTCCTCCAGGGTCACCCATGTCGTATACTATTTTATGAGTTCCTTATTTTTCAGTGCTACATAGTATTCCATTGTGTGAATATACCATGGTTCCCACTCTTAAAGCACTCCAAGAGTCTAGTGGAGGGAGGCAAGTAAACCATGCAACTCCAGCAAAAATTCTGAATGTATTTTTCACAAGTCATCAGAGAAAGGAAAAATTATCCCATAAAATGTATTAGGATTACTGATGACCTACAAGGTAAAAATAAAATTAGAGATCCTGTGATGATTAATATTATATTTCAATGTAGTCACAATGCTCAGCATTATGTAGCTATTCTGTGTGTTCAACTGAGTGTTAAATTTCTGAGGAGAGAACTGATACACTAAAATGATTTAATTTTTTTAATCAATTTTTGTTTGTTTTTTCAGTAATTGTCTACAATTTTCTCTATAAACATTCATAAGTTTTCTTCTCGATTATATGTTGCATACAGTGCATGTGAATAGGGTCTTAACTCTTCATTTTATTGTATATGTTATTGCCCCAATAGAGAGCTCTGTGAGAATAGAGAGCCCAAGGAAAGGTGCCTTCTTTACCTTTTGGAGAGGTCTTTGGCAGAAGAGTTCCCCAATATAGGATATCTGATACTTGACTACTTGTACCACGGGTGTTAACGGTGAATCCAAGTAAAACGAAATCGATGTTGCCTATTGTTGTTGTTGTTGTTATGTGCCGTCGAGTCGTTTGCGACTCATAGCGACCCTATGTACAACAGTCCTAAACCCTGCTCTATCCTGTGTCAAT
>NW_006399759.1:23214196-23220636 GCF_000299155.1 Elephantulus edwardii | reverse complement strand
CCATCTATTCCTGGGGCCTTATTTTTTTTCTATTTCCTTCAAAGCAGCTTGAACTTCCTGCATCACCATAGGCTCTTGCTCATATTGTTGTTTCATTAAATTCTTCTGTGTCTGCAAATTCCTTTTAATACAATGACTCGGTATATTCTTTCAATCTTCTTTTGATACCTCCTGGATCGTTTAATACTCTGCCTAAAACATCCTTGATTATAGCAACTCGAGGTTTGAATTTGTTCTTCAGTTCCTTGACCTTAAGAAATGCTGAGCGAGTTCGACCCTTTTGGTTTTCTGACTCCAGCTCCTTGCAAAGTCAGGGTGCACGCCAGCGGGGAAGAGCGCACACCCCTTGCTGTGGCACTGGCCTCCAGCGCACAGAGAGGCTCTCCCTCCTGGGCGGCGCCATGCTCCAGCTGGGGAGTTGGAGGCGCTGCCTGGTTTCTCCAGGGTGGGAGGCAAGCTGCTGCGAAATGAAAGGGGGGAAAGTTCCTTTTCCCTCCCTCTCAAACAGAAAGGATATTTTAATTGGAAAATGGCTGTGCGAAAGGGACCACATGAAGGCATCTGGTCATTGGGTCCTGGAAACCCACCCAGAGGGAGAGAGAGAACGTTAGCAATGACATCTGTGCAGTGTGAACAGCTGGGCAAAGGGAGGGATGCGGAATTCTCTAGAAACAATGAAAGGTGGTCTCCACCTCGATGAATATATATATAATTTCGTGATTTTAATGAAAGTTTACAAAAATGTATTTTCATTCATTCATTATTGCACATTTTCATCCTCCCCTCTCTCTCTTTTCCCTCCCCTAGTTCACTTTATGATGCATCTTTTGTTCCATATTTTAATTGTAATTCATATAATGCCTAATCATGCATTCCTTCCGGATAGTCCTCCTCATCTGTTCCAGTGAATGTTCATTATCTAGTCACTCTTTTCCTGTACTCTCCCTCATCCACGTTTTTTTTTCACCCACGTTTTTTAACAGTGAAGTTATGCAGTATTTGTCCCTCTGTGACTAAGACACTTCACTCAGCATAAAATCTTCCAGATTCAACCACATTATGAAGTGATTTACAAGCCCATTGTTTTTCCAATGATGTATAATATTCCATTGTGTAGACATACCGCAATTTTCCTATCCATTAGCTTGTTGGTGGGCAGTTAGGCTGCTTCCATAGAGATGCAATATTGTAGCAACATATATTTTTACAACAATTTTTGAGACTGAATATGATGATCAATAGTTCATCTTGTGAGAACTTCATGTTCATGCCCATTATTCAGTTGACTAGAATTATCTTCTTATTTCTTTTAATTCGTAAAAGCCATTTATTTTACACACATTCCCCCATTTTGTAATTTGCCTCTTTTTCAGGCCTTTTTTAGCTCCCCCCAAATCTAAACTTTTTATCTAGTTGTATACATCAATACTATCTTTTATGGTTTCTGTCTTTACTTTTTTATATAAATGTTAATGAAAATTTACAGAGACTTTGGATTTCCATTCATTCATTGTTGCGCTTTTCTCCCTGCATGCCCCTCTCCCCAGTTCACTCTTCTCTTTGAAAAGTGAAAGAAAAATTCTTTTGTTGTTATTCAATCCCTCCATCCAAGTCCACTCCGCTATGCAGCCTTCGTTCTGGACTCCTGTCATGATAATAATACCCAATAATATATCCCTTTAAAAAAGTTCTTTCCCTCATTTGTTTCAATGCAGTGTACATTATTTATCCCTTCTTTCTTAGTATGCTCAGAAAGCCCATCTTGACCTTAATAAATAGGCTAAATATAATGTCTCTGTGGGTTAGTTTAATACTCATGTTTATTTGCTCTGCTATTACTTATCTATTTACACTCTACTTATTTAATCTCTTCTAATCAGGACACTTTTCTTGATGACATTTTCTTCACATGTGAATATATTCATACACATCATTGTAACATTTTGTCAAGTTTTAAATATTTTAATAGTTATTGTTTATTTCCTTTTTTAATACTATTTCAAATGGCATGGATTTTTTTTAAAAATAAACAGTATGTGCTGTGATTCTTTCTTACCCTTTTTTACAAAATTGCTTTTCAGAGATGAGAGTAGCACTTACAAAATTATATTTCCTTCCCTTTTTATTAGGAAAGGTTCTTTTGAACATACATTAAGTATTATGCATAGCTATTTCTAAATCTATTTCTAGACTCTCAAGTATTCCATTATGCTGATCTATATTTCTATTTTTGTGCCAATAAGTCCTTCCGTTATTTGAAGAGAGTTCAGGTTTCCTCTGAGTCCATTGCTTCTTCCGACTAAGCATCCTCGATTCAGTCTGTATTATTCTGGTGTTAGACATCCAAACCCCTCCTGATGGCTGTAAGAATCAGAAGCCAGCAATTGTTAGAAAGTTGGCCTGACCAAGCCTCACAGACCTTAAATTGTTTCACGTAAGGAAAGAAGTGCATACCATGAATCCCTATCTTTAAATAACACTTCTCCTTCTGGGAAGTTTTTTAGTGTTATTAGGGCTTTCTACTTAATCACATTTGTTATGAACTGAGGTAACCTGAGTACATAGTGAGTGCTAGATAGTGTCAGGAAGCTCAGTAGTACACAGTTCACAGAGAGTTTCTCTGCTAAACCGAAGGCTTCTTGTGTCTGGGGGTTCAACCAACCACCGGCAATTCCAAGGGAGAAAGGTGAGCAGTCTCCTCCAATGCAATTTACAGCCTTGGAAACTCACTGAAGAATCAGCTATGAGTCAGAACCAACTAGACAGCAATGAATGACTGAGTGAAATAATATAAATGGTTATGTTTACTCTAAATATACTAGTTATATAGAATTGCTATTTCATTTAAACTTTTGGGGTTGTTTTATTTTTGTTGAGTGCTGTTAAGTCGTACCTCTTTTGGGGTAGATATTAATATACACAATTTAATGTTAACAAGGTAAGAAAAGCTCAGTAACTTTCCCAAAGGCACAAGGGAGTAGAAATGCTTCAACTAGACATTTCATATCATCTTCCTAACTCCCATTCCTGCAGCATCACGCAAGGTATTTTTAACTGGTTCTTTGGCTTCTGCAGCTAGTTCATAGGGGGGCTGTCAACTCCTAGATGAAGATCAAATTCAAATATGCGAGTCCTTTTGAGCTTTCCTTTTGGCTTCAACACTGAAGGGTATTAGGTGAATTGGAAGAAACGATATGGTTTTCTGTTTCTGCAAATTAGCTGATATGGCAACATACTCCTTCAATAGAAGGATTACTAAACACAGTGCTCCAAGTGTCACTGACACAGGCCCAGAGCATCTGTTATCCCCACAGGGTGTCAGGGGAAGTGGCACTTCCTCTCCTTCGGTACTTGTTACCTGTGCTCTCCGAAGGCCCACGGCTGGGAGGGAGGTGGATGGAGGATGATGCCACGTTAGCAGCCTGTGCTAAGACTGCCAAGTCAAACAGAACCGGAAGGTCTAATTTTAGCCCTCCTAGCCTTGGCATTGTCCCTTCTAGCCAAGGTATTTTTCATATGTCACAATAGAGTACTTTGTTTCAGCTTTGCTGGATACTTCACAAAGGCCCAGCAAGGGCAGGGTTAGCATAATTCAGAGCTGGAAGCACATCAAAGGCAGAAACCTCATTGGAGAGGGTCAGCACTCTTCCAGCAGCCTTTGGTAAATATGGTCTCTCCAAACACCCTCCAAACCTCCAAGAAGGGGCACTTGGTTACCTTGTTCCTTCTACATGGCTCTCAGCCTTCAGCTTCTTCGCGATGGCCACTAAGCACTAGTCTGTTCTCCTCAGGACACGGACTCACATCCTTCCTCTCTCTCTTCACCCCTGCACAACAAAGTCTACCTCTCTCTGTTTACTCAGGTTTTCTTTTCTTTCCTAAGATGTCATGTTGTACACAGAAAACAAACAGATTCCTCCTAGAAAGGGTAAACCCAGCTGGTCCTTGGAGGCAAGGATTCTGAGGCTTCGTCTAACATACTTTGGACATGATGTAAGGAGAGACCAGTTCTTGGAGAGGGACATCATGCTTGGGAGGGTGGAGGGACACCACAGGAGGGGAAGGCCCTCTATGAGGTGGATTGATTCAGTGGTTGAGGCAATCGGGATGGGAGTGTCAGAGACAGTGCAATTAGCACAGGACAGAGCAGAGTTTAGGGCTGTTGTACATAGGATCGCTATGAGTTGCACGCGACTTGACGGCACATAGCAACAACAACAAGATGTCATGAAAAGTACACTCGCTCAAGAGATGGAAACAATTTTTAAACTGTCTCCGAGAAAGGTGTGATCTCATCTGTCTATCAAAGTCCACATAAATCTTGGAAAAGACCTAGGACATTTTTTCCTAAGGATATCAATCAGTTGGCTTTGAGGCCGAGAGGGAGCTCTGGAGGTATAATCCATAGAGGGTTGTGCTGTTAACCCAAAGCTGGCACCTAACTAGGGCTCAAATCTATCACTGACTTCTTGGGAGAAAGATGGAGAATCTCCTCCCACGTCATTTACAGCCCTGGAAAACCTGCGGGATGGTCAGCTATGAGTCAGTTCTGACTGAATGGCAACGAGTTTGAGTGTTGTGGAGCTAAGGTCTTAGAACTGTAGGCTTTGCTTTGGGTAAATCACCATTTCCTTATATCCTGAAAAGAGAACTAAGAATTTTGATCCAGAGAGTTTACTGTTTCCCAGCCTTTCTCGGAGTTTTTCTTTGTCTTTCTCTGGATTTCATCAAATAACCTAGACTCTAGCCCCAGCACTCAGAAGTGATGATTTTCAAAAGCTGCTTTTTCTCTATTTGATTTTTAGAAATGTCAGTAATTTGACTTATATATTCGATTTTTTTTTTAACATTTCAAACATAGTGCATCTATAAATCTTTCCAACCTGCTCTCCAGTTAAGCCTATTTGATAAGGCATGGAGATCGGTGCTGATGTTTTGAGTTTCACTGGTGACAATAACTGGGCTAGAAAGTTAACTGACTGGCTCAGGACGCTAGGATGGGTGAGGGTGTTCAGGGAGAGGCCCAATGGGAAGCGGTCCTGGCTTCTCCACACTCAGGCTTATCACTTCCCCTTGAGCTAAATAAAATGGGCCTAATAACTAATGGTTAGAGGCCTACAAGCAAATCCTGAAATCTTACTGTGAATCAGTTGTTTCTTAGAAAAGGAATTTCTTTAATTGAAAACTATCAGCAGAGTCTCTTACCATAAATCCTCAGCCCAACTATTTTTTCAAAGAAACACTTTTTGTGTGTTTTGAAATGGAAGGTATTTGTTATGTACATCTTTTCTGATAGTAAATGTTATATGTGCTCATTATAGGAATTCAGAAAGATATTGAGAACGTATAATGTTCTATTTATAACTGTTGTTAAAAATCTCGATGTAAGTCATGTATTATCAAAGCTTTGTGTAAAAAAAACCCCAACATTTGTGTGCAATCTTATTTATGTATATTTAAAGCAAAAACAATGTAACCCTACACTTACTGTGTTTTGACCTTTTTTCACATAACAGTTTCTTGCAAATACCTTCCCTGCTTCTATCCTTTGGTTTATTTCATTTGTTTTCTTTTTGACCTCAAATGCAAAATATGTTAAGCATCTTCTACATCATTGCTGTCATGGTATACTCTCATGATTGTCTCTTATGTCTAATTATGTAAGGGTTTTTTGGAAGCAGCAGTGGCATCCACTTCCTAAACAATGTGTCTCTGGAAACTCCATGAACTTTGATAAATGATGATAGTTATAGAAAGGCTTCAGGTCTTTTGTTCATAGTGTCGCTATGAGTCATGCTCAACTTGACAACAATCAACAACAACAACAACATGTGGTTTTAGTCTCCTCACCTTCTAAACTCAATTCCATTCCTCCATCCATTCTGTTGTATTTGATACTTAGACAAAAGTGTTTATCTTGGAGAACATACACAACTGCTTTAGCATTTATGTGTGTTAATTTAAAAAGTAGCACAGAGTTAATAATATCACTCCTTGTCACTCTATATTTATCTGCATTACCAAATCCAGTGGCTTCATGATTTCCATTGAGTAAATTTTTCAAAATATATCTAGCCAGTCCCCAGTTTCCTATGATGAATATTTGTAGTTGTTGTGTGAAGTTTAGTTGACAGATACTCATAATAAACCTATATACAATAGCTCTGAACTCCTCCCTATCCTGAGACAATCTCACTTTCTCTAATACACCTGTCCCAATTACTGCGCCAATCCATCTCATCCAAGGTCTTCTTCTCCTGTGCTGTCCCTCACCCTTTCCAAGCATGATATCCTTCTCCAAGGCCTTCCTGGAAACATGCCCTAAGTATGTCAGACCGAGCTTCAAAATCCTTGCCTCCAAGGACCAAACTAGTTTCCCCCTCTCCAAGACAGGTTTATTTGTTTTCTTGGCAGTCTATGGTATGTTCATTACTCTTTTC
>NW_006399759.1:23213276-23213838 GCF_000299155.1 Elephantulus edwardii | reverse complement strand
ATTTTCTCATATTTCTTATCTATCTCATTAGGTAAGTGACTTTGTTAGAGTCAATATCCTATTAGGTAACTGACTTTTTTTTACGCAGTGTCTAATTAATCTCCACGTCAAAATATATACAATGGTATCTGGTCTGTACTTTTTACTGGTTTATAAGGAGGAAAAGAGGGATGCAAATGTCTTCCTTTTTTTGTAGCAAATAGTTGCAATTTGGTATAGCTCCTTTGTTTTCCTACTTAGCTTATCATATGTAATTTGCCATGTTTCAGCATCATATTCACAATTTTATATTCAGGTGAGTTAGTGTACTCGCCCATTTCCCAGCTATGAATGGTTGTGGTTCTTCAGTTTTTATTATTATTAAATGAAGCTGCAATAAATATATTCCTGTGTATACATTTTTCTTTTGTGTTTTTCTAAGATACTTTCCTCTATAATAAAGAGTTACTATTTAATGGATTGGGGTTGTTGTTTTTTTTAATTTCTAGGCTTTTAAAGTAGACTGTAAAAAAAAAAAAATATATATATATATAGTTGTTGTTGTTGTTATGTGCCATTGAGT
>NW_006399759.1:23208746-23213176 GCF_000299155.1 Elephantulus edwardii | reverse complement strand
CAGGTGTGCAAGCTGGGTTTAGAAAAGGCCATGGCACTAGGGACACCATAGCCAATGTTAGATGGATCTTGACTGAAAGCAGAGAGTACCAGAAGAATGTCTACCTGTATTTTATTTTGTTGACTATGCAAAGGCATTTGACTAAGTGGATCACAAGAAATTGCAAAAAGCCTTGAGAAGAATAAGAATCTCAGGATATTTATTGTGCTCATGTGAAATCTATGCTTGGACCAGGAAGCAGTAGTCAGAACAGAGCAGAGAAACACTGCATGGTTCAGGATCAGGAAAGGTGTGCATCAAGGATGCATCCCTATCTCTATACCTTTTGAATCTATATGCAGAACAGATCATTCAGGAGGCTGAATTTTATGAGGAGGAATGTGACATCAGAATTGGAAGAAGACTCATCAACAGCCTGCATTATACAGATGACACAGTCTTGCTTGCTGAAACTGAGGAGTATATGAGGCATATGCTTCAGAAGGTTGAAGATTGTAGTCTTCAATATGGACTGAAATCCAACATCAAGAAACAAAGAGTTTTAATTTTAGCTTACACAATCAATACTCTTGGCACTAGTGGTCAAAAAGTCAAAAGGCAAATTGCATTGGGGAAAGTCGGCTATCAAGGACCTCTCTAGAGTACTGAAAGAGCAACCATGTCAGCCTGGAGACCAAGGTTTGCTAATAAAGACCACTGTCTTGAAGATTATTTGCTATACATTAGAGGGCAGGATGATGACTAAGGATGACAGAAGAATTGATGCCTTTGCATTGCGGTGCTGGAGAATAGTGCTGAACGTACCATGGACTGCCAGGAGAACAAAACAGCTCAGTCCTGGAAAGGGTTAAACTAAGCTGCTCCCTGGAGGCAAGGATATTGAAGCTCCATCTCATGTACTTTGAGTTTGTGGCCTAGAGGGACCAGTCTTGGAGAAGGACATCGTGCTTGGAGAGGTAGAGGGAAAGAACAGAAAGAAAATCCCAGGATGAGATAGATTGGCTCAGTTACTGGAGAAATTGGATTAAGTCTATCAGAGATAATGAGACTGGCTCAGGATAGGGCAGGGTTCAGGGTTGTTGTACACAGGGTCACTATGAGTGAGGACAGCATACAACAAACATTTATTCTTATGGTTTGCATTAAACAGTGTTGAAACCTTGCATATTAATGTGTCTAGAGATTTATGTGATTACTTCTTTGAGTTAATCTTAAAAGTCCACTTTGTAAAGTATTATTCACCTAATCAGTAGACTGCTTGCTAATTCCCATTCACCCAGGCAGAAACTTCCTCGCTAATTCCCAAATTCTCCATCATCTAGCTGTCATATGTCACTTTGCTTGTCTACCCTCAATGGCATTTAATCTTGTTTTTATAGTTCTCCTTTAGTGTGAAAATGATACATTTTAGCTTCATACTGGTAGGGATCCTATCTAAACTAACTGATTTAACAATATTTCTCGAATACCTTAACTGGATAGAGAGGTGAGCTAGATACTCAGTCTGCCTTTGTTATTGTTGTTAGGTACATTAATTTCCCTTTGATTCATAGCAACCCAGGAGGGTACAACAGAACAAAACACTATTCAGGCCTGAACCTTCCTCGCCACCATTGTTACAGCCACTGTAACACTCTATCTCCTTAAAGGTCTTTCGTTTTTCTTCATTTTCATTGTATTTTACCCAGTATAGTGTCTCTTTCCAGATAAAATGTCCAAAATAAGAGAAGTCAACCCTCCTCTCTTCTAAAGAGCATATTTTCTGTACTTCTTCCAAGGCAGATTTTTTTTCATTCTTCTGACAGTCTATGGTATATTCAGTGCTCTTCACTAAGCACCTGTTATTGTTGTTGTTGTTGTTGTTGTTAAAGTGTTGTCAAGTCATAGACAACTCATGGCGACCCTATGAACGAAAGAGCTGAATACTTGTATAACTTACATCGTTTCTCCAGGTTCATAGGGTTTCCGGAGGAAAGCTGTTACGGAAGTAGATGCCACTCCTGCTTCCAGGCTTGTTTTAATGGGGAGCACCACCAGACACTGATGTGTCTGACGCAATGGCTAATACTAAGCTCTTAATTCAAATAAATAAAATTTTCTTTGACTCTCATTTATTGTCCAGCTTTCGTGTGAATTTCAGACAACTGAAAATAGTATGGCTTGGGTTATCTGGTAAAATGGCAGATATGTGCTATAGCAGATGGTGCACGGATAGCAGTGGGTACAAAATTAAGTCAGAGTGCAAAAGAAGAGGCAATACAGAATCGTCACCAAAGATAGCTACTTCTGTTGTGTCTTGAAATGTGTGTTGAGGTTCACTTGGAGACCCATTTGAACTACTGGGAATGACCTTCAGCTCAAAAGGAACAGAAATACAGAGCCTGAGAAGTTTTAAATAATGCAACGAGTTTGGAGCATGGGGTGGAGGCATCATGAGAGATTAGTAAGGTGGTGGGACGGGGTGGAGGAGTCAGAGAGAGAAGAGCAAGGTAGGTCCAGGTAAGCAGGTCTTGAAAGCTAAGTTGAGTATTTGAGTTCAGTTTGGGGATAACAGGAGACAAAGGAGGACTATAAGCAGGGCCATGGCTTAATTAGATTTTACTTTTGAAAAAGGTTATTCAAGTTAATATGTATAAGATGAGTTTCAGATGAGTAGGCAAGTTAGGGGACTGTCCTAATAATAAAAGTGAGAGATTAGAGTGGTAGAAATAGAACTAGATGAGGTTGAGAGAGAGAAAGTAGAATCTGTCAACCACGTAACATGATCATTAATTAGATACAGGAACAGGAAGGAGGAAAAGAAATCCAGGTTGATGCTGCATACGTCCCTGAGTCATTTATCCAGAGAAGAACAAAGGAAGATAGGGATTGTAGTGGGGGGAGAGTACCTGACTTTTAGATAATATGTTTATTTTGATGTCCTTATGGAAATGTCTGGCAGTGGATGGATATATATATATATGTGTGTGTGTGTGTGTGTGTGTGTGTGTTTCTTATTCAGGAAAAATATGTCTTAAAGACATATTGGTAATCATATTTATCTTTGTAATGTGTGGTAATGCTGAGAAAAAGTTTATTGAATAAGTGACTTTTTAGTTTCACATACCCTTCAAATACAATATTTTATTCCTATCCACCGAAAAACTCATTGCTATCAAGTCAGTTCTGACTCACAGCAAATCTTCACCAGGTTTCAGAGGCTGTGAATTGCAATGGGAGGAGACTCTGTCTATCTTTGTCCTCTGGAGTTGTTGGTGGATTCGAAGCACAAGAGGTTGAGCAGGCTTTGGGTTAACAACACAATTCCCTAGTGACTATGTGACCAGAGAGGCGCCTTTACATAGAGTTCTCTGGATTTAAGACAGGAGCCCTGTGGTGCAACGGTTAAGCACTCTACAACTAACCAAAAGGCAGTTGTTGTTGTTGTTGTTGTTGTTGTTGTTGTTGTTATGTGCCGTCGAGTCACCTGCAACTCATAGTGACCCTATGTACAACAGCCCTAAACTCTGCTCTATACCTTGCCAATCTTATTGACTCCGACACACCCATCCCTATTACCCCAGTGACTGAATCAATCCATGTCACAGAGGGTCTTCCTCTCCTGCAATGTCACTCCACCCTCCCAAGGATGATGTCTCTCTCCAAGAACTGGTCTCTCCTTGCAACATGTCCCAAGTATGTCAGATGGAGCTTCAGAATTCTTGCCTACAAGGAGCAGCCTGGCTTCACCTTCTCCAGGATGAATTTGCTTGTTCTACTAGCAGTCCATAGTATATTCAATATTCTTCTCCAGCACCACAGCTCAAAATCATCAACTCTCCTTTTTTTGTCCAGCTCTCTAATGCATAGCAAGTAATTGCAAAGAGCATCGCCTATATCAGGCTCACCTTAGTCTCAAGACTAACATTGTGGCTCCTCAGTACTTTGGAGAGGTCTCTGACTTTCCCAATGCAATTCATCTTTTAATTTCCTAGCTGCTGGTACCAAGAGTGTTGATTGTAGAGTCAACCAAACTGAAGCTGTCAACAATCTCAATCTCTTCATCATCCATCATGATGCTGCCAATCAGCCCAATGGTAAAAATCTTTGTTTTCTTGATGTTGAGCTTCAACCCTGTACTCTGCAGTCCTTGGCCATCCACAGCAAGTGCTTCAGGTCCGCCTCAATTTCAGCAAGCAGGCTTGTATCATCTGCGTTATGCAGATTGTTGATGAGTCTGCCTCCAATCCAGTCTTCTCCTAGAGCCCAGCTTCCCAGATAATCTGTTCCACATAAAAGGTCAGTGGTTCAAACCTGCCAGCAGCACTGTGGAAGAAAAGATCTACCTAGAAATCTTGTTCTATAAATATTGTCATCTAAGAAACCTCCTGGGACAATTGTCATGTAGTTACTGTAGTTACTTCAATAATTCAATTGTTGTTGTTGTTGTT
>NW_006399759.1:23201785-23206971 GCF_000299155.1 Elephantulus edwardii | reverse complement strand
AGTGCAGATGGTTCTTCTAGAGGAAAGAACACTAGAGGAGTCAGAAGACTTGAGTGTGAGTCCTTGCTCTGCCACTAGCTGTTGACAGTAAAGCAAGCCAGCAAGCCATTTACCCTCTGATATTGAAGTCCTCACTTTCAAAGGAAGTAGAGGAGTTGCTCGGCTGACACTTCAGGGTTCTTCTAGCTCTGTGACTTGGGACCTGCAGGTGAGGGCAAGCACTCCTGGTCTGTGCTTCTCATTTGGCCTCTTCCTGCGATGAGAGCCCTGGTCCCTTCCCACTGGGACTTGGCACCACAGCTCAGAATGCAATCTGCTGGACAGAAGGCTGTGATTATTAATAAAAGCATTTCCTATGCTACCTCACAGAACTGCTACCAAAGATGGCCCATTTCCTTTCATAGAAATCCATTTTCAGAAAGATATAGAATGGCCAGAGACAGGGCGAGCAAGGAAAGTAAAAAATATGGTGCGGAAAAGTGGGTGGCTGCTTGAAGCACTCCCAGCTGAAAGGTTACCAGCTATTAATCAGCTCACACTTCCGTTCAACTGGTAAGCAAAAAAACTGAGTGAGAACTCAAGCTGGTGTTTATCTGGGGTGGTGGGGGCCTCAGATGTCCATCTGTCAGCGTGGATATATTGTTGTTTTTAGGAGCATCAAGTCAACTCCGACTCAGTAACTTTATGAACAACTGATAAGAACCTTGCCCTATTCTGTTCCATCCGCGGCCTCCCCACCAGGCTCCAGTCCACGTTGCCATCACTGTGCCAGTCCATCTTGTCCGTCTTGTTGAGGCTTTTCCTCTTTTTTCACTGACCTTCTGTCTTTCCCAGCATCATATCTTTTTCCAAGGACAGGTCCCTCCTGAAGCTGACTATAACAAAATTTCCCATGTTTCACAATTTGTGTAGTTCTGTTTATTGTGCCTGACCTGATGTTACATACTGAAGTAAAAAAATAATTAAAATGACCTCTTCACTTTTGAGGAGCTCACAATTGGTGGGCGCATCATGTACATTGACATGTATTTTTGTTATACTCTGGTCAGAGCCATAGCTGAGTTTAGCCAAAGACCCTCCAGATGTGTAGAGAAGGGCAGCCGTTACCATTCTGGAAACACAGAGAAGGCTTCCTCATGAGATGGTTGGTCCTTGAGGTAAATATTGCTGGACACTTTAAGCACTGGAAAGACAGGGAAATGTGGAGCACAGGTAAGATAGAAACACAATGTAGTCATAATCACAAGGGCAAAACATCGTGGAGGGCCTGTTGTTAAGAGCTGTCAAGTCAATTACAACTAATAACAGCCCTATGCAATATACCTCTGAGCTCTGCTCTATCCTGAGTCAGTCTCACTGTCCCTGGTACACCTACCTTCATTACCGCAGTTACTGTGTCAATTCATGTCATCCAGGGGCTTCCTCTCCTGCACTGTCCCTCCACTCTTCCAAGCATGACGTCCTTCTCCAAAGGCTGGTCCTTCCTATTTACATGCCCAAAGTATGTGAGATAGAGCTTCAAAATCCTTGCCTCCAAGAAGCAGTTTGGTTTCACCCACTCCAGGACAGACCTCATAGTTCTCTTGGTGGTCTATGGTATGATTAGTACTCTTCTCAAGCACCACAACTCAAAATCATTAATTATTCTTCTGTTATATTTGGTTATTGTCTAGATCTTTGATGCATAGTAAGTAATTGTGAAGGCCAAGGCCTGGATCAGATGCACCTTAGTGTCTAGACTGACATCGTTACTCCTCAACACTTTGGAGAGGTCCCCGACAGCAGACTTTCAGATTTTCCTAATGCAATCCATCTTTTGATTTTCTGACTATTTGTTGCCAAGATTGAACTCTATCCTTAGGGCAAGGGGAAGCCCTTGAAAGATTTTTTAAGGGGAATAAAGTGCTCAGAGAGTACCTGGGTAGAACAAATAGTTTACGTTCTTATCTACTAATCTAAAGGTTGGTCGTCTGAACCCACCTAGAAGCACCTTGAACAAGAGGCTTAGTAAACTGCTTCTGAAAGGTCACGTCTTCAGAAACCCTGTGGAGTACAATGCATGATGTCACCATGGGTCAGAGTCCATGAAACGGTGACTAGTTTGCATTTTTGTTTCATTTTTTGGTTATGATTTATCTTTGGTTTGGTTTGGTTCGGTTTGGTTTTTAACCAGGCTCAGATTGGGGATAGTTAGAGCCATGACACTGAACAAAGGCAGAGTCATGCATAAAAGTTAGAATATCCCACGTTTGGGGACTGGGAACATGGGGGGAGGATGAATCTTCACATTTTGCTTTTCTGCCTTCTAGAACAGCCCAGTCACTGGATCCCGTGATGAAGATAATAATAGTGTTTGCTGAACACCTGCTATGTGGAAGGCACTCTTGGAAGGGACTCAACGCGTTATCTCATTTATCCTCACAACAACCCTATGAGCAAATATCATTTCCATCTGACAAACAAGAAAACTGACAGTCCAAGAGGCAAAGAAACGTGTCCAAAGTCGTACACCATGTATCTAGCAGGAACAATGTTTGCAACTGGGTCTTATTCCTGCTCTCATTTGTTTCCACACTAACATAAGACCTGGTGAATAGTAAGGAAGTTCTGGTCCTGTAGTCTGTAGGGAGTCGTGCTGCTAACCTGAACTCCTCTCTGGCATTTCAAATCTACCAGCAAGTCCATGGTAGAAAGATGGACAATCTCCATCCAGGCCATTTACAGCCTCAGAAACCTAGTGGAGGGGCAGCTTTCAGTCTCTTCCAACTTGATGGCAATGAGAGTGAAATAAAAAGACACTGGACATTAATAGAAAAAGGAGGAACTCCAAAAGATGGGGTGAAAGAGGGACTGAGTTGGAGGAGGAATTTTTCCAGTCACAGATTAACAGCTATCCACCTTGTGCAAGATTTTTTGGTCAAAGTCACTGTTTCTTGGTTGTCAGGAAATCGTCTTTGTGCTTTGAGACAGAGGAGGAAGAACGCAGCTGAGGCCAATCCCTGAGAGTTACATAGGCAAATTTGACCTCTTATAGATCAGAACCCTTGATTCCTTCCCTCCACGCTCTCTCTCTAAGTTTGCACTTGGGACCACTAGTCAGAACCAAGGACCCAGTCAAGGTCAGGACTGGGCCATCCAGTCAGAGCTCCTAAGCCCCGTTTGGCTCTCAACCCCCAAACTATAGAAGGGCAGCCAGGTAGCTGCTAAGCTAGAAGCGGCTGTGCGGCAGACAACTGTGGAGGCCCAAGGAAAGGGATTGTTCTTCACACCTAGACTGCATGGACGGCTCTTCTCAGTCCTGCAGATCAAGGACCTTCAGCCCCTCTAAATGTCCCAGAGTCAAAGGCCTGGACATGCAGCATCCTGCATGTTACACTCACTGGTTACGCCTCTGCCAACCGTGACCCTGGTCTCAGTTACTTACTTGCTATGTTCTCCAGCTTTAGTCCCTTAACCTCACCAGGCCTTCTTTAGAAAACAAAGGTGTTGGACTAGATGATTGATCCCTGGGGCTCACATCTGCTTTCATCTTCATGTATTTGTGATACTTTATGGAATATAACTCCTGTCATTTGCCCTAACAGTGTACTTCCATCAAAACATTCTTCCTCCTTTATTATAGATCAAGCAAAGAGTTTTACCTTTTCTTGAATCCCAAAGGATGCAATTTGTGCCTTCTACCTGCTTTTGGTTTGGTTTGGTTTGGGTTTTTTTTTTTAAAAAAAAAAAGCGCCGCTTGAGCCAGAACCTCAGCTGCAATCCCACAAGGTTTAGTTTTTGAGGTAATGTCATCAGGGAATACTGTGAGAAAGGATTTCTTCTAGTTCCTGAGCTGCCCTGGTCCCTGGGAAGAGCATGAAATATCAGCCTGTGATCAGCAGTCTCCCTAACCCCTAGGAAATGGGGCTGAGGGCTTGGAAGTACTTGGCTGTCAGGAAGCATAAAGAAGAAAGCAGCATGAGAGCCGGCGGGGGTGGGGGGGCAGCTACTTGCCTTTAATGGAAAAGAAACCCCTGCAAAATGTGCTTGGGCAACTTAAAGGCATGGCTTAGTTTTCAGGGTTGTTTTAACAGTCTCTGGAAACTAGCAATCTAATGTCATTTGTTTACAGAAACCAAGAGGGGCAGAGATGGAGTTTGTTTCAACATCCTTTCACAAAGATTGCTGTTTTAGTAAACATGCTAGTAGTGGCTTTCCAGTTTTGAGTGTTTGGCAAAGGGTGAGAGGACAGGAACACTAGACAGGGGCAGGAGACCATGCTTCAGGCTCAGCTGCCCATGCAGTCTTGGAGGATTCAGATTCTTTCTGAGCCTTCAACTTTCCAACCGAAAACCAAAGCAGCTGCCATCAGGAGTGGAGAGTAGAACTGTATGCCCACTGGGCTCTCGGGGCTGTGACCTTCCGGAAGCAGATTGCCAGGCCTTGATCCTGAGGCGCCTTCAGTTAGGTTTGAACTGCCAACCTTTTGGTTATTGGTTAAATGCTCAACCATTTGTGCCACCCAGGGACTTCTAACCTACAATGTGGACATCTGTATTTGCACTTGTTTTTGATTCTTAATATAAACGACTTTGAAAGTATATCAGAGATGCCCAAATGGTGGGAGTTGTTGTTAGGTGCCGTTGAATTGACTATGACTCACAGCTCCCAACAGATTGCAACCTTGCCCTGTTCTGGCAAGAACCATCACACCGTCTCTTCCACACTCAGACCCATTGTCATAGCTATTGTATCAGTCTATCTTGTTGATGGTCTACCTCGGATGCAGCTCCTCTCTAATCACATTTTGAGCACCTTCCAACCTCAGCAGCTCATCTTCTGGCCCTGTATGCAATAGTGTTCTTCTGTTATCTATCGGGCCTTGTTGTTGTCACTGTTAGGTGCCATCGAGTCGAGTATGACTCATAGCGACCCTATGAACAAAAGATCTGAACCCTGTTCTAGAACTATCTTCATTTCTCTAATGTTCATAGAGATTCCAAAGGCCTCTTTTTTAAGAAGCAAATGCCAATCCTGCTTCCAAGCCTGTTTTACTTAATCTGGGAGCTCAACCAAATTTGACACATCTTTGGGATCAGCCTTTGGTAGAAGCTGTGGTATATTCGCACAATGGAATACTATGCTGCATTGAAAAACAAGGAACTCATGCAATATTATTCAAAATGGGTGACCCTGGAGGACATTAT
>NW_006399759.1:23160294-23201291 GCF_000299155.1 Elephantulus edwardii | reverse complement strand
TAATCTGGAAGCTGAACTGAAACTCATCCACCGTAAGTGACCTTGCTGGTATTTAAAATGCCAGTGGCATAGTTGCCAGCATTACAGCAACAACATACAAGTCCCCACAATACAATAAACTGACAGACAAGCTGGTGGTGGCCAAGTGGAGGAAGGGAGTAAAGGAGGAGACAGTAAAGATTGAGAGAGAACCCAGGTTATATTTATGGTACTTTGAGGATTTTCTCCCTAAACCCCTACTTTCATTATTATTCATCACTATTTCCCAAACTAACTGGTTTGCTGGTTGCAAAGTCCAGATTTCCAGCCTGCTCAAATCCTACAGAAAAATAATGTCTAAGGGAGTGTCCAGTGAATCTGTACTTTTAGCAAGGAAGCCAAAGGTGACTTCTGTAATTAGGCAAGTTTGGGAAACACTGCTTAAGTGCTTTCAGCTGCAGACCAGTCCCAGGTGCAGTGTGCCTGATCTGATAGGAATTTGCATTGCTCCTTGTACTCCATAGCTCTCTACGGTGAACATTCATTTCCTCGGGCACTATTCCAAGGGTTCTAAGCCCTTCAAGATTGGAGCCATGTCCTCTTATTTTTTGTTTGTGTTTATCCCACCATGCTTGGCATAAGGAACACTGGTGGCATAGTAGTTTAAATATTGGAATGCTAGTACAAAGGTTGGCAGTTTGAATCCGCCAGCTATTCCAGGAGGAAAGATGGGCAGCCTCCTCGGGTTAAGATTTACAGCCTCAGAAACTTGATTGGGATCTCTATAAATGGAAGCCCACTAGAAAGCTGTGGCTTTTGTTTTGTGTTATGCATCATGTGTTGCTTGTAGTTACGTACCATCAAATTAGAATCAACTCATGACTAACCCTCCAGCAAGTTCTCAGAGACAGTAAACCACACAGGAGGAGATTGCTCATCTTTCTCCCACAGAGCAGCTGGTGGATTTGAACCACGTGCTTTTGGGTTGGCAGTGCAAGTCCTTACCGCTAAGCCACTAGAGTTCCCTGGGCCTAGCACAAGATCTTTCTTTCAGAGAAAGATCTTGGAAGAGTTTGCTGAATTTAACGATTTAACATTTTTAAGGAACAGGAGAGCTCTCCCAAGCAGGAGTCCAGACATGATGGAGGCCGGGAAAAGGTTTCTTCTAAACTACTTCAGTGTATAGATTAGGAACTTGGGGCAAAGAGAGAAATGATTATTCAAGGCTCACCCAGGAATCTGACCGTAGAACCAGCCTCATACCTAACCACTCATTCGAGACCCATCCCATACCTACTACAGTAGTGCATGTTCAACAAGTCCCCAACCCTGAGCCCCTGTGACTTTTTCTTACGCCTCTCTGGCCCCATTTCTAAGCCGATTTCCTCTGTTGATGTACTCTTCCTTCTGTGTATCTGCACTTGGGAGTGGGCTGCTCTAAGTCTTTCAGCCTTAAATAGATATATATCTTACCAAGATGCCACAAGACTAGTTACTGGAATACCTGGGGCATGTACAGTTCACTATGTGTTATAGTATTCAATGGGCACAAATACCTACAGAGGTGGATTTACTTGGTCTGGTGGGTAAAGAAGGAGATCTGGTAGCTTAGTGGTAAGGAGTTGTACTGAAGCCCAAAGGTTCACAGTTTAAATCCACCAACCACTCCATGGCAGAAGGAGGGGCAATCTCCTCCTGTGATACTCATTGCCTCTGAAAACCCACTGGAGAGTCAGCTATGAGTCTGTTCCAACTTAATGGTAATAACAACAACAACAGAGTGGTTAAGGAGTTGGACTGCCAGCCCAAAGACAGGCAGTTCAAATACACTAACTGCTCTGCTCAAAAAAGCTGGGCAATCTCCTCCTTTGTGATTTATAATCTCTGGAAGAAAAAGCACTGGAGTGTCAACTATTAGTCAGTCCCAATCCAATGGTAATAAGTAGTTGTTGAGGTATTGTCAAGGGATAAGCTCGGGGAAGTAACAAACACACAAATATACATACTTTTTATTTAAATTACTTGTTTTTAGACAAAGGGACTTTTGGAAAATAATAATTTTTTGGTGCTTCTTGTCTTCCCTGG
This sequence comes from Elephantulus edwardii, assembly GCF_000299155.1. Taxonomy (NCBI): domain Eukaryota; kingdom Metazoa; phylum Chordata; class Mammalia; order Macroscelidea; family Macroscelididae; genus Elephantulus; species Elephantulus edwardii. Next base: position 23,199,227 of record NW_006399759.1, on the reverse strand, counting down.
TGGATTCTTTCCTACTTTGAAGAGTTTCTTCTGAAGCTCTCATAAAGAAACTCATATTCCTTTCCTCTTCTATGGAACCCTGCTATTGAGATCAAGAAAGAAATGACTTAGTTGTGGACAAGACTCAGGCAGGAATCCAACTAGGAGGTGGTCACAGCACCCTGGCGAGAGAAGACAGTGTGTGCTAGGGAGGCAGTGGGGCTCCAGGGACTGTATTCGTTGCCTACTGCTCTGTTTACTAGCTGGTTGGACTTGAATAAATCACTTACTCTGTGATCCAAATGTTTCATCACTAAGGAGGGGATGATAATTATCTTTTTCTCACAGCATTATTATTGAGATAAATGTTGCTGCACAAAAGTCTCTTTTCAATTACAAAGCAATGTATAAAAATGCTTTGTTTTGTTGTTTGTTCTGAGTCTCGGTCACAATAAAGCGATGCTGGGCTTTCTTGCCCAACACCCTCCCCTTGTGATATCGCTGTGTCCACTTTAACGTCTCTATCAGTCCAATTTTGTGCCAGCTGCTCAGCCTCTCTATTTTGCAACACAATCTCTGAGAAAATCCTTTGGTTTGGGGCAGGGCTGGATTTATGCTAAAGCAGAACCTCAGCTTAAAACGAACACACTTGGGTTTCTGTCACCTCCCTTCTCTGGTGACATACGGTCAAGTCTGGACGAGTTCTCCAGAAAAGAATCTTCAGAGGCAGCTAGCACTGCTACACTTGAGACAAGCCAACTTAAAGCCCAAGATTTTTATTTGCAAACTTTGTGCTGAGAATGCGTGAATGGCAGTGTTGGAAAGGCCTTACAAAGCATCTGGTCCAACTCACCTATTTTACAAATGAGGAAGTTGAGTTACAGAGAAGACAAGAAGCTTGTACATAATCACAGGATATGTTAACAACGGAGCTGGGGTGAATTTTCCTTGCACAATCATGGAATCTCCTTATTGAGAACACCATAAGCTTTACTGTCATTTTTATCCATCTTGCCATCTTGTTCCATTAATGAAAGATACTACTTGGACTATATCACTGTAACCACAGAACAAAATGAACATAGGTGGAGAATGCTAATTTATTTAACTTTCATTTACCAAATGTTAGTAAGCATTACACTTTTTGCCAAGTACTGAGGATACTGGAATAAGACATATGCCCTACCTTCAACATGTTCAAAATTTAGTGATGAAAACAGACTAACACTCTCCACAAGAGCAGGCTATTTGCCATATAGTTAAGTTAAACATTCTTTCCTCCTGCTGCCTGCATTTTATATTTAGTGATGATTGCACTGACTCTCTTCCTATATATAGATTTCTATGAGGCTGATTTTCCCAGGAAGAGACATACCAAATAATACAACCTGATGAAGACCAACAACAGAGTCTTTTAATACCGACTTTGTAGTGCTTCATTGACCCTCACTTATTTTTTAGAAAATGTTGAGCACTCACTATGACCAACCATCCCATGAGGTTGTTGTTGGTGCCATTGTCTCAGAACTGACAAAGAGCTGACCCTCCAGCAGGTTTTCGGAGGCCGTAAATCACCTGGGAGGAGATTGTCTGTTCTTCTCCTCCTAAGGAACAGTTAGTTGGTGGGTTTCAGTGAGGTGCCTTTGGGACTGCAGCATAGCTTCTTACCACTAGGCCACCAGAGTGCCCTATACGGTACAAGTTTGCAAAGATCAATAAAAGAGGTCCCCTTCCTCAAGAAACTAGTAATAAAGTGAGAATAAATACTGACACTAGACATTTGTACATGCCTAGGAGAAAGAATACCCAAGTCAGTCTTCAGAAGGCTTCCTGGAGGAGATGGTAAGTAGTTGTTCTGCCAATCCAAAGGTTGGTGGTTCAAATCCCCCAACTTCTCCACAGGAGAAAAATGAGCAGTCTCCTCTCATGTAATTTATAGCCTCTGAAAATTCGCTGGAGGGCCAGCTATGAGTCATTTCCAACTCAATGGCACATAACAATAACAAAAGAGGACAAGAAGTTTGCTAAGACAAAGGAGGAAGTCATCCTAACAAAAGAAAATAGACTGCAAAGCATGGGACTGTGAAAACAAGTAAATCCTGGGATCTGTGAAGTTGTTGATTATTGTTTACTTATGAAGTGAAAGGAAAGATTGGCAGACTATGAAGCTACAAAGAGGCAGGCTTCTAGTGGAAATGGAACTGCTTCTATCTCTAGTTGAGAGAGAATGGGGAGGATTAGGTGGTGGGATTTGTCTTTAAGGAGCCTCACTAAAGTGGCAGTTTAAAGGGTGGTCTGGAATCAGGGAGGAGGCTGATTTTTAATCCAGGAAAATCCTGGTGTAGGCCTGTGCGGTGACACTCTGAGCCAGGCCAGAACTTGCTTTCCTGCATGATTCACCCATTTCCCAGGACGTCTGAGTGATGGTGCTGATCATGAACCATAGCCAAGAAGCATTTACATCTCCAAAACTGTGATTTGTGGTCTTCACAAAACTCCCTGTAAGAGACCACCCTTCCCCTCATCCACTGGAACTAAACAGATGTCACAATCAATCAATGGTGAAGCTAAGCTTTTTTTCTCCACAGCAAAACTGACGTGGTATTGAACTTGTAAAGGCAGTGGAAGCAGGTGGTTTTTTAATAACTCATAATCCATTTTCTCATCATTAATACAACCTCCCCTCTGAGCTCATGGTTTAGGTCAATCTAGGAGTCTTTTCCAAATAAGGCAGCCAGGTGCCTCTCAAGGTGGCTGGCCTCTCTTGCAGTGTTCACTAGCTCTGACTCAGCTCTCTCACACTTTCATACATTTGCTCCTTCTGTTCCTTCTCCTGAAATGACTTCCATTATGTTTTGAAGTCTTGAAGATCTGACTTCAAATTCTAGTGCAGCCATTCCTAATTTGCCTGATTTTGTACAAGTTGCCCAAGTGTTCTGACCCTGCCTTTTAAAAAGATGGCCAAACCTTTATAGCTGAGGTTAGAGATAAAATTTGTGATGTTTTCAACATGCCATCCCAGAGCCAGCCATCAATATCCAGTAGCTATTATTGCTGAATGAGACTCCACTTTAAGAATTTACCATGTAAAAGAAAACATGTATAGGTATACATATGTATGCGTGTGTGTTGTGTTCTTTCTGTTGTACTTTACAATTCTTTGCTTACATAAATTGTACACATCTGAGGGGGATAAAAAGAATTTACCATGAGAGTTTCTCATTCTACACTGAAAAGAAGAAAGTGGAGTATTGAAAGGTTTGGTAATACACCTGTTGGTACCAGGATAATACAAACTTGCTGTTTTCTTAACCAGACTGGTTCGAGGTGACCCTTTGAGTGCTCTCTTGATTTCCATATCCAGCTGTAGAATCCTATTGTGAATTATAATTAAGACAGGTGGTGAAAAAAGAGTCTTAGAACTTGGCATTAAGAGCAAAAACAAGTAGAAAACTTTGAGGAAAAAAGCTAGTCCTTCTCTAAAGCAGGAAAGCTTGGAAGAAAAATGGCCATTTTATTGTTGTGTACTGTTGGACTGGAACCAGGAGGAAACTTTCTCTGGAAGTAGCAAGACTTGTTTGATTTCATTACCATGAAAGAATTGTTCATTGTTAGGGCAGGTTACTGACAAAGGGTGTGGAATCTTCTTTAGGACATGTTTTGTTTTGTTTAAAAAAAAAAATGAACTATAGTAATAGTAAAGTATGTGATGAGATTACCCCTTCTGGGCTATATCAAATGTAGACCTGCCTACAACATGGGTGAGAATTTGTGTCTCAAACCCATTGAAAGGCTGAGGTCACTTGGGTAAATTCTTCAAAACCTACATCGGTCTCCCAAAGGCATTACCTATGGAAAATAGCACCTTGGGCCATTAATTCTAAATTGCTGAGTGCTTTTTCTCTCTCTCTCTTGACCTGCAAACTAATGACCAATAGAAACCTGCTCATTGTTGACCCACTCAAGTGGCACCTCGGGCACATGCCATGCCTGCCATATAGTTCCAGATTTAAAAGATTTTTGAGATATCGTGGTGCCTTCCTAATTTTCCTGGTCCTGTAGACTTTCAAGTTGAACTTGATATCTTTAATCAATATGTGGGGTTTCCTCCCCTGCATTCTCATCTTTGTTACTATAATAGCAATGATATTAACTCAAACTCTTATTGTATTCCAGATGGAATTGATTCAAAGCCCCTCCAGCAGGTTTCCAAGGCTGTAAATCATATCACATACATTGGGTAATACATCTCTTGGTGCCGATCGTGGGATGTAATTGTCCATCTTTTTCCTATGGAGCTGAGGGTAGATTCGAGCCATCAGAGAGGCACCAGCTTTGGGTTAGCGACCCAACTCTCTACAGAATAATCCACCAGAGTTTCCACAATGACACAAACAGGAGCCTTAAAGAGATCCTCCTTAATTCCACTGTGTAACTATTGCAGGAGATAGGCAATCTCTTTCCATGCAAATTTAGTGAGCTCTGGTGGCCTTGTTGTAAGGAGCTGTGCTGCCAAACCAAAGGCAAGCAGTTCAGATCCACCAGCTGCTCCACGGGAGACAGATGAGCAATTTCATCCTGTGTGATTTTCTGCCACTGAAAACCTGCCTGCCGGTCAGCTATGGGTATGTTCTGACTCGACATAACAACAACAATAACATGTACATAACAACATGTAACTATTACATTTTTGGAGAAGTTCTTCCCTTTAATTTTCTACTTATCTCTTAATATGTCATCAAAATAATTCTAAAAGCGTTCTATTATCATTATCTTATAGCTGACTCAATGGCACATAACAACAATATTAGTAATGAGGAAATTGAAGGATTAAGAGACCAGATAATATTGCCCTAGGAGCTCTGTTGGCCTAGTGGCAAGAAGCTGTGCTACAATCCCCACATTTGTGGCCCCTAAAAGCTCCCTGGAGGAAGGTTAGGCAGTCTCCTCCCGTGTGGTTTACTGTCCCTGAAACCTGCTGGAGGGCCAGCTATGAATAGGTTCCAACTCTACAGTCCACAACAGCAACAAGTAACACACAGAAGCTCTGGTGGCATAGTCTATAGCATGTTATGCTGCTGACCAAGAGGCCTTGAGTCGAGTCTTCAGTAGTCCAAAGCCATCAGGAGTTCTGAGAGAGAAAGACATGCGGTCTCCTTCCATTAAGATTTACAGTCTTATGAAAGTGTGGAATAACTTCTTAATTACTTTTGGTGATCTTTCATTTTATGAGGTGAAGCCTACCTAGGTAACTTGCTTTACCCAGAGTCTCTGGCTTTAGATTTAATGTCTATTGATTAAAAAGATTTGATGAAAATCTTTCTAAAAGGTGTAATGATTTTTCTTTTAAAAAAAAAGGATTTACAGCCTTAGAGAGCAGATGGAGGCTCACAACAGAACTGACTAGATGAGTCTGGTTTTGTTTGGGGTGATACATATATATTAAATGTCTAAATCAGAAGTACAAATAAGAAATAACTCCAAAATCTGTGTTCTTTCCTATGCCACTCTACTGTAATACTGGTGATTAATAAAGTCACTGGGTAAGGACTTTCTCTGTCAACCCAAAGGCAGGCAATTTATATTCTCCAACTGCTCTAAAGGAGGAAGAGAGGCAACCTCCTTCCCTAGCGATTTACAGCCTTTGAAAACCTGCTGAAGCGTCAGCTATGAGTCTGTTCCAATTCAATGGCAATGAGTTAAATTTTCTTGTGGTTTCTATGTATTATCAATAATAACAGTCTTGAATTATGACATCTAAAACTCAGCAAACAGTTCCTAGAAAAGACACCAGTAGTTTATCAATTCTGAATGTAAAGGAGAAACGTCAAATTAATTTACTCAACAATAAACAAGATATTTTCATTTAGGAAAACAAAAAGGCTGTAACTTTAAATCTAGACCAACTAAGAGTCAATTGCTGATCTGCATTTCCATTTCACTTTTGGATCCCTTGGCTAGAAAGCCTTATAATTCTTGTTAATAATCCCATTTAATATCCCTGTGAATGAAATGTGTAATTAGGCACCTGGGCAGCAAGTGCTAATGAATTGTAATTCATAGAAGGAGAAGAAAAATCAGCTTCCGCTTACCTACATGAATAGCATAAAAAGAAGTGCTTGCCTCTCCATTTGGGCCTCAGGTTGTGTGAAAGAGAAATTCTGTGGGCTTTTCAACTGCCATTTTCACTCGTGTCTTTATAAGGATTCCAAGGAGGAGGCAAGATTGGAGGAACCTTGATTAGAAACAAATGAAGGAACTTGTGATCCAGGGACTGATCAGGACTCTAGCCTGGCTCCTAATCTGGTTTGAAGTGATGACAGCACTGGTGCTAATTGCATTAATTTGCTTTTCTGCAGGCAGAATGGGGAAACAGAATAGCAAACTGGCCCCTGAAGTGATGGAGGACCTGGTGAAGAGCACAGAGTTTAATGAACATGAGCTCAAGCAGTGGTACAAAGGCTTCCTCAAGGACTGCCCAAGTGGGAGGCTGAACCTCGAGGAATTTCAGCAGCTCTATGTGAAGGTAGGTTGTCGTCTACATTTATTTGACACAGGTCAGAATAAAGTTGTCTGCAACAAATGTTGCTTCAAATGGAACTATAACTCTAAGCTGTCATTTTATTTCAAATCTGGTGGTTTTCCACTCAAAGAAGCAAAACGGACTTTAAATATTTAAAAAAGAAAATTGTCCTAGAGATGAGTCAAGCAATTTTTTTTAACATGAGAATCTTAAGATTTCATTGTCATGTTAATAAAACAAGATGAAGCATAGAATTGGATCATTTGGCCTCTCCTTATCTCCTCCCAGTTCAGTATGCTTGAGTCTTTTAATAGCCAACATTTTCTTAGATCTGCAGTTCAACTCAACACATTCAAGCTTTAATACAATCGTCTTTGTATTTCTAGCCTTTATTCCAGTAAATTTGTTTAGCCTGCCCATTGTATCCACTCTGCTTCCTGTCGTAACACAGCAGTTCTCTGGTCTTGAAGAGAATCTTTGCCTTTCTTAAACTGTGTCAATTTGTGAGGTTGATACTTGCCAAAATTCTTACTGAAAGATGAGTGTGTTTTAGGAATATGTACCCTGTTTTCAGGAATCTTATGGGGGTAAACTCAAGTCTTTTTTTCACATAAAAAGCAATAGTTAAATCAAAACTCAGTTCAGAGTGTGACAGCATCTGGCAAAAGAACCATACAAATGTTAGATAATAGAATTTCATAATTACTGACAAGCTGCTAATTAAACACTACTTGCTTATTAAGGGGTCCTGGTGGTTAAGTGCTATGCTGCTAACCTAAAGGTCAAAGAGTTTTAACCCATCAGCCAGGAGAAAGAGATTGATGGCAGCCTGCTTGCATATATATTGTTGTTGCTGTGTGCTGCCGAGTCAGACCCAGCTCATCACTAACACTCCAGTGGACGTGCAGGGGCAGTACAGGGTTTTAAGAGGCTATCTTTTTTCCCATGGAGCATCTGGTGGATTTGAACAATGAGCCTTCAGGTTGGCGGTGCAGTTCTATACCACTAGTCCACCAGAACTCTCTTCCATAAATATTGTAGCCTTGGAAGACAGCTCTACTTATCCTATGGAGTTACTTTGAGTCAAATTTGATTCAGCAGCAGCAGGGTTTGCCTTGTTAAAGACATCTGCATGCCAAGACTGTGGCCCTCAGACACCCGTCAAGCCTGGAAATGAACTCATTCTCATGGACCAACTTTTAGCCAAGCAACAGACAGGGTTATAAGGTGAATAATAACACCAGGGATAGGCAAAGATCAATCAATCACAGAAAAACTAATTGGGGGGGGGAGGGGAAATCCCCAAATGACAGCCTTTGACTAGGGATAAAGTTCAGTAGGCAGATAGGGAAAAGAAAGAAGAATGAATGAAAACGAGAATTATAGGGAGGAAGTGGGAAGAGTGCTGCTACACTGGGAGCATTACAATCAATAGTGTGCAACAAAATGTGTATAAATTAGTAAATGCAAATTAGTTTCCAAACTTTCTCCCAAATCACAATAAAAAGTGAAAAAAATTAACTTAGCAGAAAGTATTGGTATCTTTGTCAATTAGAGAGAAAGTACAGTACCTATGAAGGCCTTTTCTCATGAAATGTCCTCCTATTGGTAGACAAGATGACAGGTCAGATTCCAATAAATCATTGTTTAGCAGAATCTACACTTTTGATTCATGTGTTGATTGCAATTCTCACCAGAAATCTGTTTTGTCTTTAAACCTTTACCCAAATAACAGTAATCTGAGCATCACTGTCCACAGTGGGCACTTTTAGCTCAGAGTTATGTGCTATGAAGAAACTACTTTCTCTGTAGAAACTGAGCAGAACTGTGCCAACAAAGCAAAAAATTTTATTGTGGTGATACTGTCTCTGTTTGTCTGAAGTTGCAAATTGCATTGCAGATTTAGCATAATCACAAACATTTTGTGTATTCTATTTTATATACATTTTGTCTGTACATGGGTAATAGTATTCTTGTAGAAAGAACAGATTTTTCTATTAGCTTTTTCTGACTAAAATTCAAAGCAGAAAATAGTGCTATTATTTAATTGTAGCAACTAAATTTCACCAATAAGAGAGAAGTATCATATGCATAGAGGGGATGAGATTGTATAGAATATTGCTACTCTCTTAAAGCTGAACATTACACATAATGTGTAATCCAGCAACTTCACTCCTGCACATGTGCAAGAAAGGATATGTTTAATAATGTGCATAGCTGCACTGTATATAATAGTAAAACACAGGAAGAACCCAAATGCTCATCAGAGAGAGAGTGAAAAAATAAAAAGTAGTGTAAGTCCTTTTAACAAATTACTCACTCTCACTCATTGCTGTAGAGTTGGAACCAACTCTTAGCTGACCTCCAACAGGTTTTCAGGGACTGTAAATGACATGGGGAACAACAATGTCAGTCTGGAGACTAAGGTGCACCTGATACAGGCCATGGTCTTTGCCATTACTTGCTATGTATCAGAGAGCTGGACAATGACTACGAATGATAGAAGAAGAGTTGATGTCTTTGAGTTTTGGTGCTGGAGAAGAGTATTGAATATATACCATGGACTGCTAGGAGAACAAACAAGCTCTTCCTGGAGAGGGTGAACCCAGGCTGCTCCTTGGAGGCAAGGATTCTAAAGCTTCATCTGAAGTGCTTTGGACATATTGCAAGGTGGGACCAGTCCTTGGAGAGGTACATCATGCTTAGGAGGGTGGCGGGACAGTACAGGAAAGGAAGACCCTCGATGAGATGGTTTGATTCCATCACTGGGCTAATGAAGATAGGTGTGTCAGAGACAGTGAGATTGGCAAGGGGTAGAGCAGGGTTTAGGGTTGTTGTTCTTATGGTCGCTATGAGTCACAGGCGACTCAACGACACATAACAACAACAACAACAAATGACATGGGAGGATGATTTCACCCTCTGAGTGACTGGTGGATTTAAACCTCTAGAGAGGCACCCCGTTTTAGGTTAGCAGTGCAACTTCCCACAGACTATGCTACCAGAAATACCCCCGTAACAAATAATGTTTGGGGAAACTGCATAATTGAGTGCAGAAAAATCAAACAGGATCCACACTCCCCCCATACACTGTAGATCAATAACCTGGATCTCAATGTTAAAACTATGAAGTTTTAAATTTAACCTAAAACTAAAGGAAGATGGAAGAGGGATAAAGTTAGGGATTCTAATTTTTAGCATAAACATACTATCAAACACAACTTAAAATGCATGCACAACAAAAAATACCCTAAATAATTGTTATGTTGTTGTTAGGGAAGTCTGGTGGCCTAGTGATAAGGACCTTCTAAATACTTAGGCTGATCAAAAGACTTTACAAAAAGAATTAAAAAGATAACAACTGAGGGGAAAGAAATTTGATAATTATATACATGGCTAGAGTTCTAATCTTTAAATTATATAGAAAATTCCAAGTACTCAACAACAAAAAGACAAACAATCCAATTAAAAAGTGGGCAAAGAACATGAACAGACATTTCACCAAGGAGAACATTCAAGTGGGAGTTCTGGTAGATAAGCTATTGTGCCATCAACCCAAAGGGAGTTGGTTTGAATCCACCAGCTGATCCAAGGAAGAAAGATGGGCAAGCTACTCCTGTGTAATTTATAGCCTCTGGAAACCCACTGGAAAATTTTGAGTCAATTGTGATTTGACAGAGCATAAAAACAAGAAGAAGCACGTGAAGACGTGCTCCTGGCCATTAACCATTCCAGACATGCAAATCCAAACTGCAGTAAGTGCCGTTTCACCTCTGAAATAATCACACTGAACATCACCACTAACAATAAGTGTCTTTAAGTCTCATAAATTAATCCCATCAAATCACTGGATATGTGTAAGACGTATCCATTAACTGTGCCCCGAAGGAGCCTTACCGTATGCATGCATATAAGTACCACGTTACATACTATTCTCACAAACAAATCTATACATGCATGCAAGTGTACTCTCACACACACATTTCTATACCCACATAGCCTATTTATCTATCCATGTAATTGCTTATTTTTTTTTTGCTTGTTATTACTGTTGTTGCAAAATTATAAATGTTAGAGTAGTGGACTCACACATTCATTGCTGTCCAGTGGGAAACTACCCATAGCTAGACCTCCACATACTTTCCAGAAGCTGTAAATTGCATAAGAGGAGACTGCCCATCTTCCTTTCACACAGCTGCTGGTGAATTTGAAGGGCCAGCCCTTGGCTTGGCAGTACAGCTCCTTAGCCACTTATCCCTTAGGCCTGTGTACGTTTCGGTGTCTTCATTTACCTTGGTAAAGTTGTGCTGACTTCCCCTATGTATAGTGTGTTATTAGAAGCTAACTAACAACAAAATGAACAATGAGTGGACCCTGCAGTCCCTGACATGCATCAGTGATCCATCTAACAAGTCATACCTGAGGTTCTCCGCAGATGTATACAAATCTATATTCTTGAATAAGTATAGAAAGGCGCATATATAATTGTATGTGTGCATTTTATAAATCACAGTGATATAGTTAAGATTTGAACAATTAGCCTGTGGAGATCTTTTCTACGGAAATGTTAATAAATGTGTCTAGTAGTCAATGTAGATAAATCGCTTGTACAGAGAAGTAAATTGGCATGCATTTCCCAGCTTATAAGCCACTCTCCATTGTTTTCAAAGTCACATCTGCCATTGTATCACCCAGAAGTCAGCCTGTGCCTCGAAACTGTCTTCACTTTCAGCCTCTAGGAGAGTTAAGACAAATGAAATTTGTCAGTGCCACATTGATATTGCTAAAGGTCATGCAAGCTGTCACCCTGTGTTTAAGAGAGTTCTGTGTGCTCAGTGCCTTACTTTTTTTTTAAGATAAGGGGAGTTTGCCTTTGAAGACAGGGTTGAAATGGAGGAAATGAGGTATTCATGTGTGTACTGGAAATACTGCACCAGCCTCATGATGGGGACCATGTAAACAGCAAGCACACCCTAACACGTTACGTCACAATGATGCATATGCATCTAAAGCATCTCCCAGCTCATCACCACACCCCCACAAATTATTTTTTCCCTTTCCTATTTCAGGAAGGGAATATATGATAGCTTGGCTTTAGTTTATATTCTTGGCAGCCTCTTATTTCATTCTCTTTAACAACCATATTCATGCTCAGCCTGTGATCGTGTATCAGATAGTCAGAAAGCAGGCACTCTTCATCTTTTCCAGAATTATCTGAGGACAGGATGCAAAAGAGGATGACAGAGGAAATGTATCATTTATACAGGGGGAAGCAGGCTTGATTGGCTAGTAGGGAGAAATATGGAGAAAGGTGTGCATTATATAACAGAACCCAAGACAGGAAATTCTTTTGCTGCTTCTGTAAAAAAAAAAAAAAAAAAATATATATATATATATATATATATTCAGCAAGACAATCCTTCTCCAGTGAATACACATTTTCATCAGTCCCCTCTGTCTTCAGTATGGATATTGGAGAGAGCTCCTTGTAGAATCCAGCTGACCCAGCAAAGTTGCCTGTGGCCTCTGCCTTCCTCTGTCTATGAGGTCAAGCTGCATGGGCTCTGGTTACTGGCCTGACGTGCTCTGCCCTCAGAATGGCCTCCTCTGCTGCCTTAGAGCCAATTCTGACAAAGGTGTCAGGAGGGGTAGGAGAATGGGGGAGGCCACTCTAGAGGCTGCTAAGAAAGAAGAAAGGCTACAAGCTACAAACCCCTGACTGAAGAAGCTTTTGTATCCAAACTGTAAAGGAACTTATTCCCACTCTACATTTAAATATGTTTAAACTGAGATGGGGGGCGGGAGGGAAGGAAGTGTCCTTGTATCCAACCTCATAAAAAAGAGAAAAGATGGGCACACTAACTCCTTCTAAGTTACCCTGTCCTGCCTCGCAGCTGGATTCCACTGCATTTAGTGTGTTCTGCCATTGAATTGGTGGGTATGTGCATTTTCTCAACGGGTCTCTGGTAGAGAGAGACTGTGAACTCCTCTAGAACAGGACCCAAGTCGACTCTCTCTATGGTAAAAGCACAAAACCTTACACATATTCTGCTTGCTCGGGATCCAGGGATTGAATTCTGCAGCATCCACAGAGATCAAGGTTGAAAACTGCGAATCTCATCACCCACGTGGGAAATGAACACCTCTGAAACTAGAGGGGAAACTGTAAATACTATATCCTTTTGATAATATGAGTAAGCTTCCGGATTGGATAGCCACATATTAAATACTGGACAAAATCTATACATTTGTAATAGCCGTATCTATGCAGCTGAAAAATCACTTGCACTCTCCAATAAAATAGACCTGTAAGGTATAGGCAGAGTCCCTGGGTGTTGCAAACAGTTAATGTGTTCAGCTGTTGATCAAAAGATAAAACATTTGAATCCACACCAAGGGACCTCGTTAGAAATACACCACTTATGTAAAATCAGTCCCTGAAAACCCTATGGCACACATACCTGGCCATACTCTCGATACAAGATAGCATGGAAAAGTGTGGTCGTCTATCTTTAGCATCTCTGAAGTCATCTTTCATGTTGTTCTGTTCATTGAAAAGGTTTGAATCCACCAGTAATTCCTCAGGAGAAAGATGGGCAATCTCTTCCCAAAGATACTTAGAGTATTGGAAAACAGGGGAAAGGTGGCTAAAGTCAAGATTGACATGAGGCAGTGTGGGTTTGAACACAGCCCTGATAGTTTTTCTGATTTTAAACTGTGCAGGAACGTCCCTGGAGCTCTGGAAGACTCTGGTGGCCTAATGGATAAGGAGTTTCTCTGCTGAATTTTACAGCCTCCTGTGCAATTTATAACCTCTGAAACCTTGCTGAAAAGTCAGCTATGAGTCAGTTTCACATTAAAGACCCATTCTGCTACAAATGACAACAGCAACCTCATTGCAAAGCACAGTGCTTTCTCTTGGCTCCATAATGATCATCCCCCTGGGACCATCTCAAAAGCTTTTTCTCAGGAGATCTTCCTTGATTTTCCCAACTCCCAAATTCAGAAGAATGTCTTCCTCCCTGGCATACCCATGACCTTGGTAGCACCAGCTTTGACAAAGTTCATTCAGTCTCTGCAATGTAATTATGGAAGCATTTTCACTTTCTCCCTTAGGTAGACCTCTCTCTCCCTTACACCCCAGAACCTTACACTACTGTATATGCTTTGCCTGAATACAGTGTGATTTAAGGAGAGTAGCTACATGCAAAGGCCGAAATGTTGGATGTGTATGGACATGATTCTACCATATGTTAGGCCGAAATGTTGGATGTGTATGGACATGATTCTACCATATGTTAGCTTTGTGTGAACTTGAGAAAGTCACTTAGGCTTAAGAGTTCCCTAGATAAATCCACACACTCCTTTGAAGAAATCTCGCCTTAACTTCCTCATCTATAAAATGGAGAGAGCTCTGGTGGTCTAGTAGCAAGGAGCTACACTGCCAACACACAGGCATGCAGATCAAATCCACTAGCTGCTCCATAGGAGAAAGAGGGGCCGTCTCCTTCCATGCAATTTACTGAAAACCTGCTGAAGGGTCAGCTATAGGTTGGTTCCAACTTGATGGATTCGAATCACATATCCAGCACAACTCCTTAGCATTAAGCCGCCAGAGCTCCCTTGTATGTCAGTAGTTGAATTTTTTAACAACTTGTTTTACCGAGACTTGTCCATTGTTCAGCTAAAAATGAAGCTACAGAAATGAGGGCAGTTCTGGCCCAAAAGGATAACCAAGGACATAGTCTCAGGCTTTTACTGATCTCTATCTGACTTGGAAGCCTGGGTTCTTTATTATTTTGTGTTTTGTCCCACTTTTTCCCCTCCTCATTCTATCTGTTGTTATGTGTCATCGAGTTGAATATGATTCATAGTGACCCTATAAATCTAAGCCCTATCCTATCCTGTGCTGTCCTTATCATTTCTGACAGATTCGAGCTCATTGCAGGAGTCACTGTGTCAATCCTTCTCCCTGAGTGTCTTCCTCTCTTTTGAGGATGTTCCTCTCCAAGGAATACCCACTCATAGCAACATGCCCAAAGTATGAGAACCACCCTTACCTCTAAGGTGCCCTCAGGCTGCACTTTCTCCGAGACATATCTGTTTGTTCTTTTGGTAGCCTGTGGCATTTTCAGCACTCTCTTCCAACATCACAACTCAAAGGCATCTGTTTTTCTTCTCTCATCCCCATGTCCATCTCTTAGATTCATAGCAAGTGATTGAAAAACACCATGACTAAATCAGGTGCACCTTAATCTTCAAACTGACATCATTGCTCTTCAGTAATTTGGAGAGGTCCCTGGCAGCAGGCTTCCTAATGTAGTCTCTTTCAGAGTAGTCCACAGTGGTAGCCATTCACCATCTATTTCTTCTAGTCTCAAGGTCATGAAGGCTGATATTCCTCTGACCTTCCAGTATTTTAGTCCAGTTGTTTCCATTTGCCTCTGATTTTTTTCATTTTGCTTTGCTGTGGGCAGGGAGAGATCAATGGTTGCAGCTTAGATAGTGAAAATTATTTCTTAGTGGTTAACACATTGTCCAGGTGAGGCTGGTCAATGGTTATTTGGTTTCAAACATCTGAGTACAGGAGGGCTTCTAGCAGCCAAGCAGCTCCATCTCCAGAATTGGCTCCCCCATCAAATATTCTCTCAAAAGCAAGTGTGACAGAGATGACTATTTTTTCTTCTCCACATCTGACTCAAATCAATTTTGAAAAGAAAACTCTTCACTCGTAGAGGGGAGGAGAGAGTTTTGGATGATCGCTTTCAAGGATTTAGATTCTACTTGTTAATAATGGATAATTAGGAGTAGGTGTTATTAAAAATATGTTGGGCAAAGCTATATACAGAAGCATTTTCATTCCTTAGGGAAACAGACATTACATAAGAGACAAAATGTCATCCAGCCTGAGCTGCTGAAGACAGTGCAAGTTTTAGTGAGAGCCTAGGAATTCATTTCCATTTGGAATGTTTGCCAACACGATCCAGGCTATGCTTCAATTTGAATTAATGTGGAAAACAAGAGCAGGATTCGGAAATCTCGAGGAAGGTATGGCAATAAAGTTACCATTCTGGGAAAACAGAGTCCCAAGTGAGGCTCCAAAGCATTTTATGACAATGAGCTTGTCTCAGGGAAGAGCTAGTGACCAGCACAACTTGCATTCAAGACCTAGCATTTAGCCCTGTCTGGTTGAAGGTTGATAACTTCTCCTATCTGAAAGGGTGTGAAATGATTTGAGATGGATCCCACACCTTGGGATTTTACTTTCCCATGAGACGGCAAGTTATCAGTTAGACAGATATAAATGGCCATTTCAAAAAGGAATGCAATTAGGAGATACCACAACTTCTCTGTCCTCAGGATAAGGTTAGAAAGAGCCCTTGGGAAGTTTGCAGTCTACCTCCTCTGCTCTTTCTTATTTTATGAATGTGGAAAATGAAGCCTGGAGAGGGGGAAGCCATTGTCGGATGTCAATTCATTTCTCAATTGTTCAAACTAATATCCAACTAACAAGATACATCCAACTCCAGCCTGATTAAAGCCAAATCAGTTGCAGCTGAGTTGACTCAAACTCATGGCAAATCCACGTATTAGAGAAAAGAATTCTCTGTGGGCTACACTCACTGCTCCATTCAGAGTTTTCAATGGTTGATTTTTCAGAGATAGGTCTCAGACCTTTCTTACAAGACGCCTTTGAGTAGACTTAAGCTTCCAATCCTCTGCTAACATCCAAGCTCAATAATAATTTGAACCACCAAGGATTCACTTACCTAATTAGAAGGATTCAAAATAAGAAAAAAGACCTACTCTCCTGTTTGTTTTCCTATATAGCTTATTATTAACGGGACAATCTGTTGCATGTTGAAAATAGAACCAAAGAGGAAGAGTTAGCCCATTTCTATCACAAGATGTGACTTGAAGGTATAAAATCTTGTCTTGGGTCTCTAAAATAGTGGGGGGTTTTCATTATCGAAGTTTTCTAACTCTTCAAAATACACAGCATGGACTCGGATCTAGTATCAGGATTTTGGGTTGTTATTAGGACTGGCAATCTCAGCTCTTGTCTTTTTCCTCTCTCGTGAGTGACTGAACAGAAGAACGTTTCCTGCTATTATTTGCTCTTATATCTCCCTTTGGAATGGCTCTGGGACTTTTCTGCTTCTCCCTGGGAGTTGTCAGTGGAACTTATGATCTCATCATTATTACAACTGATTTTGCTATGCATTTGATCCTGCATGAAGCTCTTAAATGAAATTCAGTTCTGTTATATCATGTTATGCATCAGAAAGCTGGACAATGACTAGGATGATAGATAATTGATGCCTTTGAGCTGTGGTGCTGGAGAAGAGTATTGAATATACCATGGACTGCTAGGAGAACAAACAAGTTCATCCTGGAGAGAGTGAAGCCAGGCTGCTCCTTAGAGGCAAGGATTCTGAAGCTCTGTCTGATCTACTTTGGACATGTTGCCAGGAGGAACCAGTCCTTGGAAAGGGACATCATGCTTGGGAGGGTGGAGGGACAGCACAGGAGAGGAAGACCCTCGATGAAATGGATTGATTCAGTGACTGGGATAATAGGGGTAGGTGTGTGGGGGACAGTAAGATTGGCTCAGGCCAGAGCAAGGTTTAGGGCTATTGTACATAGGGTCAACTGTACCTACCAACAACAACATATTCTTCTTTGCCAGCCACTTCTTCTATGGCAGTTTCTTTCTTCTGCTAACCATCTAGAATTAGGTGCAGCTTCACCCTTGGCCATACAGAGCCAGGAAGGTCACTGAGTGTCATCTGTAGGCTCCCTACACTTCAGACCAACTCACTCTCTCTCTCTCTCTTTCTCTCTCTCTCTCTCCCTATCTCTATCTATCTCTCTTCCTTTAGTCCCCCAGGATTTTGGCATAATCTAGAAGGACCTATCTCTCCTTGTTAACTGCCTGTGCAGCCTTTTTTCTGCATCAGAGTTGGGTCTCTACAAATAGACTACCATGTGATCCTCTTCACCAGCCACCCAGAGCAGGTTCCTTACAAATTGGGACTCTCACCTTACCATTGCCTATACAGCCCTTCTTTGAATTAACCACTCCAAGAGAAGCCAGAGTCTTAATTTGTGAATTTGTTAATTCCCTATAATAGCTTATAAGATGCATGAAGAAAATTACTTATTTCTACAGTTATCCATGCATTACAACTAGAAAGAATGCAAGCAAAGAGATGAAATCAGGTAACCAGGTAAGGTGGGGAAGATTTCACTTCATGAAGCTGCCATCGTCCCCAGAGAATCACAAACTCTCTCCCACACTTGGATTTTCTCACTAATCCTGGAAGCCCAAAGCAAAATCTCCAAGGTTCAGGCCCCTTATAAGTCACTGGGACCTCAATGACCATGTATGACTGCAGCCTTCATACAGATGCATGAAATAATAAATGTGTATAATGGAGCCCATCACGCTCCCTCTCCCTTTCTGAAGTTTGCTGCCTGGGTGGAACCTGTGCAGCCTTGAGTCATTTGCACCTGTGTCAGGAGCCCTGGTGGTACATTGGTTAAAGGCTTTGTGCTAACTGAAAGGTCAGTGATTTGAACCCACTGGCTGCTCTATCCATAGCAAAAAGGTGTAGCTGTCTGCTCCTGTAAGAATTAGTATTGAAAACTCTGTGTGACAGGTCCACTCTGTCCTATAGAGTTCTATGAGTCAGAATCAACTCAATGACAATCTACTCGAGTAAGTGTTATCTGGCTGTTTTAGAAAACAAAGGGATACCTTGGTTATTTAAGAATTCCAAACCAAAGTCTTTATTCTACATGTTGTTTTTGTTGTTACGTGCTGCCAAGTCATCTTCAACTCTTAAGCAACCCTGTGTACCGCAGCTCTGAAGCGTGCCCTGTCCTGAGCCAGTCTCACTGACTCTGACACACCTACTCCCAGTTACTCCCAATTACCCCAGTTACAGTATCAATCCATCTCATCTGGAGTCTTTCTCTCCTGTGCTGTCCCTCCACCTTTCCAAGCATGATGTCCTTCTCCAAGGACAATCTCTCCTGGCCACGAGCTCAAAGTATGTGAGATGGAGCTTCAAGCCTCAAGGAGAAACTTGATTTCACTCTCTCCAAGACAGACCTATTTGTTTTCTTGGCAGCCCATAGTATGTTCAAGACTCTTCTCCAGCACCACAGCTCAAAGTCATTTATTCTTCTCCTATCATCCTTAGTCATTGTCTAGCTCTCTGAAGCATAGCAAGTAACTGTGAAGCCCATGGCCTGGATCATGTGCACCTTAGCCTCTAGACTGATATCATCACTTCTCAGTACTCTGGATACATCCTTGATAGCCGATTTTCCCAATGTAGTTCATCTTTTGATTTCCTGACTGCTGGTACCAAGAGTGTTGATTGTGGAGCTGAGCAAGCTCTAATAACAATCTCAATCTCTTCTCCATCTATCATGATGCTGCCACATGGCCCAATTTTGAGAATCTTTGTCTTCTTGATGGTGAGTTTCAATCCATATTGAAGACTACAGTCCTTGACCTTCTGCAGCAAGCGCTTCAGGTCCTCCTCAGTTTCAGTAAAGAAGTTGTGTCATCTGCATAACTCAGGTTGTTGATGAGTCTTCCTCCAATCCTGATGCCACACTCCTCCTCATAAAGCCCAGCATCCATAAGATTAAAAATTATTTCATATTAGGCCCCAGGAAAGGTCTGGAGCTGGGAAATTTTATGTCAAAAACCTTCAGTGAAGATTTGAAGATACTTAAGATATTAATAGTGTTTTGCGGTAGTAAGCATCGTGTTCCTAACAGGAGCAGCAACATAAGCAAGTACACAAGGGGACAGTGCAGGACATAACAAGAAGTTCAGTTAGATGAAATTTTAGGCAACCAAAGAAGAATTAGAGTAAAAATGAGCTTGGAGATGTGAATGGAGCTGGATCACAGTGAACACTGTATACCAGACAATTTCGAAAGCTCTGAACACTGCGGGCAATGTCGATAGATGGTTATTTGTTCACAAAACATCATTGTCTTTTTCTATCCAACAACACATCTGTTGGGATGTCTTAGATGACAATGTAGAGTGGCCTGGCTTTGCATTCCTTTTAAAGCAATACAACTGACAGCACCCAGAATGAGAAGTTGTTTTCACATTTTCCCTCATAATTGTTCCTGTGACTGATGTTTTAAGAGCATACAATGTGCCCTCAAGTGAAGGACTTAGAGTAAAAAATTGACACAAGTTATTCATTCAGCACTTACTGTAAGTACCTTGGATACCCAGCACTAGACTGAGCACTGGGCAGAGTGAGTTCAGCCTCCACTGAAGCCTTCAAATAGCACAATGCAACAACCACTCAGGCCCTGAGTGAGGTTACGGTTAGGACTTAAGGAGTCCAGAGGAATGGAAAGGGAAAGAGAGAGAGCCAGAGCATATCAAGCAGGGCTTCCAGATCAGAGGGTCTGCTTCAGGAGGTGAGCCTATGCCTCAGAGGAGACTTAATGAGTCAGAGAGAGTGGAACACTCACTCTGCAAGGGAAAAGGTATAAGCAGGAAGAGCAAGAGGTGAGCAAGAGATGACCAAGAGTTGAAAGGAACCATGCTTGTTGGATGGGATACGTTGAAGTTTCCCTTAATATGATCTGACTACTGAGTTAGCTTCTCCATCTCCTCAACTAAGATTCATAGGGTCACTATGAACAAGAGCTTTGAAACTTGCCCTATCCCCAGCCAGCCTCTCTATCTCTGATATATATGACCCTATTGCCAGTCATCCTATCAATTCATTTCATCCAGGGTTTTCTTCTCCTGTGCTGACCCTCCACCCTTCCAAGCATAATGTCCCTCTCCAAGGACTGGTCTCTTCTGGCAACATGTCCAAAGTATGTGAGACAGAGCTTCACAATCCTTGCCTCCAAGGAGCAACCTGGTTGCACCCACTACAGGACATTCCTCACATTGTTGTTGTTGTTGTTTACCATAAAATCAAACCAACCCATAGTTGGCTCCAGCAGTATTTCAAAGACAGCAAATTGCACAGGAAGAGATTACCCATCCTTCTCTTGCAGAGCAGCTGGTGGCCTTGAACAGGGTGCCTTTGGGATTGCAACACAGCTTCTTGCCACTAGGCCACCAGAGCTCCCTTTCACCTTAGCACGAGCCTCTTCTCTGTCATCCTGGTTCTGTTCCACCGAACCATTCATTTGCCTTAAGAGAAAATCTTTCCTGAGGATTTATTTCCCCCACAGAGAGGAGTTGGTAGTGGTTTGCTAAGAAAACACTAGATTGATGAAACTTTCAGGGGCTAAAAATGGTAACACTGGGTATTCTGTTAACAACCAGGCAGCCTAGAGTCACAGGCCCACACCCATCTTCTATAGAAGTACCTTTTCTTTAAATAAACAAACTCAGTGTGCTTTGGTTTAAAATAAAAGACAAATTATTTCATCAGTGTTGTCCATTGTGTTTTCAAGGAAAAGTGCAAACTACATTTAGCCTTGTGTTTTTGTATCTATTTTTTAATAATAAATGTCAAAAATATGTGAGGTGAAGTTATGTAAAATTATAATTTGGGGATTGGATCCCTCTTTATCTCAGGCAGAGAGCAGCTTAGAATATTTATGAATTAAGAGCAAAAAAGGCAATTGCTTTGAAGAAAAGAGCAGTCCCAGAATCAGTCATACCTGGTGGAATCCATGCTGTACCTTTAAGTGCTGTGAACCCTTGGGCAGGTTATACTACTTACCTTCAAATTCCTTAAATTATTCTTAATATCTAGCTAATAAATTCTTTCTAATAGAAGATGTTGATTAATGGTAAATGTGGTAAAGATAACGAGTTACAGTGTAGTGAATGGGCCGCCAAAAGAACAAACAAGTCTGTCTTTGAAGAAGTGTAACCAGGCTGCCCCTTAGAGGCAAGGGACCAGGGACCTCTCTTTGGAAAAAGACATCATGTGGGGAAAGTGGAGGGTCAGAGAAAGAGAGAAAGACTGTCAACAAGAAGGATCAACACAGTGACTTTAACAATGGCTTGAGCATTAACAGAGATTATAAGGATGGCCCAGGATAGGGCAAGAGTTGGATCTGTTGTTCTAGGGTCACTAGGAGCTGTAGTTGACTCAATGGCCCCTAACAACAACAGTCAGGTAATTGGGCTGATAACCCAGCAATAGTTCTGAGGGATTTATAGCCTCTGAGAACCTGCTGGAAGATCATCTCTGAGATAGTTCTAACTATTTTTTTTAATTATTTAATTATTTTTTAATTATTTTTACTTTTTGTTTTGGTGGTAAAGATAAATAGATTTGTGTCCTAGGGTGGTTGTTGTTGTTGTTGTTATGTGTCGTCGAGTCGCTTGCAACTCATAGCGACCCTATGTACAACAGCCCTGAACTCCGCTCTGTCCTGTGCCAATCGCACTGTCTCTGACACTCCCATCCCGATTATCCCAGTCACTGAATCAATCCACCTCATAGAGGGCCTTCCTCTCCTGCGCTGTCCCTCCACCCTCCCAAGCATGATGTCCCTCTCCAAGGACTGGTCCCTCCTTACAAAATGTCCAAAGTATGTTAGACGGAGCCTCAGAATCCTTGCCTCCAAGGAGCCACCTGGTTTAACCTTTTCCAGGATGAATCTGTTTGTTTTCCTAGCAGTCCATGGTACTCTCAATACTCTTCTCCACACCACAGCTCAAAGACATCAATTCTCCTTCTATCCTCCCTGGTCATTGTCCAACTCTCTGAGTTGGACAAGTGATTGCGAAGACCATGGCCTGTATCAAACGCACCTTAGTCTCTAGAGAGACACCATTGTTCTTCAGTACTTTGGAGAGGTCCCTAACAACACTGAGTGACTTAAAACAACAGAAATTTATGCTTTCACAGTTCTGAAGATGAGAAGCCCACAATCAAGACATCACAGGGCCATATGCCCTCTGAAGGCTCTTGGAAAAAAACCCTCCCTGGACTTTTCTGGCTTTTGGTGGCTGCTGGTTACCCTGTGGTTTATTCTTTGGTTTGTAGGTACATCACTCTAGACTGGGCCTTCATGTTCCCATCACCTTCTCCACTCTGTGTCTGTGACTCTGTGTTCAAATACCGCTCTTAGTTCAAGGTCACACACTGTCAAGTTGGGTTTAACACCAAGGCTACTCTAGTAAAGAAAGGGATTTGGTGGCACAAACAATTTATCCTTTGCTACTACACCTAACAACAACAACTACTACTCAAAATATTAACACATCATACCGGCCCAGTTGTTGTGTTGTTGTTAGGTGCCGTCCAGTTGTAGACGACTCATAGAGACCCTATGAACGAAAGACCTGAGCACTGTACATAGAGTTTCCTGAGGCAAGCCATTTCGGAAGTGGATGCCACTCCTGCTTCCAAGCTTGTTTTAATCGGGAAGCTCCACCAAACACTGTCCACCATGGGTAACCATTATCACATTTGGCACATCAGTGTCACAGTGTTTAGCATCACAGCAACCACGAGTTACTTCTGTACAACAATGCACAGACCAGTGCTTTATATCGACCCAGTAGCAATATATAAAAGAAAACTTGGCGAGTGACTTCCATAAGATCACAGCCAGAGAAGACCCTGTGGAATGCTGTGCTGCTCAGAAACTCTTAGAACCACCAGGAGTCAGAACCAAGTCAGTGGTGATGGATGTTGTGTTTCTACTTCAGTCTGACTTTAAGTTGATTTTATCTGCTGATTATATGTTAACTATACTTCTTTTCAAGCAAGACCACATTCAGAGCTTCTAAGTAAAAGCTTTGGGGAATATTATTCACCTCAGTACAATAATGATCATCATTAGTTCAGCCACAGAGACCAGGCCTCTCTCCCTCTGTGTCCGAGCTGAGAGAGCTCTAGATCTGCTTGTCTCAGGGCAGCCATCAAGCGACTGTCTGCACTAGAGGAACTGCCCTTCTCTTGGTGGAGAAATCTGTTTAGGCTTTTATTCACATGTCCCAGTCTTCCTAGTCTTCCCCAAAACCCCTCAGAGGGGAGGACTATCCCTTACTCATGTGGCAGAGGAAATCCTTCCAGGTTGAGGTGAGAAGAGGCAGTGAAGGAGGAAAGCCCCTCTGTGAGCTGCTTTGCAGCAGAAAGTAACAGCCAGGAAGGTGTTACATTCGCCAGAGAGAGGTTGTGGGAGAACATGACTTTCCCTCAGCCAGGCCTCCTGCAGCGGGTTTGCAACATGTGCACAGCCCCCTCTGCAGGTTGACAACAGGGACAGGATTCCTGTGAGAAAACACACACAAAAGGCCAAGACTTCCTGCACGCCTGGTTTTGGGAGCAAGGGAGGTGTCTACTCATCACTGTGCAATCAAAGCATTTACTTATCTGCTCCAGGAAAATTGTCTTTCCTGAGGGAAGGAGGTGGAGGAAACGGGTCTGGCTTTTAATAGAAAACCAAACACTTTAGGCCCTAGAATATATCAGAGGATGACTAGGTGGATAAAATGAGTAATGGATAGATGATAAAAATAAGCAACATTAATTGGATGCTTAATGTGTTATCATGCTCTGTTCCAAACCCCTTGTGTATATTTACTCATTTAGTCATCAATATGATATATGAAATGGACATTCTTTTTCCCCATTTTCGTATAATTTGGCTCAAACAAGTTGAGTAACTTTCTCACACAGCATGTGAGTGTAGTTGGGCTCTGTAGTCAACTCCCTTCACTTTCATCAAGTTAGTTCCCACTCCATGACAACTCCATGTGTGTCAGAGTAGAACCAAATTCCAGACAATTTTCAATGGTTGTAATCTTTTAAGGAGTCCCATGAAGATTCAAGCCTTTCAACTAATAGTCAAGTTTCTTATTAGATGACCCTTGGTTAAAAAAGAAATTAAATCTCAGATAAACCTCACCTCTATTAACAAAAGAGTGTGTGTTATTCACTTCCTTCTCTTTATATTACAAAATTCAGAGAAATAGCTGATGTGTTTCTTTTTTAGGATACAGTAGAAGGTGTTGGAAGAAGCACAAGACATAGAGTTTTACAGACTAAGGCCAAATGCTAGCTTTGCTGTTCATCTACAGTAGGCAAGTAGCTTGGCTTTTCCAGATCAGGTTTTCTTGTTTAACAGAAGGAATATGTCTGCCTTATATGCTTCCCAAAGCAATGCTGCCCATTGAAGCAGAGGGTCCAATACTGTCTACAGTTCTAGTGTCGGGGCTTCTTATTGGGGGAGGGGGACTTGAGGTGGGAGCACAACCAGTACGCACTGGGGACATATAGAAGGCTGCAGAATCCTATCTACCAACAGGAAATACGGCTTCCTACTTAAGCAGATTTAATGACCACAAATTATGAGATCATATGGCTGAATGCCTGGCACTGAGAGAGGAGTGAGTGACTTGATTAATGAGGTGACTATCAACAGCCATCCCCTGCTCCCCATGTCTTTTTCCTCTCTGGCAGAGTCCTGCCTTTGATTAAAGAGGCTGAAAACCTAGATGGTCTCCCATTCTACTGGGTATCTAGAACATAGGCATGGTACCCAGGCTTATAATTAAGGTGCTTGGCAAATGTCCACTGGTTGGGGTGAGGACAGAGTTAGGAAATATTTTTTTTCTCTTATTGAAAGATAAGAATGTTGTTTTTGTGCTGTCTCCATGTGATAATGAGGGAAGCTGGGCCTCAAAATGGAACAAGGCAAGTAGAAAGATGGAAGGAACAACAACCCTTGATGATATCCCTTAGAGGCCTGTAAAACTAGTTTTAAAACTGTATCTGGACCACATGTTATGCAGGCCAATTAACTTTTCATAAGTTACTAATGTTGTTAGATGTTATCAAGTCAAGTATAACTCATAGTGCCCCTATGAACAATACATCTGAACCCTTCCCCATCCTGTGCTATCCTCATCATCTCTAACATTCTTTTTTTAATATAATTTTTATGTTATACATGTTTACTTACAAAGTTTGTATACATTGTTTTTCACAACAGATTTTTTTCCCATTTCCTTTACCCACCTTTCCGTCAACCCGTCAAATTGTGTGACCATATGATTACTCCTCCCCCCTCCCATCCTCACCCCTCTGCTTCCACCCTCCCCCTCTTGGGTCCTTATACATGTTTTACTAGTTATCTATTTCTGCAATAATGATCGAATACAGTATTTGTCCTTACGGTGTTAGCATAATGCTCTCCAGTCACTCTCAAGTTAGGTAGCGATTTCCACAATCATTGCTCCTGCATGCATGAGTCCATTACTGTGGACACCGGGTCTATCTATCTCATTGAAGGTCTTCTCTTTCCTGGACTCTCTGTCTTTCCAAGCGTGATATCCCCCACCTTTAATCAGGTTTTCTCTTCCTTGGTTCTGGCTGAGTCTCCTGCTAATAAATTGTGTGGCTCTGGATGTGGTAAAACTCTGGGTCTTCAGCTTGTTGAGTAGAGGCTAATGATCCTGTCCCACCTTTTCCTTAGAACCTTTGTGCAACCACATGAAACATTGAGTTCGGCAAGAATTTCTTCTCCTACTTTGTCCTGTAGTTACAGAAAAGAACAAAATAAAAAAGGAAGGAAAGAAAAGAATAAAAATATGGTACCAAGGTAAGGAATGGATGAACTGTATGTTCATAGGTCAGAAAGGAGGTCAGTCTGACTGAGCAGAAATGAGGAAGGGAAAAGTAGTAGAAGGGGAATCGCAGAGGGTAAGCACAGACTTCAGTTTCTCCCTTTGTAAAATGAGAGCAATAAACCAAATGACTTCTTAAGTTCTAGGACCCAAGTGGAACTGTCACTAGATCTCTGCTTTTCCAGGAAAGTACAGCACACTGAACATTGATTGTGCTGGTTCCTTTGTTCAGTGTATTGCAAGTGCAGGGATTATTTCTTATTCCTCTCTGTTAAAATTAAAATTAATCTTTTCTATCACAACTGATAACATAATTAGCAAAATAATGAAAATTGCCTGCTAGAACAAATTAATAAATGCACAAAGGACTGTCTTATAGCTTAACTGAAATACAATTCAAAGAAACAATGGAATATGTTATAGTGTGTTCAACAGAATGATAAACCTGAAGAGATACACAATGAGCCAATTTTCTCTCCGCAAGCTGAAATGAGTAGAATGTAGCATAACACGATGGGATAGCATGTCATTCCACATTCAGAGACAAATAACCAGCTGATTTTCTTGTAAGGAGATGAGGGAATTGCCATCAAAAGACTGGTCCGTGAGTTTCATTAAGTATTGTTTTTCTAGAGGAGAAATGAAAGAAGCATAAAATGTAGAACTCAAGATGCCTGATATGAAGACACCATCCAATAAATTAAGAGTTCAACAGCTTATCTTTGAGTTTGTAATGAGATTGCCAGAGAAAAAAATGTGAAAAATGAAAAGATTTTCTTTCAAAAAGAGAAAATGCAAGGGAAGCCATAAAAGACATAGATGATCTCTGAAAATAGTGATGTCTGCTCTCTAAGTAAGTCTCACATCAGAGTCAAGGTAGGACTTATTTTTATCCAAAATGTGACATGTCTACAAGGAGCAGGATAAATGATGACATTGTGTTAGCACTAATATGTTGTGGCTTCACGGCTCAGTCCCAGTCAAATCTCTTGCAGACTCAGAAGCTGGTGCCCGGAGACATCTTTCAAGATGACAAAGCTGGGTTGCCAGGGTAACTCACTGGATGAAGATCGAGCCAGCTTCGGGAGAAATTACATAAGACAGGACCAACTGAGAATAGTCAAAGGCTGTCCAGGGGATGAAAAGAGTTGATGCTGTTGTCTGGTCAGCTTTCAGGGTGAGGATTTAGTGATAACATCACAAATTGAATTGGGTGGCCCAAGATGCCTGTGTCAGCCGCCTAAATATAAAAATGTTAGAGGACAGCCTGCTGGAGAAGTGCATTGTTCCGGTAACTGCAGGTTCAGGTAGCTATAAATTGTAATATATCAGTGAATGTTAAACATTTTCTTAGCATCACTCATGTCATGTATGTTCAAAGTTTCAAAGATGTTGAAGATTCTCTGCCATTTGGCATTTGGTATTAAGGATATATGTACTTATTGATCATATGACTCCCTTGAAAGGCCAAATGTGAACTGAATTTGTAACTTTCTAATGGCGGAGAGATGGCTCTTTCTGATAATGAATGAAGGTGTGTGTGTGTGTGTGTGTGTGTGTGTGTGTGTGTGTGTGTGTGAGATGAGACCCTGGGTGGTGCAGATGTTCAAGCACTAGCCAAACGACTAGAGTTCAAACCCATCCAGAGGTGATCTCAGAAGGCCGGCCTGACAGTCTGCTTCTGAAAGGCCATGGCCTTGAAAACCACTCAGAGCAGTTGTACTCTGTGCATGTGAGGTTGCCATGACTTGTAATCACTTAGATAGCAACACACACACAAACTTCACCTATGTGTTCAAATATCCATTTAGTTGAATGGGACAGAGAGCCAACCTGACAGCCATTTCTTTTATTTAGTGGAATATCCAGCTTGGTTGGTTATTCTCTGCAAGTCATCTTTCATCTCTGCTGGTGACCCTCCTGACCATGTTGCTCTAGTTTCTATGACTTCTAGTGGCTCATCACAGCGTCATCTACCAGCTAATAGGAAGGAGAAATGAGAAAGAATAGGAGAGGAAGCACCTTCTCATTTAGGGCAAGAGCCAGCAATGGCATACATCAGTATGATCTAAAACTTAACCTCAGGACACCTCACGTCAAGAGCAGAGGGAGACACCTGGATTTAGAGAGCCATGGATTGAGCCGAATAGTCCATTATCATGGAAGGAGAGGAGACTAGTGGTCTCTGTTCAGAAAGTGTGTTTTTGGAGGGTCCTTTTCCAACATCAGTATCTCTTCTGAAGGTCAAGTGCAGAAAGTGCAGTTACTGGAGCTTCCTGGTGGCCCTGAGATGCCAGAATGGGTTTACTTTGTGTGTTCTTCTTTACCAAGGGTGATTGGTACTAAGATATTCCATTCAGCCTCGTGGGCTGGAGCCAGAATGTCTGCTTATCCCGACAGCCTCTCTAGGGCTTTGCTCTAGCATCTGAGACACCAGACCTCATGGTAACTTTAATCCAAATAGAGTGTGTTAAGCTATAGCCAAAAAGCTCTCACTTATTGGTTACTTCATGTGCTACAGGCACTCGGTGTTTTTGGTTTTGTTTTTTGTTTTCAAAACAAGTGGAAAAGGTTTATTAAGGTACTAAAACAGAGGCACAGCTAGTGAAAGATGGGTCATGCAAAAGAGTTAAAAGGAAAAAGAATGAACAGGGAAGAGGAGAAAGGACCCCCACGAGACAGGAGAGGAATCAAACCTTACAGCATGCTGTCAACAGAAAAAGCTGGGGTTTCTTTTTAAAGTGTGAGGAGTTGTTGTCCATAACTTGATAGAGTGTGAGAACCCTCTGTCCCCCATTCTCTTTATTCCCACTGGGGAGCCCATGAAGTGTGTTCTCTGGACTCGTACCGCATGCTCAGTGCCTTTGTTTCTCTCATTGCATCAGTTTGGCAGTCAAGGCATTTATTTATGCACTTGATTTGAATATCATGTGAAAAATTGGCCTGTGGTGGCAGTAGGCAAAAACAACACAATATGAGGGATAAAATCACTAGAAAACTATTAAGAGACACTGAAACACAGAAGCTTGGACCTGTAATCATACTCACAGTAAGAGTTCTTCCTGCAGAATGAATGTTACGGCTTTTTCTTTTCTCCCTCCACCTATCCTCCATTTATTCATCATCAAACATTATTGTGTGTCTGTTCTACACAAGT
The DNA here is from genome assembly GCF_000299155.1 of Elephantulus edwardii. Lineage (NCBI taxonomy): Eukaryota > Metazoa > Chordata > Mammalia > Macroscelidea > Macroscelididae > Elephantulus > Elephantulus edwardii. The sequence continues at coordinate 23,169,965 of NW_006399759.1, read as the reverse complement.
CTTGAATTAAAAGCTGGGGATATGAAAATGAAGTGAGAGGCATGCCCCTGCCTTTAAGAAGCACAGGAAGGGGTGTGTTATCTATCAAGGCAAGTAGAAATTTACAGTGAGATGAGTGTTAGGCTATGTGGATGCAACATGAGAAATGGGTGATGTTAGAAAAAGTATCTAGGAAAACTTCTCAATAAGAAATAATACCTGAGTCATGTCTTGACAGAATAAATCAGGCAGAGATGAAAAGAAGGGACTCCTGACAGCATAAAGCATTTGCAATCACTTTCTTTTCTTTTTATCTAAGATTTATGTCTTCCTACTACTAGTCCACAAAAATCATCTTGCAAGGCAAGATCCTAGGTACTTTTCAGCCACTCTAAAAATATATCCGTAATCTAATGGAAACAAGCACGTTGGCAAGGCAGTTCCCTTCCTGCCCATTAGTCAGACCTTTTATCACAAAAACCCCGCTGAGGTCTGGGAGCATGAGGTTGGATCACAAAGTGTTAGTGATAGGAGACTAGACACATCCGGCTGGCGGGAGCTTGGTCCTTCCTCCCCACTCTGTGTTCCCAAGGACTCGTCTTCTGAGCACTAGCCAGCTGAGAGCCCCAGCCTGAGACCCTGAACTCTGCTTGCTTTGATCCAGTGATGCCAGGGTTGTCTCCTTGGCCAGGGACAAGGAAAAACTTAGCTCAATAGAGCAAGCAACTGTGACATTTTTTCTGGTCCTAATATTTGCCAGAAAGAAAAAGAACGAGGAAAAGAAGGGAGCAAATATTTATTGAGTTCCTACTATATGTCAAGGGAGCTCTGGTGGCCTAACCGGTAGGGAGTTGTGCTGCTAATCCAAAAGCTGAGCTTCTCTGGCAGTTCGAATTCACCACCAGTTCCAAAGGAGAAAAGTGGGTAATCGACTGTGTGATTTACCCCGAAATCCAATGGAGCAATGAGTTAGTTCAGCTGTGAGTTAGTTCTGACTAGGCAGCAATGAGAGTGACAGAGTCAGAAAGAGATTATATGTCAAGTAGATGATATAGAAGGAGAGAAAACCAAGAATGAGATAGGATTTCCCACGAAGCAGTATTCCATTATCATAATAATAACAACAACAAGCACTAACAAAGAAAGAGCATTTATTATGTCCCAATACTAGTCTACCTATGGACCATGTAATAGCTTATTTCGGTACCACACACACACACACACACACACACACACACACACAAATAGCCTTTGAAGCAAGTTAGAATTACTCTCTCCTTTAATAATAGCATCTCTTTGAGATAGGATTTACTTGTTGAGAGCTACAGTCCCTCAAACCTGAGGAAGGAAGAAGAGATTGACCAGAAAATGCTTGACTACCACAACAAGATAAACAACACTGAGTAAAACAACGCACTCACAAAATAGGCACAGGATATGAAACTGGAACCCTTGTTCACTGTTGGGCATTTCAGATGGTACCACCAGCAAGGAAAGCAGTATGGAGCTTTCTCAAAAAGTTGGAAATAATCTACAACCAGGAGAAGGTAAAATAGATGAATGGGGCCTTCTAGGAATCAAATCCCTATATACATCCAAAAACTTTTCCAACAAGGTAAAAAGGGAAGCCACAGACTGAGCAAAAATATTTGGTAATGACATGTTAGATACAGGACTTAGATCTAGAATGTATAAAATACTTGAGCACCGCTTTCGGGGGGTGCCTCTGGACTCGGTTGAGTGTTGAGTTCACGTTGTTGATACTTGATTACTTCAGGAGTGAACTGCATGGAATGAATTTGGCTTGAATATTTTTGGTTCTGTGGTGAACTCAAGTTGCTGGTGGACTTCAGAGCTGCTGCTTGGAAGATATTCTTTCTCAAGTAAAGCTATATAGAAGAATATTTTGGATAGTGAACTAGTAGGACTGAGAAACCTGTTATCTACTGCAAGAACACCAGGAAAGCCAGCTACAGACGATAATTCTAGAATCCTGGAATTGGAGAACTAAGAAGAACCTCACATAATGGCAAAGAAAGAGCAGTCAGGTTCAAACATGAAAAAAACCCAACATACTCTGAATGAAGCAGACCAAGAGTTCACCCCTCTGATTATCCCAGAGTCAGGAATCCAGAAGTTATTTGATGGTGTGGAGTATTTCCAACAATATGTAGCTTGGAAATTACAAAAGCTGAAGGATAGTTTAGAAACCACAAATAAAACACAGTTAGCAAAATTATTACTACCCTATGGAAAGAGTACAACCAGCACATACCAAGAAGAACCTCCCACAATGCCGAGGGAGCTGCAGTCAAGTTCAAACATTATGAAAGGACAAAAGCATTCTTGTAAAAAAGCAGACCAGATTGCCCATCCAGTGACTCTCTCAGACAGGAAGCCAAAAGAAATATACTGACATAGAGTTAAGTGAAATGAAACATAAGAATGAAAACCACATACCAAAACCTATTATGTGGTAAAACCAGTCTTCAACCCCATTTATAGCAATAAACATTGCAGAGAAGGATCAGAACCACTGAACTGAATACCATTAGAGAGAAATAGATATAAATTTAGGAGCCCTGATCTACAGATAGGGAGTTTTGGTGGCTTAAGTGCTAAGGAGCTGTGTTGCCAAATTGGGCTCTGGGTTTTTATCCACCAATTACTCCACAAGAAAAATATAGGAAGTCTCTCCTCCTGTGTGGTTTTTCTGCCTCTGAAAACCCCCTGAAGGGCCAAATGTTGGTTCCAACTCAACAGAATACCCAACAACCTACAGCATGGATAAGCTCTCTAACAACCATAAATGTGCAACCAACAGAAGAAAAAATGGGTGAACCTTTTAGAAAAGAAATCCTTATATTCATAAAATATCTCCATAAAGGATGGGGGAACCTACACACTGGGAAATATTTTGTGAACTTTATAGAAAGTTGCCATATTTCAAAGGATTGATTCAACTGGATTTTAGGAAACACTACACTATTTGGATGAGTCTACAGGACATAGTGAAGCAAGTAACAAATGAACTAAGTGCTGATGTATAGAGAAAAGTTTAGATAGAGAAAATATGGTGGGGTATTTTCACCCAGAATGGCGTGGGGAAATATATAATGAACACTGTTGGATTAAGGGGTGGTATTTTAGGAAAGGGTACACACAAGTATAGAAGATTGACAAGGGAAGCTGACTATATAGGTCAGTGAGGTGTAGGGGAAGCCCATTTTATATTGTATCCTTACATAGTGTGCTTTATGAACCAAATGATGTTTGGTGAGGCTATTTGGGAAGTCAGAAATGCTTTTCAACTGAATAGTGGAAACAGGTCATTTTTGTTGTAAATTAAACCTCAATAAATAGTACCATAAAAAAAAAAAAACAAACAAAACTTGAGCACCACAACAAGATAAAGGTAAACTAATGGGCACAGGATATGAACAGACACTTCACCAAAGAAGACATGCAGAGGAAGAAATGTTCAAAATCCCCAGCTCTCTGTGGCTTAGTGGCAGGAACTGGCACTGCAATCACAGAGGCACATGGTTTGAATCCACCAGATTCTCTGCTGGAGAAGGAGGGACAATCTCCTCCTGTACCAGTCAGATCCGATTTGACGGTGTGTACACACACACACACCCCCACTCCCTAGCTGTGAGAGATGCAGATCAAAATAACTGTAAGATATCCTTTCACCCCAATAAGAATGGCAAAATTTAACAGAACAGCAAGCAACAAATGCTGGCGAGGTTGTGGAGAAACTAGAACCCTTATTCACTGTTCATGGGAGTATAAAATGGTGCAACCACTGTGGAAAGAGGTATGGCGCTTTCTCAAAAAGTTGCAACTAGAGATACCACTGACCCAGCAATTCCACTACTGGGAATATACTCCAAAGAGACCATAACTGACATCCAAGCATATATACGCACACCCATGTTTATCGTGGCTTTGGTCACAATAGCAAGGAGTTGGAAACAACCTAAGTGCCCATCAGCAAATGAATGGATAGAGAAGCTGTGGTATATTCACACAATGGAATACTATGCAGTACTGAAAACAAGGAACTCATGAAATATTATACAAAATGAGTGACCCTGGAGATAATTATGGTGAGTCAACTATCTCAATCACAAAAGAGCAAATACTGAATAATGCCACTGTTATAAAATGGGACTGGCATTGGGGCTGGGCAGAAATTAAGAAAAGAGAAAATAAATAATGTACACAGTATTTGCATTGAAACAGATGAGGGAAAGAACTGTTTAAAAGGAATATATGATTAGGTATTATTTGCATGACAACAATTCAGGATAAGAGCTGCATAGCAAAATGGACTGGGAGGGGGAGGAAATTGTGCAACAATGGGAGAATTTCTTTCATAGAGAAAACTGACCTATGGAGGAGGGGAGAGTAGAGAGGAAAATGTGCAAAAATGAATGAATGGAAATCCAGATTCTCTATAAACTTTCATTAAAACCTTCATTAAAATTTTTTTAAAAGAAGAAAATTCTTGAAAGCTTTCTGATGCCAGTCCTGGAGCTCTGACTAGCAAGGAACTTCCCTCCCAAAATGTTCTCCAATTCAAAATGCCCTTCTCCTGCCATGAACAGCTGTCCAAGAGCTGGAGGAAGGTGAATGTGGGCCACTAGATATTGGTTCCAGTAGCTGGGCAAATTCAAGTAGGCATTCATCCCCATCCAACTTTACTGAATGCTTCACCCCAAATTCATTCTAGTGATAAATCCACAACCAATACAAAGCCATCTCTAGAAGAGGCCAGGAAAACAGAAAGAATCTAAAAGGATGGTTCCTATCCACAAGTGTATGCATTTTTATTTGCATTTGCCTGGTGGAGTCCATCTCCCCCTTCCAATTCAGTATTTTAATTTACTGTAAAGGGGACTAGAACAACCTTGGAAAACTTGAGAAACCTGCAAGTTGACTCTTAAATACTTAAGTACAAACCACATTAATACCAGGCATAGACATAATGCTGAAAGGGAACAGGCAGGTTTGCATGCCATCAGTTGCTTCATTTCCTAGAGGATTTCTTGTTGTGTGCCGTTGAGTTAGAACCAACCTACAGCTGACCCTCTAGTGTGTTTTCAGAGGCAATAAATTGCATGGGAGGAGATTACCCATCATTCTCCCACAGAGCAGCTGGTAAATTTAAACCTTATGCCTCCAGAATCGCAGTGCAGCTTCTTACCACCAGGAGCTAGGTTTGCTTATTCTACAGTTCACTCACTCACTCAACAAGAAGTTCCCAAAGTTCTCATCTAAAATAATCCCAGGGCTCAGTTTTCAGTGTTGAGAATATTGAGATGAATAAAATACCTAATCATACTTTGAGGTACACACAGTCTTCTGGTCTACTCCCTTACTTGGTTTTACTCCATCTCTCAACTTTCTTTCCTTTTCTCCCTAGGTCATTTCCTTCTTTCTTTATCCCAATTTTCTGACCTCTCTCCCCACTCCTGAACTCACCTTTTCACTGCTTTTATCTTCCCCTCTCTTCTCTGGCTCAGGAGCTCAGACTTCCCATTGTATACACCGTTCCCTCCATGATCCATCACAGGCTACCAATGAAGGCAAACTCAAATGGAACGAGAAAAGACAACCACAGGTACCAACTGCAGAAATGACCTTTCAAATTCTCAACAGGAGATTATTTAGTGAGTGCACTAAAATATTGTCTCTAGTGGATAAAAGAAAATGTACCTGGGCTGAATAATCTCCATCCAATGTTTCCTCTGTCCTAGACTTTTCACTTACCCTAGTACCAAAGTCCCCCTTCTCCCCCAAGTCTCCCTTCTCCTCCAAGAAAAGGGTGAGAACAGGTACAGTTGGCCTGTTTCCTTCCTTGCTGGACAGAACTCTTCAACTGGTCCGGAACGCATGCGCTCATCTTCTTATCCTGCTGTCCATAAGCAAAGGACACATCCCTCCCCAGCCAGTTTATTCTTTCATTCAACCAAATCATAAGTAGTTCTTGCCATTTAAATGTCTTTGTGTAGGATGATCAAGAATAGAAACATTTCAGACACGAGTCTACCCTAGAAGAGCATTCCATTCTGGGAGAGAGGCTACGTAGACAAACCTATAGGGTTCTCTTCAAGAGGAAAGTCAAAGAAAGTTAGAAAACATCCGTGAGAACTGAAAACATGCAGGGGAGGTGACTGTTAGCAAAGACTTCCAGGAAGAAATTATACTCCATCAGGAATCTGACCCTGGGGTAGCATTTCAGCAGAAGGACCTTGGTGAGGGTTGTTGCTAGGTGCCGTTGTGTCGGCCCTATGAACAGCCAACCTGAAACTTGCCCTATCCTGTGCCATCCTCACCATCCATGAGACATTAGAACCACAGTGTCAATCCATCTCATTGGGAGTCTCCCTCTATTTCACTGACCCTTCATCTTTCCAGGCATGCTGTACCTCTTCAAGGAATAGCCTCATCTAGCCACATGTTGGTAATTCCTTTTAAGTGGGCAGAAATCCTCTGAGATGTGGCTAAATGTGTGACAAGTCTTGGTGGCCTCTCACTTTTGCTTTTGTGATGTTCTGGAGGAGCATTAAAATCCTACTTTCCTGTTGACAAGCTTCCCAGTTGGAGGAAACATTAGCTTCGCAATGTTTAGCAAATGACATATTCACAATGAAGTCTATTGGCAGAACTTCCTAGCCCTTAGCACCCAAGAGTGCCTATGACAGCATAATTACCCCTCAATATAAGTTTTGCCAGTTGTCATTTTCCCAAGAGCTTTGGAGACGCCTCTGCCTTAACAGTCGGCGGGGAAGGCAGCCTGATGGGCTCCGCATGGCATTTCCTCTGGCTTTCTCATCCTGTGCTTGTTTTCCACCACGTCTGTGCCAGTTTGCCTCTGCCTCATTCACTCAACTTTGGCCCTTACCAATGGGACATTAATCTCTTAGGATCAGAGCCAAAGTATTTTATTTTCTTAGCAAGATCTCCCCCAGTAAGAACCTCCCTGGGCTCTCACTTTGAATAATGTTTTGCCTTCAAGGCAATTCAAGTATTTGCATTTGGCAGCATGAAGCGTGCTGGAGCTACCTGTGGAAAGTGCTGATCAGCTTGTTGGAGAAATGACGGGCTAGGGGCTTGGGAGTCAGACAGACTGGAGTCTAAGTAACTTTCTGTTTTCTTCTCTAGAAAATGAGAATGATCTCAAAAATGGAGATAATATAAAATGTCCTGCATAGGAAGTTACCTATTCATCTTGTGACTATCTGTCATTACTCTCATAGCTAATGCTCCAGTGAGTTTTCAGAGGTTAAACTTCCCGTGGAGAGTATCCATCTTTCTCTTGCAGAGCAGCTGATACATTCCAACTGTTGTCTTTGGTTTGGTAGCACAACCTCTTTACTCATCAGAGCTTTACGCCACCAGAGCTCCCTAGTACATCTTGGTTTCACCTATTTCTTTTCAGAGAGAGAAAAAAGGTTTTTGTTTGATTCAGTTCATGTTCTCTTTATAAATTATTGAATAAATGTCAAATGTTATCTTCCTTAAATTTCCACCATATCCTACCTGTTATACCCATGATACATCTTCAGTTGGGAGGAGAGAGAGGAAGCCAATTGCAAAACGCTATATGGGGACGTATACATCATGATCTTGTTGTAGTTGTGTACCACAGAGTCGGAACAGACCCATAGCTGACCCTCCTGTGGGTTTTCAGAGGCAGCTCATTGCACAGGAGGAGACTGCACATTCTTCTCCCTTGGAGCAGCTGGTGGCCTCGAACTCTATGCCTTCTGGATTTGCAACACAGCTTCTTGCCACTAGGCCACCAGAACCCTGTTTTCAAAATATAAGCATGATGCTTTTTCTTGCCACCCCTCATTCTTACTGGTGTTTACCTTCAAGAAGAAGTGAGGGTGAAGGTTTTCCTGTTTGACTTTATGTACTTAGTTATTATTTGAAAGTTTTCACAACACATATCCTTTACCTCTCATTTTAAAGTAACTTTAATAACAAAAACAAATCCTCCTCTGGGCCCCTTTGCCAACCACAAGAAGAACAAATTCCATTTCCTTGCAGCTGACCTATATGAGTTGTTATGGCTGTTATTGATAGGAGCCAATAACTCCAACTCCTAGAGACCTCATGAACAACAAACCAAAAGCCTGTCTGATCCTATGACATCCTCATAATCTCTACATGCTTAAACCTCTCGTTGTCATCACTGTCAATCTATCTCACTGAAAGTCTTCCTCTTTTTTTGTTGATCCCTTACTTTTTCCGAGAAGTCCTTCTCCGGGGACTGATCCCTCCCGACAATAGGCCTAATGTACGTGAGAAGAAATCTCGCCATTCTTGCTTCTATGGGGTACTCTGGTTGCCCTTCTAATACAGATATGTTGGTTCTTTTGACAATCCATGAGGTATTTCATATTCTTCGTCATCACCATCATCAGAGGCATTAGTTCTTCTTCAATGTTCCTTATCTATTGTCCAACTTTTACACTCAAATGAAGTCATTTAAATACCCTCGCTTGGGTCAGATGCACCTGTGTATTTAATCTAGCACACAGTCCCTTTTTATTAAGAATCAAAAGATGCCCAAGAAGTGCTTACTACCCTCTTCCCCTCTTCTAATGGATTTATTTTTCTGTCTGTCTTTTTGGCCTAAAGTTTAGGTCATCATATGGCTAAATACATAAAGCAAAGGACAGGATTCTGGTGATTAATTTTGTTCCAAACACCCATCATGTATATTGTCTGGAGCTGGGAACACTGATGCATTGGACAAAAGCAGTCATTTCAGTAAGGAAAGTTTGGGAATAGCTGTTAGCTCAGTAAACTCTCTTTCCTTTCTCTCTACCCTTGGACCCTTAGAAACTTGCTAACATGGGCTGCTCACATTCACCATTCTTCAATGTTGCACCTCCTACCCTGACTTCAATCTGTTCTCTTGGCTTGTGGTATCCTCCCTTGAGAGGTAGTGATGACAAGAACAAGGCTGTCCCATACTGTGAACATCTTCAGGAGAATAAACTGCAACAGGCTATGTGCTCTTTTTTGACTCTGGGAGGCCACACAGCCAGCTCCAGGGTTCCTGTAAGGCTTTCATATTTAATTGATGAGCTCCTGTTGGGGCCTTTCTTTTTAAGGCAGTATTAAACCAGCATAGTGCAGCTTTGCCCCATCAACACTGCTAATTCCAGGACCTTTCTCTGCAGCATTGTGGCAAGTCTTACAAAGAAGGGACTGGACTGAGTGCAGCTTTTAGTATAATCAAAGTACTTCTCCAAACACTCATTGTAGACTTCAGCAGTGGAACGTGACTTGAGTTTATATGACTGTAAATTAATTTGCTTTCTTAAGAGACTGGCTTGGCCAAGGCTAGCTTAGTATAGACCCTGGATTGTAGGTCCTTGTGTATATATCTCATCTTTTTTAGTGACTATGAGCTCCTACAGAGGTTTGTTTCTGGTGAGGATTCGGGTGGAATGTTGACTCACTAATGGGTGTGAGAGGGTTTGATTTGGCCTCCTATTTAAAAACGCAAATTGACATTAAGTTGGACTTAACTCATTGACAATGGGTTTAGTTTGGATTTTGTTTACAATTATTTAGAGAAAAACTCCCATCTTTATAATAGTTAACTTTGTTGTGCAGAAATATACTGTATTACTCTTTACTTACCTAAGTGTTCTTTTACACCC
>NW_006399759.1:23157016-23159054 GCF_000299155.1 Elephantulus edwardii | reverse complement strand
ACGGTGTCTCTGGAGACTAAGGTGCATCTGATACAAGCCATGGTCTTTGCAATCACTTGTTATGCATTAGAGAGTTGGAAATGACTAAGGAGGATAGAAGGAGAATTGATGCCTTTGAGCTTTGGTGCTGGAGAAGAGTATTGAGGGTACCATGGACTGCTAGGAAAACAAACAGATTCATCCTGGAAAAGGATTCTGAGGCTCCGTCTAGCGTACTTTGGACATGTTGTAAAGAAGGACCGGTCCTTGGAGAGGGACATCATGCTTGGTAGGGTAGAGGGACAGCGCAGGAGAGGAAGGCCCTCTATGAGGTTGATTGATTCAGCGACTGGGGTAATCAGGATGTTGTATCAGAGATGGTGCGATTGGCACAGGACAGAGCAGAGTTTAGGGCTGTTATACATAAGGTCGCTATGAGTCACAAGCGACTCATGGCACATAACAACAACAATTGTTTAATGGGCTAGATAAGTAGGCTTCCTCCTGCCTTGTGCTATCTGGACTTCAGAGTCCATCACAACCAGTGGCAGAGCTTAAAGATTTAAAAGCTATGATATAATCCCTAGTATAAAAAGAATGAAGGTCATATGGAGACAGAGTCTGACCTCTACTAATTCCAGAAGGAGACCTGCCCCCCTCAACAGTAACCACAAAACAAAACCAATTCTCATAAGGAGACTCCTGCTCCCCATGCTCCCACACATCTTTCTAACAGTTCCAACTGCGCTTCTTTTCTACTCCACTGGGTCCAAAATGCAATGCAATAGCCACACAGGTAGGCCTTACAGAATCATACTCACAATTAGTGGGTTTATTAGGGAAGTGAACAGGTTGGAAACAAGATACAATTTCTCATTTAGTACAGCATCTGAAGTATGTTCCCAGGCCTTTCAACATTCAACCTCGTGGTTTTAGGCCAGTGTTACAAAGCTTCCTTAGTCCTGCCAATTACATCATCTCCCCACCAGTCCTCCAGGGGCAGCTGTCCCAGGTCAGCTCTGCTGCATATCAGGTCTCTGGTTTTCCATTGAGTCTGGCTACAGGTGTTATCCTGTAGGCCTCATCTCAGAAGGCATAGGAATCACTGGTTTCAAAGGACACATGCTGCATTCTCTGTTCTTTCTTTCTTGTTGATAGCAAGATTCCAAAATTTCTGTCCCTGAAGCTGTTCAATTTAAACCTGGTATAATGGAGAAACTGGTAAGACCTCTGTTGGGTAGATTAACCAATTCTATCTGCATGTTCCCATCTAACCATGTTTCAATGGCCTTGGAGAGGGAGAGCCATATTGAACAATATAACCACTACACTATATACAAGAAGCAATGCTGTCAGGACTCAGCATCAATGAGTCCTTCTCTGGACAGGCAAAAGGGGAGAAGGAGGAAATATGACAAGAACACTCCTACCTCCTGATATTCCTGAATCCATCATGATGCAGTTCAGCTGAGTGTTGGGTGGCAAAGCCACACAAAGGAGAAAACCAGAAGCAAAGGGATGCTGTTTCCATAGCAACAACCCTTTTCCTCAATTTTCCAGGCTGAAGGTTCTGGGTTTGAGCAGGGGAAATATTATCTCATCATGTATTTTTTAAGTTTTATATTGACTTCATCTACACACACATACACATACATACCTCTCCTTCCTCTTCTTTTGCCCAAAGGAAAGAAGTGGTCCTTAGTGGCAGATTTCAGGCACAGCAGCCCTTTCTCAGCCACAGACAGTGTCAATAACTTGGGGAATGGGTGTAGTTACGGAAGGTGAAGGAGTATCAGAGGAACCATCTATTGTCCTGAAATGATCAGAAGAAGAGATTTGTGGTCAACTGTGCTTAAGGATGTAATCATCTTATGTGGTAGGTCTTGATACTACTGAAACAGTTATCACAATGTAGAGACTTAAAATGATATACACATTAGAAGATAGAAGTCCAAAATGGGTTTCACTGGGCTGAAATCAAGGCGTTGACAGGGCTGCGTTCCTTCTGGAGGCTACAAGGATGATTCCACTCCTTTGCCTTTGCTGGTATCTGGTTACT
>NW_006399759.1:23152289-23156101 GCF_000299155.1 Elephantulus edwardii | reverse complement strand
AAATAAAATGGGGTAGGTGGGAGGAAAAAAAATAGAAATCCAGTACCCAGTAGAAGTTGGGTGGGCACAAGGAGGAGAGGGGAAGGGAAGAAGCCATCTATGAGCTCCTGGACCCCAAGGCTCAGGAGTTGAGGCCAAGGCTCTGTCTATTCATGTCTTGACATCCAGTCAGGGCATCTGCTTGTGTTGATAGCCATTCTGCCAGCCATGTACCACCCTGGGGTCCCCCACATCAGAGAGCAGCTCCTGCTCAGCCTCGTGCAGCTCCTCAGCAGGGTCGTAGCTGTACATGGGGAGCAGGTGGTGTCGAAGCCTGTCCACCACTTTTTCTTCTATATATGAATTCCACAGCCACCACCACCCCTACCAGGGTGATGAGGAAGAAAGGACCCAACTCATAGCCCACCATGGAGTCACTATTGGCCTGGGGGACATTGGGCATTGTGCTGTTACTCATGACAATGGCTGTGACAGCCTAAGCTGGAGAGCCAGGTAGTCAGGATGGGCCATGTGGTACCTAGGGAGGGCATCTCCACTGGACTCTCTTCCACTGCTGCAGCCCCAAAAGGAACGCCCTTGTTGGTTCCATCTTTAAAGTGAGCAATGCAACATCTTCAATTCTCTACCTTTGCTCCCACTGTCACATCTCCTTTCGGATTGCATTAGAATCACCCAGGATAATATCCTTATATCAAAGTCTTTGGTGCAGTCATATTTGTAAAGTCCCTTTTGCCATGTAGGTAGTAGAAAGGTTTTAGGGATTAGTATGTGAACATCTTTAAGGCCTTCATTCTATTACACTTAGGTTCTGTGAATGTGAGTCCTCAACATATAATCATCATCATCATCATCATCATCATCTCCCACATATGGAGTATCTAATATGTGACAAAGGAGCCCTGGTTGCCTAGAGTACAAATCTACCAGCCATTCCAAGGAAGAAAGTTGCACAATCTCCTCACATAAATCTTTATAGCCACAGAAATCTAATAAACAGTCACTAGGAGTTGGTATCAACTCAATAGAATAGGGTTTTTTTGTGATATGAGACCAAAACTTCATTTTTATATGTTGTTGTTGTTGTTGTTATGTGCCGTCGTTTGCAACTCATAGCAACCCTGTGTAAAACAGCCCTAAACCCTGCTCTATCCTGTGCCAATCGCATTGCCTCCAACACACCCATCCCGATTACCCCAGTCACTGAATCAATCCACCTCATAGAGGGTCTTCCCCTCCTGCGCTGTCCCTCTACTCTACCCAGCATGATGTCCCTCTCCAAAGACCTGTCTCTCCTTGCAACATGTCCAAAGTATGTCAGACGAAGCCCCAGAATCCTTAACTCCAAGGAGTAGCTTGGTTTAACCCTCTCTAGGATGAATCTATTTGTTTTCTTGGCAATCCATGGTACGTTCAATACTCTTCTCCAGCACCACAGCTCAAAGGCATCAATTCTCCTTCTGTCCTCCCTAGTCATTGTCCAACTCTCTGATGCATAACAAGTGATTGCAAAGACCATGGCCTGTATCAGGCGCACCTTTGTCTCCAAAGAGATACCGTTGCTCTTGAGTACTTTAGAGAGGTCCCTAACAGCAGACTTTCCCATTGCAATACGTTTTTTTATTTCCTGGATGCTGGTGCCAAGAGTGTTGACTGCAGCCGAGCAAACTGAAGCTGTGAACAATCTCAATCTCTTCGCCATCCATCATGATGCTACCAATTGGTCCAGTGGTGAGAATCTTTGTCTTATTGACATTGAGCCTCAGTCCATATTGAAGGCTGCAGTCCTTGACCCTCTGCAGTAAGTGCATGAGGTCCTCCTCAGTTTCAGCGAGCAGGGTTGTGTCAACTGCATAACGCAGATTGTTGATAGATCATCCACCAATCCTAACGCCACGCTTCTCCTCATAGAGCCCAGCCTCTCGGATAATCTGTTCTGCATACAGGTTGAAAAGGTATGGAGATAGGACACATCCCTGGCGCACACCCTTCCCAATTTTGAACCATTCAGTGTTGTCCTGCTCTGTTCTGATGACTGCCTCTTGGTCCAAGTATAGGTTTCGCATTAGTCCTCATTAAAATAGGAGTGACATCCACTTCCTAAACAACATGCCTCCAGAAACTCCATGAACTTTGATAAATGTCGATAGTTGTAGAGGGGCTTCAGGCCTTTTGTTCATAGGTTTGCTAGGAGTTGTGCTCGACTTGAAGGCAATCAACAACAACAACAATCCTAATTTACATGTGAGCAAATTGGACCTTGGGTAATTAGGTGACTTGTTCCCATTGGGCTACATAAGGGAGGTAAAGTCAGGAATGACCCCAGGTGTATAGAGCGCTCAGGCTTGAATGCTGTCCATCATGGCACTCCTTAATGCCCTTTACCACTTTAGGCCAGTGGCTGCATTGTAAAAGTTCTCACAAAGAGAACTGGGGTGTGGTAGATGAGAGGTTTGTGAAGAGAAACTGGTGACCTGGGTGAAGAGATAAATGATACCAAGTCTTCATTGCATTTAAGACACCAAATAGGGTACATTCTCAGTCTGTCTCACTGCCTGCTTGCAAGACCCCAGAGATGTCACCGTCACCCTAGTTTTAAAGAAATCAATCAATGGTGCCCTGAGAGGTAGAGAAACTTGCCAAAGTAATATAGCTAGATGATATAACTAGAATTGGATCCAGGCTTCTCTGAATTCAAAATCTGTGTTTCCCCTTTTTTTTGTTTTACACATCTCTAAGTTACCCAAGGGGTAGTGAGCTAGGCACCAGCACAGAATAACTATGGTCCATCTTCTCAGGATACTGATTTTGCTGGAAGACTGTGGGGTAATTAACCAATTGGTTTTGTTGTTATCTGCCATAAAGTTCACCTCTGGCACATGGTGACCACACATCAACAGACAACACTAGACAATCTTCATGACTAATCGAGGATCAGACCATTAATATTCACTGGCTGATTTCAGAAGTAGATCACGAGGCCTTTTAATCAGTTTGTCGATATCTAGAATTCCCCAAAATCTGTTCATCATCATAGTAACACACAAGCCTCCACTGGCCCACAGATGTTGGCTGTATATAAGGTATGGAGCCTGGGTCTCTCACATGAGAGGCTAAGATTGCCCCTCCAAACCACCAATAGCTCAAACAACTGGAAAGTCATTGCAAATGTGCTTCAATTTTTGAAGGAGACATTTCAGATTTACATTTTGCATTACAATGGAAATGTAACATAATTTTTAAAACAAATATTTATTTTTTTATTTATGGAAAAAATTGCACAAGTTTGCCAAAGCATAGTGGGCGACGTATATATACAAAGACCTCCTCCTAAAAAAAAAAAAACTGTTAATAATGACATATCTTAAAGTCTTTACAAACATGAAAGTATATGGTCAAAGGCATGTATTGTTCAATTTTGTTTCATCCTTTTTTTTTATGGGGAGGGGGAAGATTGTAATGTGAGAAACCTAAGTTATAAGTTAATATGATCTCAGTAGGACAAAGTGCATGAATTACAGTGAAAATTTCATTCTATCAAATAATAAAATCATTTTAAATTAAACTGCAGCTGTCCTGTATCAAATGAGAACATTGTATTAAATTATATTATGTTATAAAAGCATTGCATTTTGGGAGCATTTAAAAACTCTGATGATGATTTAAAATTTCATCTATTAGGATTGTCCAAAAGCACAGATTCAGAATGAACCCCAAGGTAAAGCTTATAATAATAATTTAAAAACAACAAATGAATCATCCTCTGAAATTTTCATGTTTTCATTATGTGCCATCAAGTAGCCTGTGAGTCAGTG
>NW_006399759.1:23149069-23150694 GCF_000299155.1 Elephantulus edwardii | reverse complement strand
CTAGATCATTCTGTATTCTGCCCATAGCATCCTTAAGCATTGTAACTCGAGGCTTGAATTTGTTCTTCAGTTCCTTCAGCTTAAAAATGCTGAACGAGTTCAGCCCTTTTGATTTTCTGACTCCAGCTTTTAGCACATTTCATTATAATAATTTGCTTAAAATTTTCATGATGATAACATAATTTTTAGATAGAATATAGAACTTAGGAGCTCCCACACCTGTATTCTTTACCTCTAAGGGCCCTTCAGTGAAAAGGTTGGGCACTTAATGTGGCATACTCAGTCAGGTAGATTTATCTCACCTTTATCTTTTCTGAGGAGGCATTTTCTAGACAAGCTAAGAGAGAAGTTAAGTCACGTAACATCAGAACACAGTGTCTTGAGTGAACGCAGTGCTCCTTTGACATTACCAGCTGCCTCCCTAATTGTACGTGTCACCTCCTGGAAAATTAGAGTAGCACATTCATTTACTACACAAACATTTATCAAGCAGCTCAAATGACCAGCAACATTGCTAGATGCTTAAGGATTCAAAGATGAAGATATTTCAAGGGTCTTTTTAGAAAATGCAGTTCTTGTTCTCAAGAGACCCACAGATAATATAGGGTTATTCCGAGTAAGTAATTACAATAGGATATGGTTAGCAGTGTGTGGGAGTCATGTCTAGGGTAAAGGCATAGAGTTAGGGCCCTCAACCTCATGTCAAGCTGACGCATCCTAGAATGAGCTGAGTCTTAGAGGGTGTGTAGTAAAATGCTAGATGGTAGGAAAGCATTACAGTGGAAAGTGTTTCATGTCAGGAGGAGCAATTTCTAAAATAGGTTAGAAATTCAAGATGCACAATGAGAAGCAGAAGTTTTTCATGTTGCTTATGTATCAAGTGACCATTGGGCAGGGAGGATACTACTGAATGAGCGAGGAATGCAACACGACTGGAGAGGTAAGCAGAGGCTTTATTACAAAGTTTAATTATCCAGAGAGGGAAAGGAAACAACTGAAAGGAGCTTCATTTTAAGTAGTTCAGCCTGGCCATCATCAGTAAGCACAAAGGATTAGGAGAATGTGAGGGGTCAGCGAGAAGATTTACTTCACTGTGGAAGTAAACCAGGTGCGGTAAGATCAGTGGAGTTCTTTAAAATTGCTCACTGTGTAAGGCTTTTCAGAATGGAAGGCTATCTTGGGCTCTATCTTACATTTCCTCACCCACAAATCACACCTTCTTCATCTGTAATTAAAAGTGTTATTGTATGTGTCAACGAGTTGGGTCTGACTCATAGCTGACCCTCTAACAGGTTTTCAGAGGCTATAAATCACATGGAATGAACTTGCCCGTCATTTTTCAGTGAAGCAGCTGGTGGATTTGAACCATCATCTCATTTTGAGTTGGAAGCACAATTTTTTTTACCCATTAGCTCTTCAATGCTTATAATTAAAACTAGACCACAGAGAAGTGAAGTATTTTAAGTTGTTGTTGTTGTTGTTGTTGTTGTTGTTATTGTTAAGTGCCTTCGAGTCACAGGTGACTTATAGCGACCCTATGAAGGAGAGTCCTCAACGCTTGGGTGCCTTTCATCCTCTCTCCAGGTTCATAGGGTTTCCAGAGGCAAGCTATTATGGAAGTGGAT
>NW_006399759.1:23145211-23148354 GCF_000299155.1 Elephantulus edwardii | reverse complement strand
AAAAAAATGTTCTAAGTGAAAGTTTACAGAGCAAATTAGGGTCCCCTTTAATAATTTTTTTACAAATTGTTCCATGTCATTGTTTACAATTTTTGCAATGTATCAGCACTTTCATTATTTCCACACTGTTTGTTCTGTTTTCAATATTTAATCTTCCTTTTCCCTTCTCAACTTCTCAACTTTGATTTTGGTAAATGTTGAGTATTTGGTCTCATATAGTTTATTATTTGAGAAAGCAACTTACTCACAGGTGGTAATATTTATTTTGTGAACCATCTATTATTTAGTTTAAGGGTTGCAAGAACAATGTGGCCTGTATGCAAATGGCAGCATCTGACCTCTACTAACTCCACAAGGAGGATGAGAGCCCTCATCCACAAAATCAGTAGTGCAAAACCATTCTTAGGGGATGAGATATGCTTCCATGATCCTGCACCAACTCTTACTCATTCTAACACCAATCATCCCTCTCAGGGGTCTTGCTTACTCTACTGCTAGGTCTGCTAGTTTGTTGCAGTGGCCACACAGAACTCACAGACCATACTCATGATTATGGAGCTTATCAGGGAAGTTACCAGACCACACTTCAGGGAGCAAAAAGTCCAGATACAATTCTGTAGTCATGACAGCTTCTCAGGCATGGACACAGGGCCTCTGACCTTCAGCCTCACAGCTTTGACTACGTGTTACACAGATCTTTTAGTTCTATTATAGCATCTTCGCCCAGCCTTCTAGTAATCCTACATAAAGACCCTTGACTCTGACACTAAGAGAAAATCCAGTTCTGTTTCTCTACCATCTCTGGTACAGTTGCTGCTGCTGCTGCTGCTCTAGCCTAGGTCCTGGTTTATCTTTTCCACGAATCTCTGTCCCAAAAGGAACACACTGAACTCTCCACTACTACTTCCTTAATGGGTGAGCTCCCTGTTTTCTGCCTCCGAACTGCTTAATTTAAGCCTGGCAGGATGACAAAACTGACCAATTCCCTTGATAGTAGTCTGTATATCTTATTTGCATGTTCGCACCCCAAAGCTGTTATTTACCTCTTTCACATTGTTGGCATAATCCTACCCAGTCATATGGTGAAAGTCAAAGCCAATGGCTAGGAAAGGCACTTTGAACAAACAAGCCTACTGTACCATAGGTTGACACACAGAGATAGCTTCAATTCCATGTTTAAAAGTTATCTTAGGACAAGAGTATCAGGGTTTTCTCCGTCCAGGAGTTCTAGCTTTTAAAAAACTTTGAGTTTTGCTCTATATTTGTATTTTACTCTATCTAGCTTCGATTGTGTTCCTGGTCAGAATGGCCATCTTTGTTAGCCAGGCACCATCCAACACTTCCAGTTTGAGGTTTGAAGAGGTTGTGGTTCAAGTGGGATGTTAAGCCCCTATTTCCTTCTTTCTTTCCTTCCTTTTTCCCTTTCCTTCCTTCCTTCCCTCCCTCCTTCCTTTTTTCCTCCTTCTTCTCCTCCTTCTTCTTTCTCTCTCTCTCTAAATATGGAATTATTCATAAATTTGCCCAGAGACCATTTTAATCTTCTCTGTATTATTCCAATTTTGTGCTGACAAAGTGAACACCAAACCCTATTTTCTTGATTTCCATAATTTTCTTTTTCTCCATAGCCATTATTGTTGTTGCTGTTGCTGTTGTTGTTATGTGCCGTTGAGTTGCCTGCGACTCATAGCAACCCTATGTACAACAGCCCTAAACTCTGCTCTGTCCTGTGCCAATTGCACTGTCTCCGACACTCCCATCCTGATTACCCTAGTCCTTGAATCAATCCACCTCATAGAGGGGCTTCCTCTCCTGCACCATCTCTCCAACCTCCGAAGCATAATGTCCTTCTCCAAGGATCGGTCCCTCCTTACAACATGTCCAAAGTATTTTAGATGAAGCCCCAGAATCCTTGCCTATATAGACATAGAAACCAATAATTATAGCTTAGATGGATTTTCACAAGCTTTTACAACCACAGATAACATGAATGTAAAATATTTTTATGAACTAAGTTAAGCCAGTTAACCAAGTCATCCCCAAGACTATGATCCTAAAGCTAGTAAACTAATCCTAGGAGTTGTTTGGATGTGTAAAGGAAGGCTCTGTAACTGTGCTCATGGTTGGTCATTATGTGTGCATGTGTCTATATGTTTATGCACTATAAACAGTCATACAACATGCCTCTAGATACATCCATACTTGCATATGCCTTTCTATACAAGTATATGTGTCCACATCTACCCAGGTCATCATTGTTACTGTCTTTTATCTAGTGGCATTGCACACTGATCTCAAGCCTCGGTGTTCAAAAGAGTCTTGAGTAAAACACAGCAAAACTCACACAATCTTCCTTTGCTTGTGTTAGGAAAGCATAAAGATTAACCTCTGATGAATTCAGAAAAAAAGAGGTAGATTGAAATCTCTCAATTTAAACTCACTGGAGAAGGCTAATTTTGAACTACACATTATTTCTCAGGAATGTAATTTTAATCCTCTTGCATTCAAAGATAATAAAGCCATAAGAGAATATTTTTGTAATCAAATGCTAATGAGCAGAATAAGGCAAGTTAATAGGAAAATTATAATAGAACTTGTGTTACATAATGGTGAGTCATGAGTATTGTGGCCATTTTTATAGACAAAAATTAACTTTATCAAGTATGTTGTGGTTGTTGTGTGTTTCATTCTAAGCTCATACTGATATCATGTTACTCCTTGTGTCAGAATAGAGCTACCATTCTTTACAGACACAGATTATAGGCTTTTCCACCATAAAACAACTGGTGGGTTCAAAGCATCAACCTTTCTATTAGCCAATCTTTAAACCATGGTGTCATCCATGAAGGTTCCTTCTGATGAAATATTAACTAAAAACCAAACTCTGTGTGGTTGAGTCAATTCCAACTCACATGGTCACTATAGAACAGAGTAGAACTGCCCCATAGAGTTTCCAAGAAAGCAGACTGCCTCGTCTTTCTTTCCTGGAGAGGCTGATAAGTTCAAACCACCTACCTTGTAGTCAACAAAAGAGCCACTGTGCCACCAGGGATCCTTTATGAAGAATGATGATGTTGTTGTTGTTATGTTCTGTCAAGTCGCTTGTGACTCATAGCGACCCTATGTACAATAGCCCTAAACTCTGC
>NW_006399759.1:23142832-23144451 GCF_000299155.1 Elephantulus edwardii | reverse complement strand
TCCCAGATAATCTGTTCTGCATAGAGGTTGGAAAGGTATGGAGATAGGACACATCCCTGGTGTACGCCCTTCCCAATTTTGATCTATGCAGTGTTCCCTTGCTCTGTAGTTTAAAACAGTATTTAGCTCTGGTGGCCTAGTGGCAAGAAGCTGCACTGCAGTCCCACAGGTGAGTGGTTCAAATCCACCAGATGCTCTGCTGGACAAGAAGGAACAATCTCCTCCTGTACTAGTCAGATCTGATTTGACAGTACACACACAAAAAATTTTACAAAATCCACAACAGTATCTTACATGCCGTTTAAGAGCAATTATGTAAAAATGAGCCTTTGGGGAAATTTTCAGATTGGATTCTTCTGGGTTTCTGGCATCATAACAACATCACAGAGTCTGTTTAAAGTAAAAGCAGCAGGGGTCTATTGAGGATGGAGATGGTTCGAGTGGAAAGATGCCCACACAAAATGAAACTGACTGCTCTGCCAGACAATGAAGAAAATGTTTTTGTGTAGTTGGAGCAGAAACTAAAAGTTACAAATTCGTAACTGACAGAATCAGGGGAATCAGAGGCAGGATTTTTGCAGTACAGATTTTGTAAGGAACTGGAGTTTTGGTGGCCTCGTTGCAAGAAGCTGCGCTGCAGTCTCAAAGACATGCCATTCAAGTCGACCAGCTGCTTTGCGGACGAAGGATGGGAAATCTCCTGAGCAATTAACTGCCTCTGAAAACCTGGTGGAGGGTCAGCTATGGTTCTGATTAGATGGTACCCAACAAAAAACATTATGTAATTTACTGTTGTTAGGTGGGGCTGAGCCAATTGTGACTCATAATGACCCTATGTACAACAGCTCTGCACCTTGTCCTCAAAATATCCACTGTGCTCAAGTCCATCAAGGCAGTCACTGCGTCAATCTATCTTCCTAATAGTCTTCCTTTCCTTCTCTAACCCTCCACCTTTAGGATCTTGATGTCCTGTGTCCTCCCCCAGGGACTTACCTCTCTTGACAACATGCCCAAAGTATGTGAGATGAAGTTTCACCATCTTTGCCTCAAAGGGGCATTCTGGTTGCATTTCTTCTTTTGGCAATCCAGTGTGTATTCAGTACACTTTGGCAACACTACAGTTCAAAGGCATCAGTTCTTCTTTGACCTTCTGTATTCATTGTCCAACTGTCACATGCATAGGAAGCAATTGAAGATATCATGGCTTGGATCAGGCACACCTTAGTGTGACTTTTTTACTTGTTAACATTTTAAAGAAGTCTTTTGTGACATATTTTCCTGCAATAGGTCTTGACTGCTTATTCCAAGAGTGTTGATTGTAGATAAAAATAAAATAAAATTGTTGGCAACTTTAATCTTTTATCCATCTGTCATAATGTTGGCTATCAATTCAGTGATGAAGATTTTTCCTTGAAGTTAACGTGTCATTCTTTCTGAAGGGTCAGATTACATGATTAGTTAAGGATATGTAATTATAAGCAGACATGATTCTCAGTTTATTCTGGGATGCTCACAGGACAATGGTAGGACAGGTTTTTCAGGGGACCCAGGAATAAGCCATAAGAAGCAGTCCTGTTAACCCACAGGCCATGCCTCTCTGGTGGTTCAAATCCACCAGA
>NW_006399759.1:23138629-23140167 GCF_000299155.1 Elephantulus edwardii | reverse complement strand
GACTGTAAAAGTTGGTAGAAAAAAGACTTGAGTTAATGAAAGAATTATCAAAGTTGCTTCCTCTGTTATGTCTGTTTTTGTGGTAAAGCTGTGTTGATAAGGCCGTGCATTACCCTTTGAGTATAAGCTATTGCATCTTGTATGTGCTTGACCAGATCTCAGAGAAAGACAATACCTCCTTTAGGTGATATGGCCAGGTCAGCATTGCATATAGAACTACTTTTAGAAAAAGCAGCTTTGAAAATCAACATGGATTCTAGACTTTCAAATGGAGGTATGGCTCAGCTTTCAGACTGCTCCATTAGCACACACCAAGGGCCTCTGAGTTTAGTCTGTCGTATACCGAGAAGACCTTGAAATCTTTCCTTATGCTTTTCCTCAGTTCTTCTGTGTCGCTCTTCTTTTTCTCTTCCTCCCACAATCCATCAGGAAAGTCTGACCCAGAGCCTTCCAAGCAGGTAACCAACCACCTTCCATTTCTTTTTTTTTTTTTATTCTAGTGTAAGCTTACCTCTGAACACAGGTGTAAAAAGTATAACTAAATCATGAAAAGGTGGCACTAAACCAGATTTAGTGCATATTGTAAAAAATCATTCAATATAAACAACTAAAGTTTATTTCAGGAGAGTAAGGCTAACTTGACATTATTGTTGTTATGTGCCGTCGAGTCACCTGCAACTCATAGCGACCTTATGTACAACAACCCTAAACCATGCTCTATCCTGTGCATTGTCTCTGACACACTTACTTCCATTACCCCAGTCACTGAATCAACCCATCCCATTGAGGGTGACGTTACAAAGGCTACAAATATTTTCTGATTTATTTTAAGGGAGCTCTAATGGCCTAATGGATAAGGAGTTACACTGCTAATTTAAAGGTAGGCAGTTTGAATCCATCTCCATGAGGAAAAGATGAACCATCTCCTCCTTGGCTACTTACAGCTCCTGGAGGGTCAGCTCTGAGGTGGTTCCACCTTGATAGAAGCTTAATGTATTTTAACAGTACATAAGGAAAAAAATATATAATCACCTGAACAGATACATTTTAAAAGATCAGCAACATCTTAAAGAGGAAAATCCTAAAAAATGTATTACATAATAACTGAATGTTGTTGTTGTTGTGTACCTTAGAATCAGAACTGACCCATACCTGACCCAAACCTTCTGTAGGTTTTCAGAGGCGATTAATTACACAAAAGGAGATAGCTCATTCTTCTGTGGAGCAGTTAGTGGATTAGAACTTTATGCCTTCAAGATTGCAGCACAGTTTTGTTTTATATTGCTTTTAAATGCTGGTTGATTTATTAAGTTCTTACACATCGTTTTTCACACCAGATCTTTCTCATTTCCTTCCTCTCCCCCCTTTACCCATCAAATTGTGTACCTCTATGATTAACACCAGGAAATTAAAAGACATATTGCATTGGGAAAGTCTGCTGTCAGAGACCTCTCCAAAGAATTGAAGAGCAATGATGTCAGTCTGCAGACTAAGGTGCACCTGGTACAGCCCATGGTTTTTGCTATTACTTGCTATGC
>NW_006399759.1:23136199-23137557 GCF_000299155.1 Elephantulus edwardii | reverse complement strand
TGTATAACTTTCATCGTCTCTTTAAGTTCATAGAGTTTCCGAAGGCAAGCTATTTCAGAAGTGAATGCCAGTCCTGCTTCCAAACTTGTTTTAATCTGGGAGTTCCACCAACCACTGTCCACCATGGGTAACCATTGTTGCATTTGACACATTAGTGTCACAGTGTTTAGAATCACAGAAAGCACAAGTTACCTCTGTAGAGCAAATAGACAGACCAGTGCTATACTGCTTAGAAGAATGTTTGACCAAAAACAATTAAAACCAGGCCTGAGGGCCACAGATTCTATCTAGATATGTTAAACTATCAAAGTCATTTTCTTATATATTATCAATTATTTATCAGAACTAATATAACACTTAAAAGAGCAATAGGAGAAACTTTATAAAATAGATATGTGTGAGACTTACATTAAGAAAACTTTGTGAAGGGACACAAAAGAACATGTAAGTAATAAAGAGTAATACAATATTCCTGCACAACAAAGTTATAAAGACGGGAGTTTTTCTCTAAATACTTGTAAACAAAATCCAAACGAAACCCATTGTCATTGAGTTCATTCCAACTCAACGTCAATTTGGCATGTGGATTTTATTAATATTTATGGGAAAAGACTTTGTCCCAAGGAGCAGCAAGTAAACTTGAACAACAGAACTTTCAATTAGCAGCCCAACAAGCAACACATTTCTTGTTTGTGCTATTGAGTTGGAAGTAACCCATCACTGACCCTCCAGTGGATTTTCAGAGACTGTAGGTCACATAGGAGGAGACTGCCAATCTATCTGCCACTGAGTAGCTGGATTCAAACCACATGCCTTTGGGTTGACATCGCAATTCCTTACCTCTGGGCCACCAGAGCTCCACCTAGGTCACCTTAAATATAATCAAATATTAATTTTAAGTTATTCCAAAGTGTGCACTTGAAGGAATAGAGAGGCAATATCAGATGATATAAGTAAGTGGGACACTTCTGTCAGATATGAAAACATATTTTATAAATTAGGTAAGTACAACAATTATGATGTTGGTATCATAACAGAAAAAATGGTGCAAACAGGTTAGAGAAATTTTAGCAAGTCACAATTAGTACATGACTTAGACATTTCCTGAAAATTAGAGAGATGATTGTTTAAATTTATTAATAATTATGAATTCTTAATAATGACTTATTAATAATGATTAAATTTATTAATATTAAAATTAAGGAAATGGGAGAACATTTATTCTCTGGAAGGGAATTACTTCTAAGAGCAAAGGTAATGGGAAGTATTGTAGTTCCACACCTTGACTGCATATAAATCAATGTAGTATCTAAGGATTAGCCTTCCCTAGCAGCCTGCCTTGTTGTTGGTGCATATAT
>NW_006399759.1:23085419-23135419 GCF_000299155.1 Elephantulus edwardii | reverse complement strand
TCTTTGCCTCCAAGAGCCACTCTGGCTGTCCCTATTCTAAGACATTTCTGTTTCTTCTTTTGGCAGTCCATGAGATATTCAGTACTCTTCTCCAATACCACACGTTGAGATGTAATCCTGAACTTTCTCTGTACCTGTTCAATTTCTATCTATGTGGACTAATGTTATTTTTGTTTTTGTTAGGTGCCATTGAGTCACCTGACATTCATAGCAACCCATGAGAAGAGTACTGAATATCTCATGGACTGCCAAGAGAACTAGCAAATATATCTTAGAGAGGGGACAGCCTGAGTGCTCCTTGGAGGCAGAGATGAGAATGCTTCATCTCATATATTTCAGGAATGCTATTGTTGATGTTTGTTGCTGTTATGTGTTGTCGAGTTGCTTGCAACTCACAGCGACCCTGTGTACAACAGTCCTAAACCCTGTTCTATCCTGTGCCAATCTTATTGTCTCCAACACACCTACCCCCACTGCACCAGTGACTGAATCAATCTGTCTCATCAAGGGTCTTCGTCTCCTGTGCTGTCTGTCCACTCTCCCAAGCATGATATCCCTCTCCAAGGACCACATAACATGTCCAAAATATGTCAGACAAAGCTTCAGAATCCTGCCTCCAAGGAGCAGCCTGGTTTCACCTTCTCCAGGATGAACCTGTTTGTTCTCCTAATAGTCCATGGTATATTCAACACTCCTCTCCAGTACCACAGCCCAAAGGCATCAATTCTCTTTCTATCATCCCTAGTCATTGTCCAGCACTCTGACACATAGGAAGCAATTGCAAAGACTATGGCCTAGATCAAGCTCAACTTAGTCTCCAGACTGACATCATTACTCTTCAATATTCTGAAGAGATTCCTGACTGATGACTTTCCCAGTGCTGCTCGTCTCTTGATTTCCTTACTGCTGGTACCAAAAATGTTTATTATGGAGCCAAGCAAACTAAAACTGTTAGCAATCTCAATCTCTTCATCATCCATAGTGATGTTGCCAATTAACCCAGTGGTTAGAATCTTTCTTTTCTTGATGTTGAGCTTCAATCCATATTGAAGGCTGAAGTCCTTGACCTTCTGCAGCAAGCGCTTCAGGTCCTCCTCAGTTTCAGCAAGCAGGGTTGTGTCATTTGTATAATGCAGGTTGTTGATGTCTCTTCCACCAGTCCTGAAGCCACATTCCTCTTTATAGAGCTCAGCCTCCTGGATGATCTGTTCTGCATACAGATTGAAAAGGTGTAGGGATGGAACACATCTCTGGCATCCACACTTCCTGATTTTGAACTATGCAGTGTCTCCTTGCTCTGTTCTGATGACTGCCTCCTGGTTCAAGTATAGGTTTCGCATAAGCAAATCAAGTGTTCTGGGATTCCTATTCTTCTTAGAGTCATCCACAATTTGTTGTGATCCACACAGTCAATAGCCCTTGTATAGTCAATGAGCCACAAATAGACATTCCTCTGGTACTCTCTTCTTTCTGCCAAGATCCATCGACATTAGCTGTAATATCCCTAGTATCATGACCTCTTCTAAATCCAGCCTGCACACTTGGCAGTTCTCTGCTGACATGCTACTCCAATCATTTTTTTACTAATTTTCAGCAGAATCTTGCTTGCATGTGATATTAATGATATTGTTCAATAATTTCCACACTCGATCGGTTCACCTTTCTTTGGAACAGGAACAAATATAGATGTCTTCCAGTCAGTTGGCCAAGGGGTTGTCTTCCAGATTTCTTGGTACAACTTGGTGAGCACATCTAGGGCAGCATCTGTTTGTTGCGATATGTCAGTTGGTATGCCTTCAATCCTTAGAGAAGGACGTCATGCTTGGGCATGTAGAGGAACAGCAAAGACCCTCAACCAGATGGATTGACACAGTGACTGCAGCAATATGTTTGAATGTGTAAGTAAATATGAGGATGGCACATGATAGGACAGGGTTCAGATCTGTTGTTTATAGGAATCTTTAAGAGTCATACTCAACAGTAATAGCAACAACACAGGACCAACAGTCAATATCATGACAGATGGAGAAAGGATTGGAGCTATCAATGATTTCTTCTCACGTAGATCAACAATCAATACCCTTGGTAACAGTAGTTAGGAAATCAGAAGAGGTATTGCACTGGGAAAGTCTGCTGTCAGGGACATCTCCAAAATGAATGCTGACGAGCCATGATATCAGCTTGAAGACTAAGGTGCACCTGATTTAGGCCCTGGTCTTCTCAACACCTGCTATGTATCAGAGAGCTGGACAATGAATAAGGATGAAAGAAGAATTGATGCCTTCAAGTTGTGATGCTGGAGAAGGGTGCTGAATATCTCATGGGCTTCCAAAAGAACAAACATATATAGCAAAGCTTCATCTCTGATACTTTGGACATGTAGCTAAGGGAGGCTAGTCCTTGAAAAGGGACAACATGCTTAGAAAAATGGAGAATCAGCGAAGGAGAAGAAGATCCTTAATGAGATGGATTGACCCAGTGGCTTCAGCAATGGTCTCTAGTATGTCAGAGATGATGAGAATGGCTCAAGGCAGAGTAGGGTTCAGGTCGGCTGTTCATAGCAATGCTATGAGTCATACTTGACTCACCACCTAACAATAACAACATCTTTCCATCAAATCCACAAGCTAAATTCTGTGACAGCTTTTTCTGTAATGGGGGAATTGTCCCAAGGACTCAGGAGCTCATGAAAACTAAAGTCTGTAAGACAGCTCCAAGAAAAAGAGAAAGCATTGTTCCCAGGCTTGTCTCTGAGCTCAAAGCCATGGTTGGTTTAACCTGATAAATGTCAGATGCTGTACTTTCAGGGCTCAGTGTGAATCAAGTTTCTGTGTATGGATTTCTAAAGGTTTGTAGCTTCCTAGCAGGGTCTTGTTAGATGAGTCATTTCACCTCCTTGTGCCTTCTGCCTCATTGTAAAATGTGCACAATAATAAATGTTCTAGTTAGAATAATGATGCCCACGTCTTAAATCTCCAGAACCCATGAGTCTATTATGTTATATTGCAGGCAGATGGAATTATGATTGGTAATCAGTTAATCTTAAAATAATGGTGTTGTTGCTGTTGTTGTTGTTGTGTGCTGTCGAGTCAAATCTAACTCATAGCTTACCTTTCAGTGGGTTTTCAAAGGCAGTATATCACATGGGAGCAAACTGCCTATCCTTCTGTGGAGCAGCTGGTGGATTTGAATTGCATGTCTTTGGGACTGCAGTGCAGCTTCTTACCGTAGGCCACCAGAACTCCTATTTTTAAAATAGAAAAACTTTTTGGACTATGTGAATATTGTTATTGTTATTCACTGTCTAATAATAACTGACCCATAGCTCACCCTCCTGCAGGTTTGCAGAGGCAGTAAATTGCACAGGAGGCGATTGTCCATCTTTTTCCCACAGAGCATCTGGTGGATTTGAACTGCATATTTTGAGTTTATCACAGAGAACGCTGGTGTTTAATGGCAAGAAATGACACTGCCAACTAAAAGTGATTCAAATCCACCAGATGCTTTGCCGGAGATAGATGGGCGGTTTCATCCCTTTGAATTTATCTGCTGGTTTTTCAGAGGTAGTAAAGTGAAAGGAAAGAAATTGCTATGCGGGTCGTGATCCAATGGTATTCAACAGCAGCAGTGTAATCACAAATGTCTTTAAAAATGGAAGAAGGAGGCAGAAGAGAGGTTTAGAGTGATGCAATGTGAGAAGGACATCACTCTCCGTGATGATTTTGAAGCCGAGAGAAGAAAAGGGGCATAGGAGAAGGGAGGTAGTGACCTCTGTCGTTGTCATGTGCCGTCGACTATGACTCCTAACGACCTTGTGGACCACAGTCCAGAGCCCCGCATGCCTACTATCCTGTGTGCCTTCACTGTCTTCCCCATCACTGATAGGCTCACACTCATTGCTACGGTCACGTGACAATCCATTTGCTAGGTGGCCTCTAGAAGCAAGAAAAGTCAAGGGAATGAACGGATCCCCCCCTAAAGCCTCCAGAAAAAATGCAATCTGGCCAGCATGGTGAGACCCATAATGAAATTGTGACCTCTCAATATTGTGGTGTGTTGTTGTGGGGTTTTTTTGTTTGTTGTGTTGTTGTTTGGTTTTTTTAAATTTTATTTTGTTAATGTGTGTGTGTGTGTGTGTGTGTGTGTGTGTGTACTGTCAAATCAGTTCTGACTAGTACAGGAGGAGATTGCCCCTCCTTCTCCAGCAGAGCATCTGGTGGATTTGAACCACATACCTCTGGGATTGCGGTGCAGCTTCTTGCCACTAGGCCACCAGAGCTCCCAAATTGTGTTGTTCTAAGCCACAAAGTTTGAGGTGTAATAAATTGTTATGACAGCAATACCAAAAACCAGGCCTACTGCTTTTGGGCAGTAGAGACTCATAGTCACCCTCCATTAGCTTGCCGAGCTTGAAAATCTTCACAAGAAGTGACTGCTCTTCTTTCTCCCTCAGAGTGGATTGCATGTTCTAACTGCTGGGTTTCTTTTAATTAGTTGAGCAACATGAAATGCATTATGCCACCAGAGCCAGAACTCCTGACAACGACAATGTTGTTGTGTTGTTGTGTACTGTAGAGTCAAAATCAATGCGTAGCTGACCCTCTGATGGTTTTTCAGGGGCAGTTAATAGCAAGGAGGGAGATTATCCATCCTTCTCCAGCAGAGTAGCTGGTGGGTTCGAGCCACGTGTCTTTGGGAGTGCAGTGATCTTCTTACCACTAGGCCTCCAGAGCAGAAATAGGAAATCAATATATCAAATAATAAACAAATGTGTAATAAATGGGACTCAACTCTCATTGGAACCGACTCATAGCTGACAGTGCAGGAAGTTTTCTGAGGCTGCCAATCACTTGAAAGGAGATTGCCCATCTTCCTCCCTCAGAGACACTGGTAGGTTCAAACCAAAAGAGAGGACACTCTTGAGTGAGCAGCACAACTCTCTATGGACTGGGCCACCAGAGCTCCCTAATAAAGGAAAGTGCATGTTAAACGCCTGCTACGATGTTTGGCATTCAGATGTTCTGTTAGACGTACACAGTAACAGTAATGGCCATCATAGCACTCAATACTGGTCTCTGTTGTGTGTATTGTGGAGTCAGAGCTGACCCATAGCTGACCCTCCGGTGGGTTTTCAGAGGCAGTTAATCTCACAGGAAGAGATTATCCATCCTTCTCCCACAGAGCAGTGGTGGACTCGAACTGCTTGCCTTTGAGACTGCAGCTCAGCTTCTTACCACTAGGCCACCAGAGGCTCTATATGTCAAGGAGAGACTTATCTGACTTACATATAAGTACATGTATGACATATAAGTACATGTAAGTCAGACAAGTCTCTCCTTGACATATAAATGTGAACTCATTGCCTCCAATTTAATTCTGACTCATGGCAACTTCACATGTACAAAGTAGAACAGTGCCGTAGGATTTTTAAGACAATGTAATTTCCCAAAGCAGATTGCCAGCCAGGCCTTTCTTTTGCAACACCTCTGGGTGCGTGACACAACCATGAGTGATAGAGCGTTTAACTATTTGGCCACTCAAGGACTCCTATAACTCCAGACGTCATTGCCTTGAATTAGAACCAACTCATAGCTGACCCTCCAGTGTGTTTTCAGATGCTATAAATCGCAAGGGAAGGAAATGGAACATCTTTCTCCCACAGAGCCACTGGTGCATTTGAACCACTAGCGAGCACAGCAACATTATACAGTGAATGATCTTGTCTTATGTAGTCATCGCTTTGAAAGCCTCTTGGCAAGATTTTTAGTCACTTTCCGTTATTGGTTTTTACACAATTTTCCTTTCAGGTACTGAAGCCTCAGCCCTGTTTTTAAAAAGCATTTATGTCAAACTCAATTCAGAACTCCCCTTGCCTCCCCCTAACGTAAGTTCTGCTTGTCTGTGGCTGCAGTTCAACATTTTCTAGTAATGTAGTCAGGGCTTGTGGGTGGGGAGGTGTCAGTGATCAGCTCTTAACACACCACTCATTCTTCCTCTACTACTTTGCTAGCTCCGTACTTCTGCAGTGGATCGGAGCAAAAAGGAAATAGAAACAAGAAAACCATCTTTTTGCTGAACTGAGTGAGGCTGCATGCAGCCCATTCTTTGGTTGATTTTTCTCACCTAGTTCATTATCCAATCTGCTCCAGCAACAGAAGTGAATCTCATGTCCTTACAGTGCCCCTACGCATTGGCTGTCCCCGGTGAGCTCGGTGAGCTCTCTGCATTCCTATGAGGGCTATTGTCTCATATTCACCTGAGCTTCTCCCTGACCAACTCTCAAGACAGGGGGGACAGGCAGACACATCAGCCATCCCTCCTGAGAACTAGGAACTAGAGTCAGGGACTAGGGGTGGTGATAATGGTCTCCTTGCCGACCTCTCTCACATGTAGATGTGCTCCATTAGACCGTATATCTCCAATGTTTTTATTTTTCTTTCCTGTGTTCAGGAGCACAGAGGGCAGATAAGTAAATCCCCTCCCTAAGCAACATCCATGCGGGGAGTGGGGGGAAAGTGTTTCCTTCTTATAGGAAGCTCCAGTTGGTTTTTTTTTTTCCAGCGACCCTTGGTGCTGACTCCCGTGGCTTTGAGGAGAGGAAGCACTCACTTACCCTATGTGTTACCCCTGCTTCCCTCCAAGTCCACAAAGCACTATGGCTTGGGGAGAAAGTGGTGGGATGTAGGACTGCTTCAGTAATTGGCACCTTTTCATAAACACCATCAGTATATGGTTGACCCCAACTGCTTAGTACCTTTTATCCCTAGGGGTTTTTTTTGTCTTGATTATCATTCCAGGACACCAGGAAATAATTTCTGTGTCATCAGCTAGAAACTTCACAAGAATTCTTAGGAAACCCTGAGAAATTTAATTTCTTCCTTCACACACTTCAGAATTATGGCATTCACAAGTCATCTGTTCTTCCAGCTTAGTCTGGCGAGCTCCAGGGCCGACTGGGTCCCCCAGGCCTGCCAGGGACACTCGGAATGGAGTAAGTAATAAATGGCTGTCTTGTCCAAGGCCCACTCTTACTGGCCTGTCCCAGCAGCTCCACTCTCGGCTCAACAACACTGCATCCAAAAAAGCTCCTGTTGGGATGCCTACCAGGGCCTTCTAACTCCACATTCCTCCACCTTTCACCCCACGCGGCTTTGTGACTGCATCAGAAATCCTTAAGGAGAGAAGACAAGCACACCTTAGACACTCTACCATGTTTGCATGTCCCATAGATTATTTACATAGCCAATGGCTGTGGAGTCAGCTCTAACTCATGAAGACTGATGACCCTGGTTTGTCAGGGGAGAGCTGTGCTCCCTAGGATTTTTCACAGCTGAGTTTTTTAAAAGCAGATAATCAGACCTTTCTTCTGAGGCACCTCTGAGTAGATTGGAACCTCCAACCTTTCTGTTAGCAGCCAAGTGCATCAAACCATTTGCACCCCCTAGCCTCTTTATTTACATACAGACAAATGTGTCATTGCTTCTGGAACTTACTCATTTCTTCAACCAGACACCTATGTGGTACCTTAACGTTTTGGGGGGATATAAAGGTAGACAACAGATGGGGGGTTTTTTGATTTGGTAATTTATCCCAAAAGAATAGGACAGAGACACACTATTTTTTAAAAATAGAAAACTATAACAGGAAAGGCATTCTAAGAGGAGTATAAAGAAAAGGCTTCAAGGAAACAATGGAGCAATGTTGCACATTCTCATGTTGTTGGTGACAGAGTAAAGATGCCCCAGAGGGTCTCCTAGGCTGTAAACTATGTGGGAGACCATCCTCAAGTTCTTTTCTGCCCCTAGTGACTAGAGTCACTCATGGGTTATTGCCAACTTTGTTGTTAGCAGCGAGGTGCTAAACGGTTGCAGCACTAAGCTGCAGAAAGGGACAGAAAAGAAGATAAAAAGTGACACTGTGAGATCTGTACTTTAGAAAAAAGTTGCCATCGGTGGCATTATAAAGGCAGGAGTGGAGGTAATTCCAGGAAAAGACAAAATGGGGAGGAACTATAATAAGCCAAGTGTGATGTGAGTTTTAAGATTTCTGGGATGCTACCTCCTTTTTAAAAAGACCTAACGGCATAATAAGTAATGGATCAGACTGCTAACCGAAATGTCGGCAGTTTGAATCCATACGTTGGTCTGCAGGATAAAATGAACAGTCTTCTTGCATAAAGATTTACAATTTGGAAACCCAGTGGAGGGTATTGGTGAGTCAGCAGTGAGTTATCGCCTTTCTAAATGGTGTTAAAGAGAAATTTGAAAGTCCCACCGGGCCCTGGGCAGACTGCCTACCTCTGAAGTGACAGGGAGGTCTTCTTCCCTACATCTAATGTCCTTGACTTTAGAAGGATCAGCCAGGTTAGTCCCTGAATCCTGGATTAAATACAGTGGTGGCTTGAATCCTGGTCTGAGCTCAGACTCCATCTACAGGATCATAGAGGGGCCAGAGGTCAGGGCCATGCTCTCTCTACACAGTTTTCAGTTCTTGGAGAACACAGCTCTTCTCTGAGCTTCCTCATTTTCTCTCCTGCTTTGAGCCCTGCCTTCCACACAATTACATCAGCACTTTCTCACCCCTACTTCAAAATCCCTAACTATAACTGACAAAAAGAAGGTCTGGCTTCAACACAGGATTCCGACCCTGTAGAAGCTTCAGAACCCTCAGACATAGTTCATCTTTCTCTTTGAGTTCTCTCTCTGCATCTTCATAGACATGTTAATCGGGTCTTCCCCTGGGTGTCTGCTCCACCCAAGCTTCTCTACTCCATGTTCAAACTTGGGCCCTTGAGCTTCCTCCTTCTGCAGTGAGGTAAGCTACCCCAGACTGCTTTGTCAGAGCCAGATATTATGTCTCTCAGTGCTCAGCTGGAGTTTCTGGTTGGTATCAGATGGTTAACATGAGTAGCTATTAACTCAAAGAAAGGAAGCTCAATTGTACTGCAGAGCAACTCCCAAGAAGGACCTGGTGCTCTACTTTGGAAAAATCAGCACTGAAAACCCTGTGGAGCACAGTGATACTCTGACACACACGTAGGGTTGCTTTGGGTTTGAGCTTATTTAATGGCAACTGGTTAGTTTTGTTTGTTAATGCTCAAGGTGGTTTAATTGGGGGGGGGGATGGAGTTAGACAGATCTGGACTTACTTACAAAATCTTAGGCTGATCATCTGATCTTGGTTCCTTCCCTGTTGGTGTGCTAACATCACCTACCTTCCATAGTGGGGAGGGGATGAAATGCGATGTCTTACATAAAGCACCAGCCCTGGGAACTACACCCAAATTACTAACCATCCACTTCATTCAGAAAGGCCTTCCGACCATCCCTTCTGAAATCTTTTGTTGTTGTTGTTATGTGCAGTCGATTCAGTTATGACTCATAGTACCCCTATGAACAGTACATTGGAACTTCGCCCTATCCTGCCACGTCCTCAAGATCTCCAACAAAATCAGCATCGTTTTACCGTATTTGTGCCAATCCATCTTGTTGAAGGTCTTCCCTCTTTCTCTGATTCTCCACCTTAATGTCTTTTTCCAAGGACAGGTCGCTCCAACATGCTGTTATTGTTGTATGCTGTTGCATCACTGTGACTCATAGCAACCCTATGTACAACAGCCCTAAACCCTGATCTATCCTGTGCCAATCTTATTGTCTCTGACACACCTACAACCATTATTCCAGTCACTGAATCAATCTTTCTCATTGAGGATCTTGCTCTCTTGCACTGTCCCTCCACCCTTCTAAGCATGACGTCCCTCTCCAAGGACTGGTCACTCCTTGCAACAAGTCCAAAGCATGTCAGATGAAGCTTCAGAATCTTTGCCTCCAAGGAGCAGCCTGGTTTCACCCTCTCCAAGACAAACCTGTTTGTTCTCCTGGCAGGCCATGGTATATTGAAAACTCTTCTCCAACACCATAGCTCAAAGACAATCAATTCTCTTTCTGCCATCCCTAGTTATTGTCCAGCTTTCTGATGCATAACAAGTAATTGCGAAGACTATGGCCTGCATCAGGCACACCTTAGTCTCGAGTCTGACATTGTTGCTCTTCACTACTGTGGAGAGATTCCTGGCAGCAGACTTTCCCAATGCAATTCATCTTTTGATGTCCTGACTGCTGGTACCAAGAGTGTTGATTGTGGAGCCAAACAAACTACAGCTGTTAACAATCTCAATCTTTTCACCCTGTATCATAATGTTGCCAATAGGCCCAGTGGTGAGAAGCTTTGTTTTCTTGATGTTGAGCTTCAACCTATATTGAAGGCTGCAGTTCTTGACCTTCTACAGCAAAAGTTTCAAGTCCTCCTCAGTTTCGGCAAGCAGGGCTGTGTCATCTGCATAACACAGGTTTTTGAGGAGTCTACTTCCAATCCTGATGCCACACTCCTCCTCATACAGCCCAGCCTCCCGTGATTTGATCTGCATATAGATTGAAAAGGTATGGAAATAGAACACATCCTTGGCATACACTCTTCCCAACCATGCAGTGTTTTCTTGCTCTGTTCTGATGACTGCCTCCTGGTCCAAATATAGGTTTTGCTTAAGCACAATCAAGTGTTTGGGGAGTCCCATTCTTCTCAGAGTTGTTGACTGTGTTAATTTCTCCAAAGCAAAATTTATGTATTACCTGGGGCAAATGTTTTTAAATTCTTTCTCTATGTATACCCTTTCTGAGTATGGCAGACTGTTTTTCCTGGCAGTGGGTTGAAATTTCTACTGAAAATTCTAACCTACAGTGTCATCTTGGGTCCCTATGAAGAGGACCTGATGCCTTAATTCCAAAATATAAGAGTTTGTACCTGTACTGACAGTGAGACAGCAAGCCACAACACTCTTGATCAATTGAGCAGACATAAATAAGCAAAAAATTCCTTTTTTCTTGAATTGCCAAAACCAAAAATAAAAATACCAATCAAATTAATTACTATCAAGTCCATTCTGACTCATAGAACTTCCTGAGATGGTTTCCAAGACTGAATCTTCACAGAAACAGACTGCCACCCTATCGTCCCTCAGAGCATCTGGTGGGTTTGAACTGCTGGCCTTTATTTAGTTAGTAGCCAAGTGCTACTCGGCCTCCTTTCTTGGATTTTTGTTGTTGTTGTTGTTATGTACCATTTAGCTAGAAATGACCTATAGCTGACCTTCCAGCAGGTTTCCAAGGCAGTTAATTGCATGGGAGGACATTGATCATCCTTCTCCCCCACCGATCAACTGGTGGATTCGAACTGCATGCTTCCAGGATTGCAGGGCAGCTTCTTATGACTAGACTTACAGAGTTCTCTCTTTTCTTGGATATGAAGGCTCAGTATTGCTAAGATATCAGTTCTCTTTTAATGAATGTAACAGAGCAAAGAAATGGCACTCAAAATCTCATTAGATGTTGCTTTGTTTGGTTGTTCTGGAGCTTGACCTAATTATTTTGAAGCTCCTGCAGACGAACATATTCTCATCAAAAATAAGAAGGAGGTGGAAGACGAGAGGGGAGCAGGAAAAGGATCCCAATGCCATATGAAAATTCAGTTCAGCTTTGCAAGAATTAAAACATGCTATTGACAGAGAAATAAACTAGTCACCAAAAAAAGGGAAAGAGCAAGTTCTAATATAGGGCCAGGGTAGATGGGATAATTTAATATGTTATAAAGATGATCTCTCAAAAAAAAGGAGAAAATGACTCTTTATTAAATTGTATAATAGTTTGAGAGCTACTGGAAAGAAAAGATAGGATCCCAAACACACAAAATAAATGTAAACATTTAAAGGTAAATAATGAGACAGAAAGACAGAGAAAGGGAAGTATAAGAAGAAAATGTAGGAGGATATTTTAATCTAAGTGTGAAGAAGGCTTTTCAAATATGATTCCAAATCCGAAGTCTTTGAAGAAATTACTGATGTATTTGACAGTTGTTGCTGCTGTTGTTGTTGTTAAGTACCATCAAGTGGTAGATGATTCATTGAAACCCTATGAACAAAAGACCTGAACACTTGTATAATTTTCATCGTTTCTTTCAGTTCATAGTTTCCAAAGGCAAGCTATTTTCAGAATTGGATGCCACTCCTGCTTCCAAGCTTGTATTAATCAGGGAGCTCCACAAAACTCTGTCCGCCATGGGTAACCGTTATCGCTTTTGACACATCAGTGTCACAGTGTTCAGCATCACAGCAACCACGAGTGCTATCTCTGTACTTCAAATGGACAGACCAGTGTTATACCACTTAGGAGAATGTTTGACAAAAAAAAAAACAATTAAAACCAGGCCTGAAAGCCCAACTGAATTTAAGAACCAAGGCAAGGTTCAAACTCCATGAGCTCCATCATTCCATATTCCTCCCTAATCAAGCATCCCCATTGGCTCTCACCACCCAAAACACCCATCTGGGAGGATTCCACTGCTTCCCCAATCGCCTCCTATTCTGATGCCACACGTTTCTTCATATAGTCTAACTTCTTGAATGATTTGTTCAGCATATAGATGTATTTGACTACACACACAAAAATTTCTATAAAGCACTCTAGTAGTGTAGTAGGTTGAGCTGTATTACTAACCTAAAAGTGGCACCTTTCTGGCAAATCAAATCCACCATTGGCTCCTCAGGAGAAAAAACAGGTATCACAATTCTTAAATACATTAAAGAAACTCTTTCACAAGCAAGTTTACTTATAATTTTCTCAAAGAACATTCAATGTGTGCTATATGTCAGAGAAATATACAAATGCTTGAATAGTCATATGCTATCGTTTCTCAGCTATCAATGGAGGAAAGATTAGGCAGAATACAGACAATCAGTGTGTCCTAAATGCAGCACAAATTCACACTCTAACTATTGGGGGAACCTGTGTCACCAGAACTCCTCATTCCAAGCACTTGCGCTATGTAAATGAGTCAGACATGACCCTTCTCTGGAGGTTCTCATAACACAGGGGACAGGCACACAGACGGCATGTGATAAGTGCTCAGAGCTCATCAGAGGAGGGTCCTGTGATTATTCTGAGGAGAAGCAACTCACTCAATTTAGGAAAGAAGTTGAAAGAAAAGAGCAGTCTGGGAAGACAGCTCAGAGAACATGACCCTTGAGCTGAGTGATAGACTAATGGGACCTTGCAAAGGGTGAGGTCAAGGAATCCTAATCAAGAAAAGTGTGGGCAAAAGCAGGAAGGATCACTGTGAAAGCAGATTTTGAGTGCTCTGATTGCCTACTGGGCAGGTGAAGAGGCGAAGCCACTGAGGTTTGCAGGACCGGGGCTGAGAGCCTTGAGTGGCTGCTTCAAGCACGGT
This sequence comes from Elephantulus edwardii, assembly GCF_000299155.1. Classification (NCBI taxonomy): domain Eukaryota; kingdom Metazoa; phylum Chordata; class Mammalia; order Macroscelidea; family Macroscelididae; genus Elephantulus; species Elephantulus edwardii. Next base: position 23,122,141 of record NW_006399759.1, on the reverse strand, counting down.
AGCTTTCCTCCCTGGTTCGTAGGAGCATAAAGGAGCCAAGCCATCAAGAAGCATTCTGCAGAAAAGTAAATTATTAGATTTGCATATGCAGTAGCTCGTTCTGGGCCCTGAAGCAAGACTGGGTCTTCATGGATTCTTGCCTTGTGCACTCACACTGTGCTCGGGGGACCCCACACATGGATACATGCTCCTCTTGTCACTGCTCTGAATTCCAAATCATACTTGAGAAAGAATATAAATTATATAAGGCGTCCTGGCTTGTTTATGCAGTTGACTAGACAAAGGGGTAACAGGGGTCTCTCTCCCCATCTCAGTCCTTCTAAATGCAGGTCTCTTGAGACATTATCCAAGATAGAAGGAAGAAATAAAACGACAATGTATGAGTCTTCCCCATAAGAATATTCAACAAATAAGGGACAAAAATGTGTACAGGGCAAAGTCTCAATGTGTCCTCTTCCTCTTCCCCCCCCCCCACCTCTGCATGTGGAAGTCAAGCTTCACCAAGGAAGAATGATGTGCTCAGGTAGGAGGTAGGAGAGGAGGCACGCAGGCCATTTTTGTGTGCTTGTTTTGGTTTTGCTGGAAGCACAACTATCAGAGGAGAGAAGATGCTTAACTCACTGCCAGTCAGTCATAAAGCTGCTGACAGCTTCTGTGTTCAGTGCTGCTCTGACATTGTCCTGGAGCCCTGTGTCCCCTCCTGGCGGCCCTCCCCACAGAGTCCTGGAGGCAGAATGGCGCTGCTTTGACTGTTTCTGCCCTGGTGCTGGGCTGTGGCTGGCAGCTGGGCCTGAGTGGGCGGGAGCTCAGCCCCCAGCTCCTTTAAACACACACGGGAGGCTCTGGGCACATGAGGATTTGTTTTTGTCACCATGAGGGTTTCCTTCCACACAGCTCAGCATGCACCAGCTGCTTAGCAACAAGCTGTTGGGCAGAGCTGGGAATTAAATATCTCTGTGGCTGTTGCAACTGCAGTTGCCCCCTGGGAGAGGTAGGGTCCATGTGAGGGGAGCTGGGCTTCATTGTAAGGATGTTCAGCCCCCAAAAGGGTGCTCCTGAGATGGTGGGTACAGTTGAGGCTCTGGAGTTGCTCCAGAAATCTTCCCAGAAGCCTGCGGGGTGGGATGCTCCAGAAAATAGATTCCCGACAGAAGCTGTGGGCGGTGGGGAAGCTGCTGGGGTGGCTTATAACAGGTGGCAGGCTAAATGTAAAAATTCATAAATATCTGTTGATTGCCTTTGCCTCACAAGATCTGGGTTCAGGTAAATTATGGACACCAAAAAAGAATCTTACAACCTGGTTTGTGGTTCTTGGGTTTTGGTGCTTAAGAGAAAAAAATCCCCTAACCCAGCGGTCATGTCCCTAGTATAGCCGTGACAGAGGGGCTCACCTGTGAAGCTCTGTTCCGGGATCTGCCATTTACTCTGTGACTGTGAGGATGTTGCTTCTCAACTCTTGAGTGTGCCTCAGTTTTCACATCTGTTGAGTTCTACCTCATAAGACTGTTGTGATAATTAAATTAAAGCACATGTAAGGAGCTAAAAGAGTACTCAGCATATCACCACCTTTCGATGAATGCTAACAGTCATTAAGTATCTCAACATGTATATGACTGATCACACTTCTCTGAGGTAAAGGCGACTTGTCAGAGACACCATAATATAATGTAGGTTCCAATGTAAAATGAGGGGGACAAGAAGTAGTCTGTTATTTTTGTTAGTTGCCTTTTAGTCTATTCCAACTTATGACCCACATGTTGCCGAGCAGAATTGCTCCACCAGGGTCTTTTGGGCTGTGCTCTTAATGGAAGCAGATTGCCAGGTCCTTTCTTCTGCAGTATCATTGGGAGGACTTGAAGAAGCAGATTTTAGGTCTGCACTCAAAGACCCTCAATAAGACAGACAGAACAGTGACAGTAACACCGGAGTTGAGCATATCAGAGATCATGAGGGCAAGATTGAAGCCTATTGTTGAAAGGGTCTCCGTGAGTCATGGTTGCCTGGAAAGCACCTAACAACAACATTGTGTCAACACTCTCAGTCACCCTTGGGCCTGATCTTCTCATGGCAAGACAGCTTGTCCCTTAATCAAGAATTCATCACAAAACCAGTATTTATTCTACTTTGAAGGGGGAAGAAAAGTTGCCAATGTGTCTTCATTCCAATTCATGTTGATCCTATGTGTCAATGAGCAACATCATGAGGATGTTGTTGTTGTTGTTATGTGCCATCAAGTTGCCTGTGACACATAGCAACCCTGTGTACAACAGTCCTAAAACCTGCTCTATCCTGTGCCAATCCTCCTGTCTCCACCACCCCTACCCCCATTTCCCCAGTCACTGAATCAATCGGTCTCATCAAGGGTCTTCCCTCCACCCTCCACCCTCTTGCACTGTCCCTCCACCCTCCTAAACATGACAACCTTCTCCAAGGGCTGATTTCTCCTTGCAACATGTCCAAAGTATGTCAGATGAAGCTTCAGAATCCTTGCTTCCAAGGAGCAGCCCGGTTTTATCCTCTCTAGGATGAATCTGTTTGTTCTTCTGGTATCATGATAGATGAGGAAAAGATTGAAGTTGTCAGTAGTTTTTAATGACTTCATTTTACTTGAATCTACAATCACCACCCATAGAATCAGTAGTTAGTAAATAAAAAGACATATATATATTGTATGGGTCAAATATGCTGTCAAGGACTTCTGTAAAAGACTAAGAGGAAGGAGATTGCTACCAGAATAATCACACTTCTACCACCTATCACTGGGAGGGGGAAAACAAACAAACAAACAAAAGAACCCAAAAAACCACTCTTGGAGGTTAGAATGGAAAAAGCAGGTTTCTTATCACTAGTATATAGGAGGGTGCTGAGTTTGCATTTTTGAGGCCTTCAACAGAGAATCTGAAATTTTCTGGAATTCCACACATCTGTGACTGTTCTCAACTGCGCTCCACACCCTTATCGCCAAGCAGGACAATAAGAAAGAGAGAAAACCCTCAGGGAAATGCTGGAGGTCTTCGCTCCCCCTCACAGACTTTGCACGGTTCATCCAGCTCCCTCCAAGGGCAGCAGTGGCTTCTTCCTGTCCAGACACAAATATTAAGCTGTTCGCTTCCTCTGTGAGGTAATGAACACTCATCATTTATCTCTGCAGCATCAGGGTCTGCCCTATTCCTCCGCCTAGATGTGAACCAATATGGGCTTTTTGATGATTAAATTACCAAACTGCCTCAAAGCACAGCCCTTCCATTCTGACTCGGTCTCCCTCCACCCTGGCTCTCAGCCCTCTGCACTATCTTGTGAATACGTGCTGTCAAGTCAGTTCCCAATCAGCGTGATTAACCCACCCTTGGGATTTTTGTAAGCTATAAACTGTATGGTAGCAGATGGCTGGGTCTTTGGGCCATGGAGCCACTAAATGTGTTTGAACCAACGGCCTTCTGGCTACCAGTAAAATACTTAACTGTTGTGCCACCAGAGCCCTTGTTTGCACTATCCTTCCTGTCATATCTTCTGAAGCTGTGTTTAGTTCCAAGGAAACATTTCAACATTTCCCATGAGCGTCCTTTCCTCTCATACATTTTGCTTGTCCCCCCTCAACACAAAGAAGTTGGTACCTAAACTTGACTTCTGCGTGGAGGTAGGATGTGCACACAGAGTCTTAGCCCAGGACCTGACCTGAGTCCACTGTGCTGGCTGATGTGCGTGTAGGCAGGGGTGGTGGAAAGGCCGCTGTTGGTAGAGAACAGTCTCTCTCCAGGGCTTCCCATGACCTAGCTTCCCCAACCGATTCTGAGCAGCCCGCAGCCCTCAGAATAGATTTCTGCCCATTAGTCTGCCTGAAATAGAGCTCACAACAGGATCAAAGAACACAAGGATATTCTTGGGCAGCTCCAGGCTCACAGCCCTGCACAGATCTACCATCCCAGTTCCCCTCGGACCCAGTCTCTGATAAACCTCCTCACTCGGCTGAGAGCTGAGCCGTCAAAGGTCAGAAGCCAGGAGTCGGCCTCATGAGCCACAGCCCAGCCTTTTCCCTGAGGAGTGAGTCTTCATTGCACTCTTGCATCGTGGTCACTGTGCCCCCCAAGTCATGACCCCTTTGCCCTTCTCGAATTCTCCAGAGACCTCTGCCCTTCCCTGGACAACCAGGACCCAGCACCACCTCTTCAGGCTTCAATGCTGTGAAAAGAGTTACCATTTTCAGTAACTGCTGTGGATTAAGACCCAAAGGAGGGATTTTCATTTGCTATCTCACCTGATTCTTTCAACAAGTCTAGTACTTGGGAGCCATTTTTCCTTGTTAAGTAACTGGCCTGCGAGTGACACTAATAAAAGGAGTGGAGAGGGGGGAGCTCTGATGGCCTAGTGGCAAGAAGCTGCACTTCAATCCCAGAGATACGTGGTTTGAGTCCACCAGATGCTCTGCGGAGAAGGAGGGACAATCTCCTCCTGTACCAGTCAGATCCGATTTGACGGTACAGACAGACACAAAATAATAAAATTTAAAAAAAAAAAGGAGTGGAGGGCATGGGGGTCTTCTGAGAGCATCAAAGCCTTGGCTCTTCCCAGCCTCACTGCCTGCCAGCTGGAGTCTCCCCATCTTCCCCTCCCCCAGCCCCATAAACAAGAGCTTTCCTTTCTGATCTCTGGTGTCAGCCTGACCTGGTTTGTCCACCCCCCTCAGAGCCCTCAGGCTGAGCTGTTGAGGTTGAAGCCTCCACAAGACAACTCCTTGCCCAGCAAGCGAGGCCCTCACATGCCCGGGGGCCAGTTCTCTCAGGAACTGCTCACTGCCCTGGAACATACCCTATATTCCCAGACCTCTGCCAGCTCACTGCTTCCTGAATCAAATTGTGCTCCTGCCCATCTCTGCTGTACGTGACTGCCCAGCCGCCGTGCATGCCAAGCTGTGATCCGCCTCCTCCCCGAGGCCTCTCCTCTCTCAGCCTGTCCCTTCCTCAGCTGCATCCTGCTAACAGAGCTCCCCTCCTGCCTTGCCTTGACTGTGGTCCTGACTGTATGTTTGCACTAAGCTTTTGGGACCAGGTGCTGGGTGTCCTGTATCTGTCTTCAGCAGGCCATATTCACAGTAGGGCCATGGAAGTTCCAGACAATGGAGCAACCCACACAGGGGGGGAAAAAGAGGAGCGAGCCCTTCAAACAGGTCACACACTCACTCTGGTCTTCTTAGGGCAGCAGGATGGGCCTGGCAGAGTTCCTGAGGCCCACCAAATGGAGCTGTGTCCAGGGCAGGCAAAGGAAGCTGTGGTCTCAGCTCTGTGGTTCGGTGAAGGCAGGGGGTGGGGGGGTGGCTGGCTGTCTGAGTCCAGTCAGTCTCACAGGGGAGGATTATAGCCTAGCAGGGAACTGGTTCACTTGCATCCTTTTCCCTTGATGATTCAATAGAAGGTGTGACCTTGAAAGGAACAAAAACTTACAGCTATTGAGAGGCAGAAATGGCTTTCGTACCCAGTTCTGTTTGATTCTGGCACTGGCTAAGTCAATTCACCAATCTGAGTCTGAGTGTCCTCATCCACAGCATGGGTTAATAATGACGCATAAGAGATCTGCATATATGCACGAGGATGACAGAAGAGTTGATGTCTTTGAGTTGTGGTATTGGAGAAGAATGCTGAATATCCCATGGACTACCAAAAGAACAAACAGAAAAATACAGTCACAGTGCTCCTTGGTGGCAAGTTGGGCATGTTGTTAGGAGGAAAGGGACATTATTATACTTGGAAAGGTGAAGGGTCAGCAATTTAGAGGAAGGTCCTCAGCCAGATGGATTGGCACGGTGACTGCAGCAATGGACTCAGGTGTGTCAGAGATGATGAGGATGGCACAGGATAGGACAGGCTTCAGATCTGTTGTTCATAGGGCTGCTGTGAGTTGTACTTGACTCTACAGCAGCTAATATCAACACGTGGACTTCAGGGACTTCACCACCAGGTGGGTGGACTGGTGGATTAGGAGTTGCACTGTCCACCCACGGCAGGCACTTTTAACCCACCAAGTGCTCCACGGGAGAAATATGGGCACTCTCGTGAGATTTATAGTCTCTGAAAACTCCACTTGAGGATTCGCTATGCCTTGATGTCAATGAGCTGGTTATGTTTGAGAGTTACTGAGGTATCTGTTGTGGATGGCCTCTGCTGCTGTGATGAGAAACATTTGAGAGTTGGAGGTATGTATTTTGTCCATATCATACTTACAGATGCTTCTAGGTAATCATTTAGTATGTGGCAGGCCTTAAGTGTGTGCTGCTGGATTTCTGGCTACTGCATAACCCTTGATATTTGGTTTTAGAGAGTGTTAGTGGTGCACCATGATAGACAGTAAAGAGATTGAGATTGTTAACAGCTTCAGTTTGCTTGGCTCCATAAACAACACTCTTGGTACCAGCAGCTAGGAAATTAAAAGACGAATATCACTGGGAAAATTTGCTCTCAGAGACCTCTCCAGAGTACTGAAGAGCAATGATGTCAGTCTAGAGACCTTCAGAATTATTTGATATGCATCAGAAAGTTATACAATGACTAAGGATGGTAGAAGAAGAATTGATGTCTTTGAGTTGTGGTGCTGGAATATTGAATACACCATGGACTGCTAAAAGAACAAACAGGTTTGTCTTGGAGAGGGTGAAACCAGGCTGCTCCTTGGAGGCAAAGATTCTGAAGCTTCATCTGACATGCTTTGGACTTGTTGTAAGGAGGGACCAGTCCTTGGAGAGGGATGTCATGCTTGGAAGGGTTGGAGGGACAGCACAAGAGGGAAAGACTCTCAATGAGATGGATTGATTCAGAGTCTGGGGTAATAAGGGTAAGTATGTCAAAGACAATGAGGTTGGCTCAGGATAGAGCAGGGTTTCAGAGCTGTTGTGCACAGGATCACTATTAGTCGCAAGCAACTCAGCAGCACATAACAACAACACAACAGTTGTGTAGTCTGTAGGGAGATGTTCAACAAACCTAAAGGTGGCATCTCTGATGATTCAAATCAGCCAGCATCCCTGCAAAAAAAAGATGGGCAGTCTCCTCCTGTGCAATTTGCAGCCTCTGAAATCCCGTTGGAGGGTCAGTTATGAGTCTGTTCCAACTCCACAATGAGTATGTTGAGTGAGTTGGTTTGCTTTTGTCTTTAGACTCTACACCCCAATGCAGTCTGAACCAGAAATTGGGGGATGGGGGAGGAACAAACCAGTTACAGTCTAATCATTTCCAACTCACGACAACATCATGCACGTCAGAGCAGAGCTGTGCTTCACAGGATTGTCAATGATTGCTTTTTTGGGGGGGTGGGGGGGAACTAGCATGCTAGACTTTTCTTCTGAAGCACTTTGAGGTAAACTCAAACCTTCAACCTTTCCATTAACACTTGTGTACTTAAGCATTTGCAACTATCCAGGGACTCTGGACCATGAATAGGACTCGCATTTCCTTCCTAGCCCAGTTAATGATACCCATTCTCAGCCTCCTAATGGCTTCCACATACCCACTCAAGCCTCTCCAGTCCATTCCTTTAACAACTCCAGAGGGAATTTTCACATCAAGTTTGGTCATATTGATCTGTTCTTAGAAGGACCAGCATTCCTCTCAGTTCTTCCCAGCCCTGACTCTTAATTCATCCTCTTGTTCACTCCATCCTCCTGGGTTTCTTTCACTACCCTGGAGCCTTATTGTGTTCTCTGGCCACAGCTGTGGGATTCTAAGTCTACTATTCACTTTGTTTTACTGAAATCTACAATCAGTACACTTGGTACCAGCAGTTAGGAGATCAGGAGACGTATCGCACTGGGAAAGTCTGTAGTCAGGGGCCTCTCTAAATTGTTCAAGATCAATGATATCAGTTTGAGTACTAAAGTGTGCCTGAATCAGGCCAGGATCTTTTCAGTCACTTACTATGCATCTGAGAGCTGGACAGTGACTGAAGATGACAGAAGAAGAACTGATACCTTTGAGCTGTGGTGCTGGAGAAGAGTGCTAAATATCCCATGGACTGCCAAAAGAACAAACAGATATGTCTTGGCAAAAGTGAAGCCAGAGTGCTCTTTACAGGAAAAGATGATAAAGCTTCATATCACATACTTTGGGGTTTTGTTGTTGTTGTTGTTGTTTGCCATCAAGTCACCTGTGACTCAAAATGACCCTCTGCACGAAAGCTCTGAACCTTGCCTTGTCCTGAGCCAATCTCACTGTCTCTGATACATCTACCCCCATTACTCGAATTACTGTGTCAATCCATCTGATCCTTCTCCATGGACCAGTCCTTTCTGGTGACATGCCCAAAGCAGGGCAGGCAAAACTTCAAAATCCTTGCCTCTGAGGAGCAGCTTAGTTTCACCCTCTCTGCGACAGACTTGTTAGTTCCCTTGGCGGTCCATGGTATGCTCAAATACTCTTCTCCAAAACCACAATTCAAAGACATTGATTCTTCTTCTGTCATCTTTAATCACTGTCCAACTCTCTGACGATGACTTGTTACTATGAGAGGCTATTCCTTAGAGAGGGACATCATGTATGGAAAGGTGGAAAGACAGTGAAGGAGAGAAAGACCCTCAACTAGGTGGGTTGACACAGTGACTGCAGCAATGGGCTTCAGTGTGTCAGAGAGTATAAGGATGGCACAGGATAGGACAGGGTTCAGATCTGTTGTTCACAGTGTTGCTATGAGCCGCACTTGACTCAATGGTACCTAACAAACAATAACACGTTCCCTTTGTCTGGAGTCTCCTTCCTTTTCTGTCCTTTGACCTAGTTAAATTTTTATTATTCTTCAGATCTTCATTCATTCCTCATTTTCTCAGGAAAACTTTTTCTGAGTCTAGTCATGCTTCCTATTATACCCCTCAATGATAACATCACAGTTTTGAAGACATGTTTTCAAAATTGTTTATGCCCTTTGTTTCCCAGGAAATACTGGTTCTCTCCCAGTAAACTGTACGCTAGTAGGGACAAGGAATGGATATATTTTGCCTGCCACTGTGATCTCTCATGCCCAATACAGGGCCAGGCACACAGTGAGTGCTCAATAAATGTCTGCTGAATGAACAAGTGACCCGCCCTACACGTCTTCAGGAAGATTATAGTTGTAGAGGGGTTTCAGGTCTTTTGTTCATAAGGTCAATATGAGTCATGCTCGACTCAAAGGCAATCAACAACAACAGCATTAGCAAATTCACGCAATCACCAGTAAAAGGCTTGGAATGTGTTCTGAAGGCTGTCTTAAGTTAGCTTGAGCTAAAGAAGGCTCACCATTTGGCCTTAAGACTCATCATTCCTACTGTTGCTTTAGCTGATGATTCACAAGGGATGAATCATTGCCAAAGCAGTGCATGCACTGGTCACGTGGATGGGAAAAGGAGAGAGATATTTCCCCTTAATTAGAAATGGTGAGTCCAAAACCTGTTTCCTGCCAAACCGTTCATTCAAAAGATACTCACAGAAGCTTGCTCAGTGCCAGGCTCCATGCTGAACTCTGTGTGGGCAGGAGGAAGGGCAACAGAGGTAACACATAATAAGATATGAATCTTGATCCCTACCCTCGAGCTGAAGCAACAAATCAAAGGTGGATTCCACCCAATGCACGAACTGCCTTCCCCATGTGGATTCTCTGAAGGGCAGCTAAGGACATAGTTACCCTACCCTACCCCCTAAAATGTTATTCCAGACCCTGAGGTCTGCCCGGAGTCCCTCACTGTTGTCGCTAGCTGTCATTGAGTTGGTTCTAACACATGGTGACGTCATATATTCAGAGTAGAATTGTTCCACTGAGTTTTCTTGCAGTGAAGTAGAATGCTAGGCCTTTTCTTCTGTGGCATTGCTGGGTGACTTCAACCCATCAGCCCATAGGTTAACAGCTGAGCACTGGGCAAAGTTCCTTGTCCCTTCACTTTCCTCTCTATAAAAATAGCTCTTAGCAAGGAATAAATGTTGACAGGATGTGGTGAGATGTGAACTCTTTCACATTGTTGGTGGGGTTGAACAATGGTACAACCACTCTGGAAACAGTTTGACACTTCCTCAAAAAGCCAAACATAGAAATTCCATATGAACCAGTTATTCTATTGCTTGGAATATACCCTGAGAAAATGAGAACTGAGACTCAAATGGAAACTTGTAGACCAGTGTTCAGAGCAGCACTATTCACCATCACAAGAACATGGAAACAGCCCAGATGTCCAACCACAAAAGAATGGATTGAGAAGTTGTGATACATTCAGACAATGGAATACTATACAGCACACAGGAGCAATGTTTTTGTAAATTACTACCTAACTTGTGAGGGAATGGAGAGCATTACCCTGAGTGAACTAACTCAGTCCCATAAGGACAAATACTGTATTACTATAGAATGAGTATGAGGATCCAAGTGAGGGAAGGGTGGAACTAGAGGAGTGGGGATGGAAGGTTAGGGTGTTAATCATAGGGCTGCACAATTCGATGGGTGGGTGGGATAAAGGAAATGGGAAGGATCTTTTGTGAAAAATAATGTATTTAAACTTTGTAAATAAATCGGAGTAACATTAAAAAGAATTTTAAATTTTTAAAAAATAGCTGTCTTGTATAATCAGTACTCCCCAGGCATTGTAGTCTTCATCACAACACAACCCTACTATTATTAGTCAGGCTATATCTATAACTACATGTCTATACATGTCTATAACATGTCTATAACTACATGTGTCTATAACTACATGTATTTGAAATTAAAATCTGTGCTGAACTATTTTTTTTATTTTAGTAATTTTAATGAACATTTACAGAGATTTTGGATTTCCATTCATTCATTGCTGCACTTCTCTCCCCGCTTCCCCCTCCCCGACCCTGCGAACTAATTTTTGAGAGAAGAGCCTCTTTCATCTCTTGGAACACCCTAAGCATTTCTTATCTATGTATTAGACCAGGTGTCTCTGCATGCATGCTGCACCCTTCTACATGATCTCAGGAGCCCAGTGGCAGAGTATGCTATTTGTAGGTTTGCTAATCAAAAGGCTGAAAGTTTGAATTCATTGAGTGTCCCATGGGAGAAAGATGAATCTCCTCCCATAAGAATTTACAGCTTGGAAAATCCAATGAAGAGTCAATGTAAGCTGGAATCAACTTAATGGCAGTGGATAATATGCTCCTAAGAGGTTATACATTTCCAAAGATGTTTTTCTTTTTCTTCTTTATAGAAAAAAGTAGAAATCCAAATGCCTCACTAATTCTCAGATCTGCTTGACTTTAGAACTCTCACCCATGAGAAAAGCCAAAATCACCTCTACTTTAAGGAGAGAGTGGTTATTTATTTCATCTTCATATTTATCAGATTAAAATCAGATGTTTAGGAACTGCATTGTGAGGAAGTTGCAAGATCCCGCAATGTTTCATTCCATTACATATTATGTTGCTATAAGTTGGAGCCAATTTGATAGCAACTGAAAACAAGTTACAATAAGAGATGTTCCTGGATTGTGAAATGGTTAAGCACTTGGTTATTAACCAAAAAGCTGATGATCCAGGCTCCTTGGAGGAAAGACCATGTGATTTCCTTCCAAAACATCGGCCATTGAAACCCTGTGAAGCATAGATGCGCTCTGAACCATCGTGCTCCTTCCTCACAATTCTCTAATGTGCCTAAGCCCATTGTTGGCAATTCCTGGTGTCAATCCATCTTCTTGAGGGTCTTCCTCTCTTTTGCCAATCCTCTGTTTTTCTAGCAGGATGACCTTCTCCAGGGACTAGTCCCACCTGATAACACACCCAAAGTATGAGTTGTTATTGTTAGGTGCCATAACGTCAAGTATGACTCAGTGAACCTCTGAACAGCAAATCTGAATCTGAATACTGCCCTAGGCTTATCCCGTGCCATCCTCATCATCTCTGACATACTTGATCTCATTGCTGCGGTCCCTGTGTCACTCATCTGGTCAAGGGTTTTCTCTTTCACTGCCCCTCTACCTTTCCAAGCATGGTGTCCCTTTCTTCAGAATAGTCTCTCTTAGCTGTTGTTGTTGTTGTTATGTGCCGTCAAGTCGTTTGCGACTCATAGTAGCCCTGTGTACAACAGCCCTAAACTCTGCTCTGTCCTGTGCCAATCTCATTGCCTCTGACACATCCATCCTGATTACCCCAGTCACTGAATCAATCCACCTCATAGTGGGCCTTCCTCTCCTGTGTTGTCCCTCCACCCTCCCAAACATGATGTCGCTCTCCAAGGACCTCTCCCTCCTTACAACATGTCCAAAGTAAGTCAGACGAAGCCTCAGAATCCTTGCCTCCAAGGAGCAGCCTGGTTTAACCCTCTCCAGGATGAATCTGTTTGTTTTCTTGGCAGTCCAGGGTACACTCAACTCTTCTCCAGCACCACAGCTCAAAGGCATCATTTCTCCTTCTATCCTCCTTAGTCATTGTCCAACTCTCTGATGCATAACAAGTGATTACAAAGACCATAGCCTGTATCAGACACACCTTAGTCTCCAGAGTGATACCATTGCTCTTCAGTACCCTAGAGAGGTCCCTAACAGCAGATTTTCCCATGACAATATGTGTTTTGATTTTCTGGCTACTGGTGCCAAGAGTGTTGACCGTGGAGCCAAGCAGACTAAAGTTGTTAACAATCTCAATCTCTTCACCATCCATCTTGATGGTGCCAATTGGTGCAGTGGTGAGAATCTTTGTCTTCTTGACATTGAGCCTCAATCCATACTGAAGGCTGCAGTCCTTGGCCCTCTGCAGCAAGCATTTCAGGTCCTCCTCAGTTTCAGCAAGCAGGGTTGTGTCATCTGCATAATGCAGATTGTTAATAGATCCTCCACCAATCCTGACGCCACACTTCTCATAAAGCCCAGCCTCTCAGATAATCTGTTCTGCATACAGGTTGAAAAGGTACAGAGATAGGACACATCCCTGGCGTACGCCCTTCCCAATTTTGAACCATGCAGTGTTTCCTTGCTCTGTTCTGACAACTGCCTCTTGGTCCAGCTGACTGGAAGAGGTCTATATTTGTTCCCATTCCAAAGAAGGGTGACCCAACAGAGTGTGGAAACTATAGAATGATATCATTGATTTCACACACAAGCAAGATTCTACTGAAGATTATCCAAAAACGACTGGAACAGCACATCAGCAGAGAACTGCCAAAAGTCCAGGCTGGGTTTAGAAGGGGTCGTGGTACTAGGGATATTGTAGCTGATGTTAGATGGATCTTGGGTGAAAGCAGGGAATACCAGAGGAATGTCTATCTGTGTTTCATTGATTATGCAAAGGCGTTTGACTGTGTGGATCATAACAAACTATGGCTGACTCTGAGAAGAATGGGAATCCCAGAACACTTGATCGTTCTAATGCGAAACCTCTCTTAGCTACATGCCCAAAATATGTGACATGAAATTTGCCTCCAACGAGCATTCTGGCTGCTACTTTCTGCAACACATATCTGTTTGTTCTTTTGGCAGGCCATGAGATCTTCAGTAATCTTCTCCTACACCACAACTCAAAGACACCAATTCTTCTTCTGTCATCCTTATTCATCGTTTAGTTCTCAGATGCATAGCAAGTGACTGAAAAGGCTATGGTCTGACACAGGTGCATCTTGGTCCTCAAAGTGACATCATTTCTCCTCAGTAATTTGGAGAGGTACTTGACTGCTTATTTTCCCAAAGCAATACCTCACCACATCTCCTGACTAATAGTACCAAGGGTACCAAGTAAGATGAAGTCATTGCCAATTTCCCTTTTTTCTCTGCCTAGCATAATGTTGCCTAATCAGTCCAATGGTGAGGATTTTTGTCTTCTCGACCTTAAGTTCTAATCCATATTGAAAGTGTGAGATAAAGTCTCATCATCCTCAATTCTAAGGAGCATTGGATCGTACTTCTTCCAATACAAATTTGCTTGTTCTTTTGGCAGTCCATAGTACATTCAATATTCTGCCCCAACCCCACAAGTCCAAAGCATTGATTCTTTTTTAGGCTTCCTTCTTCATTACCCAACTTTCACAGGCATGCGAAGCCACTGTTCGGGTCGGGTGAGCCCTAGTTATCTTGACCTGGCAATAAAGCAATAACAAACTAATCCTTTTTCAATAATATTTTGAAAGTATACTTTTTTTTTATCTGGAAGGGCAGCTGAAAGAGACCTCTTCATCAAGGCAGAGACTCGTTATCCTCTCTTAGCCTGGAGGGACGATTTGGAGGAAGACCTTAATGGAGTTGAAGTTGCCTCCCCCCTTGCACTCTACAGGTGAAAGTCCCTCCCTCTCTGTTAATGTAGTAATAAGGTGTTCTGACCTTGGATCAAAAATAACCTTTGCTGTGACTAGCATAAAACCTTAACTATCTCAGACTTTAACTGAATTATAACTAGGTGTGCTCTGAGTCAGACTTTTCCATCCTCCTTTAATTTTTTTTTTACATGATGTGCTGAATCAAAGTATTTCCCCCCGAGACCATTCATAGCAAGAAGCCCAGCATTCAACTAATGTAGGCACCCCCAGCTGTTCCTTCTCTACATTTAACTCTGCTAAGAGCTTTCTGGTACCATTAAGTGCCCCTTGCGTAACCTTCACGAAAGCAGCCGTCTTAACAGAGCATGTCCTGTGATGACTAAGCGTTCACTAGTTAGACACCATCTTTAAAGAGAAGTATACAACACTTGGTCTGTGATGACTAAGTAGCTAACAGAAAGACAGCATCTTGGAGGCCAAGAGCATACACCTACTCACTTGCATAACTTTTCCTTTTCTAAAACAACCTTGTCTTTCCCTCCTGAAAGGGAGTTACATATAATCCTTAGGGCATTGCAACTAATCCAGAGATTGCACTTTTCTGACCGTTTGAATCCATCAGCAGCTCTGAGTGAGAAACGTGGGTGATCTCCTCCCCTGGGAATCACAGCCTCCTGAAAGCATTTTCAGAGGGTCAGCTAGGAGTTGGTTCTGATGCCACAGCAATGACTTTGACTTTTGACTTTGCGCGGGACTCAGAACTCCAGCAGGTTTTCAGGAGGTTATAACTGACTCAGGAACTTTCTCATTTTTCTCCCTCAGAGCTGCTAGTAGATGTAAATAGCTAGAGTAGTGTTACCCTGAGGTTAGCAATGAAAGGTCCCTTCTATGAGTGCTGAATAAACACGAGTTCTTCTCTATGGCCCTGATCTAGACTGCAATTATCCACATAAGACTTTCTTCGCTGAAACAAATTGAGAAGTCCATTTCCCCTGTCTCCTATATGCCGGTTAGTGTTCATTGCTGTTGAATCAGAACCGTCTCATAGCTGACCTTCCAGCAGGTTTTAGAAACTGTAAACCCTACGAGAGGAGATTTCCAATCTTTAGCTCAGGGGAGCAGCTAGTAAATTCAAACCAGCTGCTTTTGGGTTGGCAGCAAAACTCCCTACCCACTAGACCACTAAAGCTTACTGTTACTATTGTTGTTAGGTGTCCTTGAGTCAAGTACACATCATAGCAACTCACTGCAACAAGCCTGAACCCTGTCCCATCCTGCGCAATCTCTGACACACTAAGAACCCATTGCTTCAATCACTGTGTTAAACCATTTCATTGAGGGTCTTCGTCTCTTTTGCTGACCCTCCACTTTTCCAAGCATGATGTTCCTTTCCAAGGCATAGCCTCTCCTAGCTACATGCCAAAGCAAGTGAGACAAAGCCTTGTCATCTTTGAGTCTAAGGAGCATTTTGGCTGCACTTTCTCCAAGACATTTGTTTGTCCTTTTGGAAGTCCATGGGATATTCAGTACTCTTCTCCAACATCACAACTCAAAGGCATCAATTCTTCTGTCATCCTTATTCATTGTCCAGCTCTCAGATGCATAACAAATGATTGAAAAGACCATGGCCTAAGGTGCACCTTAGTCCTCAAACTGACCTCATTGCTCCTCTGTAATTTAGAGAGGTCTCTGACTGCAATACATCTGCAGTACATCCCCACGCAATACATTTCCTGATTTTCTGACTAGTACCAAGGGTATCAAGTATATTGATTGTGGATCCAAGTACAATGAAGTCATTGACAATTTCAGTCTTCATCTATCATGATGTTACTTATCATTTAGTGGTGAGGATTTTTGTCTTCTTGATGTTGAGGTGCAATCCATATTGAAAGTTGTAGTCTTTGATCTTCTGCGGAAGTGTTTCAAGTCTTCCTCACTTTCGGCAAGCAATGTTGTGTCATCTGCATAATGCAAGTTGTTGGAGTCTTCCGCTGATTCTGGTGCCATATTCTTCTTAAAAGAGTCCAGCTTCTTGGATGATTTGTTCAGTGTACAGATTGAATAAGTGTAGAGAAAAGACACAACCCTGATGCACACAATTCCTGATTTTAAGATATGTAGTCTTCCCTTGCTCTGTTCAGAGAATAGCTTCTTGGTTCTAGGTATAGGTCACAATTACTTATTATAGGATTCTCATTCTTCTCAATGTTAGTCATAGTTTGTTGGGATCTACACAGTCAAATGCTTTTGCATAGTCAATAGAACACTAGTAGACATCCTTCTGGTATTCTATTTCCTGCCACAGTCCATCTGACATCAACAATATTAGCCCTGGTGCCACAACCTCTTCTAAACCCAGCCCAGACTTCCGGTAGTTCTAGAATCTATCTATTCATTAGGGTGAAGACTCAAGTTGAAGATTGAAGTGCTGGGATATTAGAGCTTCTAATGTGAAGAAGAACCGTTATTTCATTATTTATTGTTAGGTGTCCCTGAGCCAACTCATAGTGACCTTGTCAATAACAGATCTGAACCTTGCCCTGTCTTGTGCCAGCCACAACATCTCTGATATACTCAAGCCCGTTGTTGCAGAGATTATGTCAGTCCATCTTGTTGAAGGTCTTCCTCTCCTTTGCTGACACTCCATTTTTACTTGCATGATGCCTTTTCCCCAAGGACTGACCCCTGCTGCCAACATGCCCAAAGTATGTAAGATGAAGTTTCACAACTGTCTTTGCCTCCAAGGAGCACTCTGGTTGTACTTCCTCCTGGACAGTCTTGTTTTTGCGTTGTTCTTGTTGTTATGTGGGAACTGAGTCACAGCTACCCTCCAGGAAGTTTTCAGAGCATATACATAGCATGGAGGAAGATTTCCCATCTTTCTCCTGCAGAGTCATTGATGGATTCAAACTACCTGCCTTTGGGTTGGCAGTGCAACTTCTCACCCCTAAGCCACCAGTGCTCCCTAACCTGTTTGTTCTTTTGACACCTTCACATTCAGTAAGGACACGGACAGATGTGCGGAGAAAGACTGCTCATTAATTTTGATTTATTCACTTAAATTTTAAACTCATCACAATGATTAAGTACTTGGCTGTTAACCCAAGAGTCACTGATGCAAACTCACCAGCCACTCTGAAGGAGAAAGATGTAGCATTCTGCTTTCATAAAGATTAGAACTCCAAGCCAAACCTGAGTCAAGTCACATAGTGACCATCCATCGGGTTTCAAAGGCCATATATCTTTGTAAGAGGATACTACCTATCTTTCTCCCACAGTGAATGATGGGAACTGCCAAACTTGCAGTTAGCCCCCAACATGAAGTATGCTCCGTGATACCTTGGTCCGCGCGCCATAACTACAATAGCCTTGAAACCTTACGCTCCACTTCCTGTGCTAAACTCTGTCTTATAGAGGCTGTGATGTATAAATAACTTAATGACAATGCTTTTTTTTCCTTTTGCATTTTTTACCTTGTAACACATCATCTTCAGCACT
This sequence comes from Elephantulus edwardii, assembly GCF_000299155.1. NCBI lineage: Eukaryota > Metazoa > Chordata > Mammalia > Macroscelidea > Macroscelididae > Elephantulus > Elephantulus edwardii. Next base: position 23,104,432 of record NW_006399759.1, on the reverse strand, counting down.
TAGGTTTGTAGAACTACACCTTCATAATGTATCATAGATCTAATTTTTCAATTATTTAAGTGATTGTTTGATTAATATATGTTTCTCACCCTATCCTTAATATACTATGTAGGTTTTTAATGCTGTTTCCAGAACCCAACAGAGTGTTTGATACATAAAAGATGCTCACTAATGTTAAAGAAGGGCTCATTCAAAATAACCCTCAGTAGTTTTAGTAATTTTCCTGCAGTATACATGTATTGCCAGAAGGTGGCGATACATATTCACGGCAGAAGATTTCAAACCTCACCAGCGACGGAAGCTAAAGATTGCATAAAGCAACAATGTCATCTCTATGAAATTCTGGCTTAGGTGTCTGTTTTTCAGCTATCATTTGGTTAACAAGGACAAAAAGGTGTGGTAAAAATGGTCAGACTGATACACAGATAGATACACATTTAAAAGATGTACAGCCATAATTCTTGGGCAAATGCCGAGGCCTTCCAAGCGTCACTTTCCTTAGCCACAAAACAGTAGGTTTTGTCATAAGAATTCAATAATGCACTTGGAAAAATATTATAAAGAAGCCCACTTCACTGTTATGTGAGCAACATGAAAACTGTCCAACAAATAACAGAACAGATTGAAGTCTTTCCCATTTCTTCTACCTTCTTGACCTTGGGATTTTAAAAAACCCTCCTCAAGTCATTTAGCTTTTCATTAACTTCCTAAACTGTCACTTTCTAGGACTCAATTCTAGGCATTTTTAATTAAAAAAAGGATGGTTGTTATAACCATCATTATTATATCATCATAATCAAGCTGGGCTTCCATAGGACACATTCTAAACCCTGCCATCACACACACACACAGAGGTGTTGTCTGATGTCTGTTTCTTCTGAACATAGCCTTTGCCCCCTCTTTGTATGTTCTTATTCTCAGGAGTGAGGGAGCAGTTCCTACTGCTTCATTGCATAACATTGCAGCAGATCGATGTGGTGGAAAGAGAAAGTATTTCTTTATTAAAAATGTTGTTGTTGTGTACCACAGAGTTAGAACTGACCCACAGCTGACCCTCTAGCAGGTTTTCAGAGGCAGTTAACGGCATGGGAGGAGATTGACCATCTTTCTTCCACGGAGCAGCTCGTGTCTTAGAAGCTGGTAATACCCTTCTTACAGGAATGTTATAAGGGATAACTGGAATAACTTAGATGACATTCCTCAAGACAGAAGCCACTGGAAAAAAAAACCCATAGTTCAAGTGTTGAACACCACCAATAGTAGCTATCATTTTGGCAAAGCCCTTTTCCAGTCTCTGGAGGATATTATGTTTGGTAGAAGCTCAGGAAAAAAGAAGAGCACCTTCACCGAGAGGATCTGAAAGCAGTGGCTGCAGCAGTGGGTTCAATTGCTGAAAGGTGCCAAGAGTTGTCTGTGATACACACAGTGACCTCTTATATGATGGGACAAAACCTCACCCCATCCTGTCCCATCCCAACAATCACTTCTGTGCATAAGTCCATTGTTCAAGTCACTGTGTCAATCCATCTTATTGTGGTCTCTTTTTTTTCCCCCTTTACCCCCTATATTTTCCCCAGACGTCCTTCTCCAGGGAGTGGCCCCTCCCAGTAACATGTCCTAAGGACATGAACAAAGTCTCACCATTCCGGCTTCTCAAGAGCACCTCGGCTTGAGCGCTTACAAGGCAGACTTGTTTGCTTTTTGGCAGTCCACGATTCAATATTCTCTGCCAACCAACATCACGCTTCAAAGGCATTCCTTCTCCTTTGATACTCCTTATTCATGCATATTTTATTTAGCAGTATTCCGTATTTTTACTAAGAGTTAAACTGTGGTTAAAACTCTCTCCTCACTGAAGCATTAGGAGAGTTCATACAGCACTCCCATTTCACAGATGAGAGTCAGCTGCTGAAAGAACATGACAAACATAAAGTTACGTGAAACAGATCCTGAGTTCACCAGGAATTGGTGGAGCTTCTCCCTGTAAAGGTCCTAAACCAAGATCTGTGGGGTGCACAGATGAGTGGACCGCTGTCCCAGACTTTACAGAACCCAGAGGGGAGAAAAAAGAAAAGCGAAAATGTCTATAATCCAAGGCAGAGGGTCTGAAAGGAGCCAGTGAATCGCAGCATAAGCAGCGATTCACTTCAGTCAAGAAAATAGAAGAAGTGTTCAAGGAAGTGTAAAGAAAAGTTTGGATTTTGGATTGGCTACAATCACATGGAGAGAGAAAGAGAAAGCTACGGAATATGGAAACAAGGGGCACGTATGTCACACCCAGGGACATAGCCCAGTTGGATACAGGAGGCAGAAACAGTATTGGGAGAAACCTGTGTGTGTAGGCTAGAGCCGTATACAGCAGGATTTGTTCAGAATTCATCCTATAATGTCTGTAGTGGGAGTTCCTGTACTGGATGCTGCGGTGTTCTTCCTGAAGGGGAAATCACTGACTGAGGAGGTGAAGGAGAGGTTCCTTGGGAATGAAATCCTGAGCCCAGTCTTCTCCACAGCCAGAGTGTCTGCTCTGTCTGAAATCTGTGACTGTTCTCTTGGTTCGGTTTTGGAGATAGACGGCTCACTCCACGCCCACTGTATGGGGACTGATCAGAGTGGCCAAGAGTGCTTCTCACCCTTCCAGCAACTGAGACATTGAGTGCAGTGCTACTACTATCCTGAGGCTTCTGAAAATCTGATGACAGCAGCTGTCTTTTAGATATCCTGGGGAGGGCAACTGGAAATAAAAGTATGCAGCCCAGAGTATTTATCTCAGAAACTTCCAGAAACCTGTCGGGAGAATGCCCTGAGACAAAGTACCTCTCCTCCCTAGTTCAGCAGCAGGAAGAGATTAATCTACACTAGCCCTCCGTACCCTACACCTTCCTGATGAGGAGCTCTGTTTTCTAGACCGGTTGCTGTTGTTGTTGTTAATGTGCCGTCGAGTCGCTTGCAACTCAATAGCGACCCTATGAGTTTCTAGACCTAGACAGGAGAATTTTGAGAGGGAAGCCTTGCTTTTTCTCCTATTGGGAAGAAGCAGGAGGATCTCATCCTTGTTTCAAGTTTTGACCTAAGCGTGACTCCGAGAAAGGCAGAACCAGGAAGCCTCATCGAGTTGGTTTTTGTTTCTCACCATTCTCAAGGAGGTGCTGCCATTAACCCCAACCCCAGTCGCTGGCTCTTTGCTTGTTTCCCATAAGCAAAGTCTTCCTCATTTGGTTAACAAAGGCTGTGCTGGGAACACATCCTGGAATGAAGCTAGGAATGCAGGGTTCAGCAGAGGAAAGTATTACAAAAATAATTCTTAAAAAAAAATTCTAAAGAAGAGAGTAGTTGATGTCAGGGCATGTTTGCGCAGAAGGTGCAGTGCAGGAAGCGGTCTTTGAAGGCAGCCCTTTATGCGACGGGGAAGAGGCAGAGCGGTAGGGGAGGGTACTGCAAACATCCAGTGTGAGCAAATACAAGGGGGTTTATTGCATATCTGGGAGTGCAGAGAAAATCTTTTCAAAAAACTGTCTCCCTGCCTAAGAGTAGTCTTTGACTTTTATACTTGGGTTAGTATTATAGTTACTAGCAAACAAACCGCTTGGGAAATAGTTTACATATAACTAAGAACATACTGTTTTACAGAGGTAAAAGCTAATCCAGGAAAGACAAATTTCCTCTCCTGGTAAACAGGCAATTTAAAGCACATGACTAAAGCAGGAAAAGGAAAAAAAAATTGAATTCTAGGACAAAGCAACTACTTGTGCAAGCTGGAAGAAACTGATGTCAATTTTATAACTATACTAGTTGTTATGTCTGGATAATTTTTAATTTATGAATACTGCCCCATCAAAAGCACAGCAAATTACAGAGATCTACGAGTCAATTCATTTGACTTTCAAATATGTGTTCTTTTACCCTAAATTAGGAACAGATCATGTCCTTAAGATGCACCTGCAAATTGGATTTTCAGCACAAAGTTACATTTCCGACAGACATCAGGTTACACTTGGTTTGGTCTGACTCTCACCACAGGCAGCCACCTTTCGAACCCATTTCCTCAGATAATACTTGAGCATGTTACCTGACAAATGCTGGGTCTGTTGCTTGGCATGACCAGAGCCAATAAAGACGCATCAAGGTGAAGAACAGAAGGTGCATCTTTATTAAGATTGTACAGCAGCTAAAAACTAAGAGAAGTTCTGAGGGAACCTCCCTCAATTCTTCCCCTCACCAAGCTTTCCAAACTTTCTTTCGCTTATACCAGAAATTATATAAAATTTCTCTCTGTATATGTTGTTATTGTTGTTGTTTGATGCCGTCGAGTCGTAGATGACTCATAGCGACCCTATGAACGAACAGCCTGAGCACTGTTCACACATAGAGTTTCCGGAGGCAAGCCATTTCGGAAGCGGATGCTGCTCCTGCTTCCAGGCTTGATATGACTCTGTATATGTACATATGTAATAAATATATAAAAATATAATAATAATTAAATTCTGTTAAGATTGCATAAAATTACAGGTGGTGGTTGTTGTTAGATGCTACCAAGACAACTATAATCAGTGACCCTAACAACAGATCAGAATATTGCCCTCTTCTGCACCAGTCTCATAATAGCTATCATGTTTGAGCCCATCTTTATAGTCACCATGTCAGCCTATCTCTGTCCTCTCATCCTCTCTTTCACTAACCCTCTACCTGTTCCAGTATGTCTTTTTCTAAGGACTGGCCCCTCCTGACAATATCCTCAGAGTATGTGAGATGAAGTTTCACCATCCCTGCTTCTGGCTGGAGACCCTGGTTGCACTTTGTCCAGGACAGAGTTGTTTGTCCTTTTTAGCAGTCCATAAGAGATTTCATACTCTTAGACAGAACCAAATTAAAAGACATTGATTCTCTGTCATCCTTATTCATTGTCCAACTTTCACCATATACCAGAAACTACCATATACTGGATCAGACACCCAGTGGTCTTTAAACTTGCTCTTTAGAATTTAGGAGAGGTCCTTGACAGCAAATTTTCCCCAATGCAATGTGTCTTCTGATTCTTGACTGCTGTTACTGTGGGTATTGATTGTGCATCCAAGTAAAATAAAGTTACTGACAACTTGAATCTTTTCTCCATCTATCATGATGATGTCTTTTGGTCCAGTAATAAGGATTTGGGTTTTCTTGATGTTTATACGTAATCCATATTGAAGACTATAGTCTTTAATCTTCTTCGGTAAGTGCTTCAAGTCTTCTTCACTTTCTGTAAGTAATGTCATCTTTGTAATACAGGTTGTAGTTAAGTCTTCATCCAATCCTGATATCACATTCTTATTCATAGAATCCAGCTTCTTTAATATAATTTGTTCAACACCCAGATTGAATATGTATGGAGAAAGGATACAACCCTGACATACACCTTTATTTTTAAATCATGCAGTATTCCCTTGCTTTGTTTGGACAACTGCTTCCTGGTCTATATATAAGTTTCACTTGAGCACAATCATGTCTCCTGGGATTCACATTCTTCTTAATGTTAGCCATGATTTGTTATGGCCCACACAGTCAAATACCTTTGTATAACAAAAAAACCACAAGTAAACATCTGGCTGTCTCTGTTTTCGGCTGAAATCCATTTGACATTAGCAACTATATCCCTTCTTCCATGGCCTCTTCTGAATCCAGCTTGCATTTCTGGCAGTTCCCCATTGCTCTTCTATTCTAGCCATTTCTAAGTAATCTTTAGTAGGATTATACTCACATGTGGTATTGATGTTATTATTATATAATTTTCACATTGTGTTGGATGAACTTTGGAACGGGGAGAAATATCTCTTCCAGTCAGTTGGCCAGGTAGCTGTCGTCCAAATTTCTTGCCATATGCTAGTAAGCATGTCCAGACTGCATCAGTTTGTTGAAACACCTCAACTGTTATTCCATCAATTCCTGGGTATTTCTTTTTTTGTCAATTCCTTCAGTACCGTTTTTTGGTTTGTTTGTTTTGGGTTTTTTTAATGTGTGTACCGTCAAATCTGATCTGACTGGTACAGGAGGCGATTGCCCCTCCTTCTTCAGCAGAGCATCTGGTGGATTTGAACCGCGCACCTCTGGGATTGCAGTGCAGCTTCTTACCACTAGGCCACCAGAGCTCGCTTATTCAGTACAGTTTTAACATCTTCTCTTATTACCACTGTTTCTTGATCTAGAAATTAAGCATGCACAAAAGGGGTTTTCATGATGGCGGTTCCCAGCATAGTCAGAAAACAGCAACCTCATTCCACACAGAGGAAAGGGTCTTTATCTTTGGTGTCACCAAAGTTTATGGGTCATGAACTGTTGAGAAATGGCCTAAGGACAGTCAGGAAGTACCTAATCTGTCTGTATTTCTCCAAAAAAAATGATAGCTTTTGTTCTCTATCACAAATGAATGTTGTTAGATTACATTCCTTGAAGGGTGCTTGGTAAGGGGGCTGCATGGTTTCTGGAATGGAACTGTCCCAGTGGTAATAGGAGCAGGTCACTGTGTGGATTTGAGACCAGAACCTCACTGAAGGCAGGAGGAGAGTGTGAAGAAGACGCATTAGAAAAATAATTCTGATAAAAGAGGAAAGTAGTTGATGTTAAGCAGGATATGTTGGCAAGTAGCCAAAAATATGAGAGAGTTCTATCTTTCTGCCAAATTCCTGACACTAACCTCTGAGTCCCCTTGTTTTTGAAAGAAAAAAGTGTAAGAGTCCAGCTTCTTGAATGATTTGCTCATCATACAGGTTGAATGATTTGCTCATCATAGAGGATCTCTGGTGGCCTGCTTGCAAGACGCTGCACTGCAATCCCGAAGGCACACGGTCTGAGGCCACCAGCCACTCTGCAGGAGGATGGGCAATCTCCTCCTATGTGATTAACTGCCTCCGAAAACCTGCTGAAGGGTCAGTTATGGGCCTTCTCCAACTCTGTGGTATACAACAAAAACAAATAGATATGAAGAAAGAATACAACCCTGACACACGTCTTTTCCTCATTTTAAACCATGCAGTGCTCTTCTTCTTGGGTAAAACAACAACTTCTTGACTTAGATATAAGTTTTGTATGAGCATAATTACATTATGATTATGCAGAGGAACTCAGGTGGTAAGAGCTGTGCTGCAATCCCAAAGGCACACAGTTTGAATCCACTGGATAAGAATGCTCCACAGGAAAAAAAAAATGGACAATTTCTTCTCATTCAATTACTATCTCTAAAAACTCGCTGGAAGGTCAACTGTATGTAAGTCCCAACTCAACAACACCCAACAACAATAAGCATAATTGTTTTAGGATCCCCATTCATCTCAATTTTAGCCATAGTTTATAATGAGCTACTCACAGTCAAATGCCTTTGCACAGTCAATAAAACACAAATAGACATTATTCTGGTATTCTTTGCTTTCAGCCAGGATATATCTGACATGAGCAATGATATCCCTGGTGTCATGGCCTCGTTTACATATGAGTGGGAGTATGGCACCAGAATTAGAGGAAGACTCATCAACACCCTGTGTTATGCAGATGACACAACTTTGCTTGCTGAAAATTAGGAAAGTCTGAAGCATTTGCTGCAGAAGGTCAAAGACTGCAGCCTTCAATATAGATTGAAGATCAACATTAAGAAACAAAAGATTCTCACCACTGGGCCAGTTAATAGCACTATGATAGATGGAGAGGAGGCTGAGATTGTTAATAGCTTCAGTTTGCTTGGTTCCACAATTAACACTCTTGGCACTTAGCAGTTCAGAAATCAAAAGACAAATTACATTGGGAAAATTTGTAGTCAGGAGCCTTTCCAGAGTGTTAAAGAGCCATGATGTCAGTCTGGAGACTAAGATGTGCCTGATCCAGGCCATGGTCTTCACAATTGCTTGCTACGCATCAGAGAACTGGAAAATGAATATGGATGGCAGAAAGAGAATTGATGCCTTTGAGTTGTGGTGCTGGAGAAGAGTGTTAAATATCCATGGACTGCAAAGAGAATAAATAGATTTGTCTTAAAGAGAGTAAGACCAAGTCGTTTCTTAGAGGCAAAGATTTTGAAGCTCTGACTCACATACTTCGGGCATGTGGCCAGGAGGGACCAGTTCTTGAGGAATGACATCATGCTTGGAAGGGCGGAAGGAAAACCCTGGATGAGACTGATTGACACAGTAACTATGATAATTAGGTGCTGAGACAGTGAGACTAACTTGGATAGGGCAGGTTTCCGAGCTGTTGTACATAGTCATAAGTGACTCAATGGCACATAACAACAACAATAGCTTCTTCTAAACCCTGCTTTAACTTCTGGCTGTTCCCTATTTATGTACTGTTCTAATTGGATTTTGTTATCTTTAGCAATATTTTGCTTACATGTGATGTTAATGATATTGTTGGACAATTTCCACATTCTATTGGATTCTTTTTCTTGGGAACTTTGCCAGTTCTTTTAGTGTAGTTTGAACATCTTCCTTCATTACCACTGGTTCTTGTTCGTATAGTCCTTCCTGAAATTTTTCAGTGTCAACAATTTTATATATATATATATAGAGAGAGAGAGAGAGAGACTCAGTGTATTCTCTTCATCCCCCCTTCCTGCATCATTCAAGATTTTGCCCATAGTATCTTTCAATATTGTAACTCATGGCTTGACTTTGCTTTTCATTTCTTTTAACTCTGCACATTCTGGTGTTTTGTTTGTTTGTTTTTTTAATTATTTTGTGTGTGTACCATCAAATTGGATCTGACTGGTACAGGAGGAGGTTACCCCTCCTTTTTCAGCAGAGCATCTGATGGATTCAAACTGCATACCTCTGGGATTTGCAGTGCAGCTTCTTGCCCGTAAGTGCACATTCTGTTTAAGATTTTATTTTGTCATCTCAAGGTGCCCTTTGAAATCTTCTGTTCGTCTTTTTTTACTTTGACATTTCTTCCTTTTATTTTAGCTTCTCTTCATTTTATTGCAGTTTTCAGCCTTTTCTGACATCAATTTTGATATTTTCTTCCACTTCTGTCTTTGTAATGACCTTTTGCTCTCTTCATGGATGGTATATTTTAAGTCATCCCATAACTAATCTAGTCTTTGATCTTTAGTGTCCGATGACTCATACTTATTCTGGAGATGATCTTTAAATTAAGGTAAGAAAGACTAAATTTTTTAAAAATATAGAATACATAAAAAAATCTTAGTTTTAGATTATCACTGCTAAAAAAAGTATTTCACATAATGTTTAATATAAATATTAAATCAAAACACACAGAATTGATAAATAAACCAATTTAGAGCAACAATCGACTTTAAAATATTTCCACTGGTCCTCAGGCACTGTGGTCTGTGAAAAGGGGGACCATTCTTTTAAAACCTTGATTTCTTCCTAAGAGATCAAAGCAAAGGAGTGTGGCCTCATTTTTCTGCAATGATCCATCTAGGGTTGAATTATTTTATCAAATGAAGGAGTATTCTTCTGACAAACACAAGCACTCAGAACATTATAGGATGGATTTTCTAAAGGAAAATTCCCCATTCAGATATTTGAAGGCTCTTGAGCACAGACCGTTTTTCAGAAGTAAATTACATCAGCTATAAAATCAGTAAGCAGATCTTTCAGAAGCCCTTTGTAATTTTTACATCTCAAAACTTACAATCGATTTTTCTCCCAAGGACTTTATAAGTTAATTTTTTAAATATTGATTGAAGTTCACTACAGACAAAAAAGCCAGGTGTCTCTTGACTTAAAATTATACTGTGAGGAATGAGATCAAGGACGACAGGCCAGAAATCTACAGAAATTCATGAAGAAAATGGCTCACCAGTTTCATGCTACCCCACATAGAAAGCTTGATGGTTAAATAGCACTACGGAGGCCTGGGACTCTGCCACGAGGCTTGCTCCACTCTGAGGCCAGAGAAGTCCTGGCAGCTGCCAGCCCCCAACCACAAGGCAGATGAAATCATCAGTAAGTAGGACCAGCTCACTAAGAAAAGATGAAGACCACCAGGGCACACAAACAAAGAATCAAAACTTACCTACTTACAAATTTCAGGTTCTAATAAACTACTCATAGAGCACTGTCTCAGGTTCCAGGCCCCCACGTAAAGTAAGGGGGAGGTGTGCCCAGCAATCAAAGAGGAAGATTTCCCTTCCATACCATGCTCTTCCCCATATTTCCCTGGGTGATGCTAATGGCTACACTCCTACGAAACATATGATTGACAGAACCAAAGCCTAATTTATTGCCATCCATGTTTCACTCTTGGTAACCCAAGTGTGTCTGGGAAGAATTGCTCCATATGCTTGTCTTGTCTGTAGTCTTTACTGAAGCTGATTATCAGACCTGTCTTCCATAAAACCACTAGGTGGATCCAAACTACCAACCTTAGATTAGCAGCTGGTAATTATTATAGCCACTGGAAACCAGCTGGAGTGCAGTTCAACTCTGAAACATGAAGTTGCTCTGAGTAGAAATCAACCACCAAGGCTCAAATCACTCTACCTCAACAGGCTTGATTTGGGTTTTCACTTTCCTTCCTTGCTGCCAAATGCTAATGTTCTTAGCTTTAGGAATATTCTCCTACTCCTCCATTCTAATACTCAATAGTAACATGACCATGGTTAATTCTAAATTATCTTCCTCCCATTAACTGTATAGTTCTGGAGCAGAGAGGCATTGTGCTACTGATCTGGCATACACACACAAAGCCCTCTATGTATTTTAAAGATAATAGGATTAAATGTATGTTTTGGGAATGAAGAAATAAAGGGGAAAGTTCTTCACAGTCAGATTGTTGTTGTTGTTGTTGTTGTTGTTGTTGTGTGTCGTCAAGTTGGAACTGAATTGTAGCTCACCCTCCGGCGGGTTTTCAGGGGCAGTAAATCACATGCCGATCCTCCCAGGGAGCAGCTGGTGAATTTGAAGCACATACATTTGGGATTGCAGCACACCTTCTTACCACGAGGCCACCAGAGCACCTGGGGGCTCTGAATATTCTCTCCATTTTAGAGATGAGGGAATTGAGAAAAGTCATAGAACTACAAGTCGTTTAATAAGTTAAAAAGTGGCCTTGAAATTTGTTATTTTTCTCGGAAAACAAAATGATTGTTGAGGTTTTAAGTCACTAAATGTTGTGATTTAGTTTATCTAGAAGTATTTGTTGTTGTTATGTGCCATTGAGTCGCCTGCAACTCATAGCAACTCTATATAAAGCTTATCCTGTTCTGAGCCAGTCTCACTGCATCCAACACACCTACCCCCATTGCCCCAGATATTGTATCAATCCATCTCAACTGGGGTCTTCATCTCCTGTGCTGTCCCTCCACCCTTCTGAGCATGATATCCTTCTCCAAGAACCTGTCCTCCTGGCCAGTAGGTGAGACGGAGTTTCAAAATCCTAGCCTCCAAGAAGAAACTTGGTTTCACCTTCTCCAAGACAGACTTATATGTTTTCTTAGTGGTCCATAGTATGTTCAAGACTCTTCTCCAGAACCACAACTTAAAGGCATTGATTCTTCTGTTATCCTTTTTCATTGTCTAGCTCTCACATGCATAGCAATTAATTGTAACGACCATGGCCCAAATCAGGTGCACCTTAGTCTCTTACTGACATTGTTGCTTCTCAGTACTCTGGAGAGGTCTCTGACAGCATATTTTCCCAGTGTAGTTCGTCTTTTGATTTCCTGGCTGCTGGTGCCAAGAGTGCTGACTGTGGAGCTGAGCAAGCTGAAACTCTTAACAACCTATCCCTTCTCCATCCATCTTGGTGCTGCCAATTGCCCCAGAGATGAGAATTTTTGTCTTTTTGATATTGTTGAGCTTCAGTCCATTTTAAAGACTAGAAGTAGAGTGCTGCCAAAATAAAATCCTAAACCAGCTTCATCTCCTTCCAAACACTCTTTTTCCTCAAGGCTTTATACATTGAGTCCTGACATGAAATATGCATATTTTATTTCTGGAGGAAAATGTTCTATCTTTGAATATGCTTGTAAGGAGCCCTGAGGTATACCCACTAAGTGTTCAGCTACTAACTAGAAAGGTCCACGATTTGAACCTGGCATAGGCTCCATGGAAGAAAGACTTGGCAATCTGCTTTTGTAAAGATTACCACTCAGAAAAACCTATAGGGCACTTCTGCTCTGTCACATGGGTTTACTACAAGTTAAAAAGCAACTCTTTGTTATCTAAAAATAACAATAGAAGATTTCTACAAATTTCTATAGTTGGAAATCGATCAAACATGCAACCGAGATGCATTAATAATAATGGGTGACTGGAATGCAAAACTTGGGACCCAGGAAGATGGACAGAAATGAGACTGGAGACAAACTCATAGAATTTTGTACAATCAATAATTTATTCATTGGAAATACAAATAAGAAACACAAACAGCGACCATACATTGACCTCACCTGATGGTCTACACAGGAATCAGATAGATTACATCTGTGGAAAGAATTGATGGAGAAATTCAGTATTCACTGGGAAGACTATGCCAGGTGCTGATTATGAAACACCATCAACAGCTCATATGCAAATTCAAACTGAAACTGAAGAAAATCAGAACAAATCCACAAGAACCAAAATTTGATCTTGAGTTTATCCCACCTGAATTTAAAAACTATCTCAGGAACATATTTGAGGGCTTGGACACTAATGAGCAGACTAGACAAGCTGTTGCAGGATATCAAGAATGTCGACCGTGAAGAATGCAAAGCATCATTACAAGTACAGAGGGGGTAGACCAAGACGGATATCCAAAGAGACTCTGATATTACTTTAGAACACTGAGAAGCCAAAGGAAAGGGAAGAAATCAGGAAGGAACTGAACAAAAGATTTTAAAAGTCAGCTCAGAAAGGCAAAGCAAAGTATTATAATGAAATGTGCAAAGAGCTGGAGTCGGAAAATGAACTCACTTGGCATTTCTTAAGCTGAAAGAACTGAAGAACAAATTCATGCCTCAAGGGGCAATCCTTAAGGATGCTATGGGCAGAATACTGACTGATTCAGGATGCATCAAAAGAAGGTCAGAGGAGTACACAGAGTCCCTATACCAAACAGAACTGGCTGACACAGAAAAATTCCATGAAACTAATTATGATCAAGAGGCAATGGTGATGAAAGAGGAAGTTTAAGCTACGCTGAAGGAATTGGCAAGGCCCTAGGAATTGATGGAGTACTAATTGACATCTTTCAACAAAGAGGTGAAACCCTGGATGTGCTCACCAGACTGTGCCAAGAAATCAGGAGGACAACTAATCTTGAGAAGAATGGGAATCCAAGAGCACTTGATTGCACTTGTGCAAAACCTATACTTGGACCAGGAAGTAGTGATAAAAATAGAGCTAGGAAACACTGCATGGTTCAGAGTTAAGAAAGGAGTGCATCAGGGATGTGTTCTTTCTTCATAGCTTTTTAATCTATATATGGAACCATTTAATCAGGAGGCTGGACTCTATGGGGAGGAATGTAGCATCAGGATTACAGGAAGACTCATTAACAACCTGCAGTACAGAGATGACACAACCATGCTTGCTGAAATGGAAGAAGACCTGAAGCATTTGCTGCAGAAAGTCAAGGACTGCAATATGGACTGAAATTCAACACCAAGAAAACAAAGATTCTTACCACGGGGTCTATTGGCAACACCATGATAGATACAGAAGAGACTGAGATTGTTAACAATTTCAGCTTACTCAATTCCACAATCAATACCCTTGGCACCAAAAGTCAGGAAATGAAAAATTAATTGCATTGGGAAAATCTGCTGTCAGGAACCTCTCCAGATGCTAAAGAGCAACAATATTAGTCTAGAGACTAAGGTACGCCTGATCTTTGGTCTTTGCAATTACTTGCTACACATCAGAAATCTGGAAAATTAACAGGGATGACAGAGGACGTATTGATGCCTTTGAGCTCTGGTACTAGAAAAGAGATTGAACATACCATGGACTACCAAGAGAACAAACAGATCTGTCCCAGAGAGGGTGAAACCAAGTTGCTCCTTGGAGGCAAGGCATTGAAACTCACCTCATATACTTTAGTCATAGTGCCAGGAGGGACTAGTCCTTGGAAAATGACATCATGCTTGGATGGGTGGAGGGACAGCACAAGACAGGAACACCCAGGATGAGATGAATTGACATAGTAACTGAGATAACGGGGTAGGTTTGTCAGAGACAGTGAGACTGGCTAGGGCAAGGCTCAGAGCTATTGTACATAAGGTTGCTATGAGTCACAGGTGACTCGATGGCACATAATAACAACAACAACAAACCTCTTCTAAGTGTAAGTAGAGGGTGTAGCATGGCCTCCCCCCCTCTGCAAAGCTCTGCACGTTGCAAGAGAGGATGCACAGAGAGGAGGGTGCAGTGGACAGCTCCTAATGAGGAACGGCCCAGAGTGGCCACAAACCAGGCCATCTGTCTGGAGGCTGGCCAACCTGTGCCACTTAGCAAATGACAATATGTACAACGGGGGGCGGGGGGATTGGGGATATCTGGGAGAAGGCTCTGTCATCTGTTCTAAATCTTGTATTTGCTGGGTTTGTTCACTTGTGGCTCACATTTTGGGGGTTGTTTTTATTTATTTCTTTTTTGCCAGGCCTGTACCTTTAAAAAAAATGTCCTTTGGCTTTGCGGAGACAGAGTGTGATGTATCCAAGCCACCTGTGGTTTGTGACGGGCCTAAACCAGGACCACAGCCTTCAGGGCCCGACCTCCTCCTGTGTCGGTACTTCCTTTCCCCTCATGTCTGCCTCCACTCCTCACAGCACCATTGGCTCTGTGAAGAAATCTCTTTATGTCTCCCCAAAATAAGCTCCATCATGTTCTATTTTTAATGAGTTTCCAATGTCTGTTCTGCAAAAGAAAAAAAAATCCCTTTAGAAAGAAATCTGAAACTGGAACCTCACATAGGGAGGCGATGGATGTGTGTTGGAAAGGGGCTGGGGGTCCGGGTAGGTCTAGGAAGCCTCCCCGCTGACCCTTTGGTGCCAAATAGTCTAGGTTCTCACACCTGAAAGGATATTGAAGCTCATACAGCATTGCTCTGTGTGGGGAGAGCAGTTGTTCCCAGCCTCAGTCTCTGTGGGACTTCGGGAGAGAGCCCAGAGAAGCCACAAACAAGGACCTTCCACTGCAGTCCTCAGTCAGTGCTGGTTGACTGGAAGCCAGGTCCTGCCAACCCCACAGCCACACGCCACCAACTTCACCCACAGGTAACTGCGAGGACATGGTGAGCCCACCACACTCCCACCAGCAGCAGCAGAGGAGCACACCTGCCTGCTTGAAAACAGGACTTTCTGTCAAGCCGATCGCCTTCCATGCCTTACAGAAGGTTTTGTTGAATAACCTCTGACTCTTTTTCCCTGCTGACACCGAATTCTGTGTTCTCTACTTTGCAGTTCTTCCCGTATGGTGACGCCTCCAAGTTTGCCCAGCACGCGTTCCGGACCTTTGACAAAAACGGGGACGGCACCATCGACTTCCGAGAGTTCATCTGCGCCCTGTCCATCACCTCCAGAGGCAGCTTTGAGCAGAAGCTGAACTGGGCCTTCAACATGTACGACCTGGACGGTGACGGCAAGATCACACGAGTGGAGATGCTGGAGATCATCGAGGTAAGGCTCTCAGGCAGCGTTAGGCTCCGCCCGGACCTGGGCTGCTGCCGGCACGAACAACAGCTCGCTTGGTGCCAGCTAGGGCTTCTTTTATTGCCTGGCCAGGAGCCCTGCTTGCTGCACGCCAAGCCCTGGCTTTTTCAATCTCTGCTCTGTCTCTCTAGTGAAGCTCAGAGAAGTCACAGAACCAAGCTAGTAGATTCTGCTGTCAACTGACAGTGCCATTTGAATCAGCCTGTCACCCAGTGAGGTCGCACTGGGCTGAAAGGGTATCAGGACTTGATCCCAGTTACTCATGACTTAACTCTGCTGAGCTGCATACACTGTCCACACCTTCAAGCTAGCTTTCCCCTGGTAGCCACCAGGTGCTATGAGCAGCAGCCAGGTTTGCTTCCAGGTCTCAGCACGTCCACAGAAAACAAGCATCTTTTCAAAGTGTTTCTGTAAGTATCTCAGGACTGACTCCTGTGTCCACTGCTCCGACTTCACCTAGTCCACATTCGTCTTTCCTTACCACACTTCAGACACTTAGACCTTCTGGTTTCCCTCTCTCTGTGATGCACACCCTGCTCCTCCCTGCTCCATTACCTCACTGCCCTCAAACCTGTGCTCACATCTTACCTCAGTGACATTATTTTTCCCTATCTCTCCATAAAAAAAAACCAAAAAAAACCCCAATAGTGTCCAACACTACTCCCCACCCAGGCTGCTCTTGCTAAGATGTATTTATTGCTGCCCCACATTACCTCACACATCAGAATGGAAGCTCTGTGAGAACTCCGCTTGCTCCCTGCTGTATCTTCAGAGCCTAGAATAAATAATAGTCCCTGCACCCTGTGCAGACACTTGGCAGCTGATGGGTAAGGAGTCCATGACTTGCTTTTGAGCACGTGTGTTAGGGTGTGTGACCACCACTGCGCCAACCACTGTGAACTGAAGATGAATTGATGGCTTAGTAAGAAGCAAATGTTCCCTCCAGAGTTGGTGTGAAGGATTATCCAGACCACAGAGACTGAGACAGGGGAAACAGGGTCCCTCAGTGAAAATTGGGCATGAGTACAAGAAATGGTAACCAAAGCCCAAGTAATCAAAAGCTGAAGAGCTAACCCTCTTCTTCAAGCTGATGCTGATCACACTATCTTCCCCCTCCCTCTGGAAGAGAGAGCGAGTGAGCAGCGAGGACAGAGTGATCTTTCCCCTCTTCCTGCCCCTCCCAGCAGTCAGCTTCATTCTAACGGCTTCTAAATCCTTTCTCTCACTTACATACATCTTCTCTTTTAGAGCCTTTAGTCTATCTCCTTTGGCTTCTTCCCATCCGCCATTAGTATCCACTCCCCTCAAACATGCCTGTTGTTGTTGTGTGCTGTCAAGTCAGAACCAACTCACAGTAGACCCTCCAGGAGGTTTTATCACACACGAGTATCATTTTTCTTGTGTGAAGCAGCTGGTGGATTTCGAGCAACGTGTGTTAGGGATTGCAGCACAGCTTCTTACCACTAAGTCACCACAGTGTCCCCAAATATGCCCACCAAGCTAATATTTTATTTATTTGTAGTCACTCAATTAACTGTACACTTCAAAAAAATCTGTGAGAAAGTATATGGTGTAAAAGTTCTGTGCCTTCCATCAACAAACTTATGGACAGAGAAGCTGTGGTATAGTCACACAACGGAATACTACACTGCATTGAAAAACAAGGAACTCACGAAATATTACACAAAATGGATGACCCTGGAAGACATTATGCTGAGTGAAATATCCCAGTCACAAAAGGACAAATACTACATAGTGCCACTGTTATAAAATGGGACTGACATTGAGCTTGAGGGGAACCTAACAAAAGAGGGGATAAATAATTTATATTACATTGAAACAGATGAGGGAGAGAACTATTTAAAAGGCATATATGATTAGGTATTATTTTCACGACAAGATTTCAGAAAAAGAAATGCATAGTAAAGTAGACTGTGGACGTTGGAGGGTATTGTACAATGATGAAAAGAATTTTTTTCTTTTCAAAGAGGAAAGCAAGCTGGGGGGAGGGATGGGCAGAGAGGAAAATGTGCAACAATGAATGAATGGGGAAAAGTTAAATGGGGATAATATGCTAAAACAAGGGAAAAAGTTCTGTGCCTGAGTTTAATCCTCTATCATTTTCCTGTCTTCCTCATTCTCTAATCTTTCGTCCGTCAATCACACTCCACTGGATGCTTGCTAAGGTGTCTAAGGTTTTCCTACAAGAAAAGCATCAGCAAGGTTTTTCTCCTCTTTGATTTGCCATTTCCCCCCAAGTGAACATCAATCCTTTCTCATCCTTGGCAGTGCACTTTGGCTAAAGATCCCCGAGAGCACACTTGCCATTGAACCAGATAAGCGTTGAACCAGTTGAGTCTATCACATACTAGAGTGAGGGAGGGTCAGTAAGAGGGTGTTCAGAAAGGCTCTCTCTAGGATTTAGACTTTGATCGGGATTGAGATCTACAGGAAGTGAACACGATCCACTGCTGACTGTAAGTCCAGCCAGGGACACCTCGGAAGAAAGGTTTGACAGTCTCCTTCCAAAACTCAAGAATTGAAAACTCTGTAGAGCACATTTCCATTCTGACAAATGTGGGGTTGCCAGGATTTGCAATTGCCTTGATGGCAATTGGTTTTAATTAGTTTGAGGTAAACTGGGGAGGCTTGAGAAGAACAAAAATCCCAGAACACTTAAATTGTGCTCAGGCAAAAGCTTTACATGGACCAAGAAGCAGTAGTCAGAACAGAGCAGGGAAATACTGCCTGGTTCAGGTTCAGGAAAAGTGTGCATCCAAGATGCATCCTATCTCCATACCTTTCAATCTATATGCAGAGCAGATCATTCAGGAGACTGGACTTTATGAAAAGGAATGTTGGCATCACAATTAGAGGAAGACTCATCAACAATCTGCTTTATGCAGATGACACAACCTTGTTTGCTGAAACTGAGGAGTACATGAGGCATATGCTGCAGAAGAAGGTCAATTACTGTTGTCTTCAATATGAATTGAAGCTCAACATCAAGAGAACAAAGATTCTCACCACTCGGCCAATTGGCAGCATTGTGATGGAGAAGAGATTGAGATTGTTAACAATTTCAGTTTGCTGGTTTCCACAATCAACACTCTTAGCACTGGCAATCAGGAAATCAAAAGACAAAGTGCATTGGGAAAGTCTGCTGTCAAGAACCAATCTAGAGTACTGAAGAACAACGATGTCATCTGGATACTAAGGTGACCTGATCCAGTCATAGTCTTTGCAATTACTTGCTATGTATTAGAGAGTTGGACAATAACTAAGGATGATGTTGTTGTTGTTGTTATGTGCCGTCGAGTCGCCTGCGACTCATAGCGACCCTATGTACAACAGCCCTAAACTCCGCTCTGTCCTGTGCCAGTCGCAC
>NW_006399759.1:23019456-23083726 GCF_000299155.1 Elephantulus edwardii | reverse complement strand
TCTTCTGACATCCATTTTGGTCTTTTCTTCCTCTTCTGTCTTTGCAATGACTGTTTGCACTCTTCCTGGATAGAATAAGAATTGATGCCTTTGAGTTGTGGTGCTGAAGAAAATTGTTGAGCATACTGTGGAGTGCCAGGAGAACAAACAGGTCTCTCCTAGAGAGGATGAAATCAGGAGGCAAGGATTTTGAGGCTCAATCTCACATACTTTGAGTATATGGCCAGGAGTGACCAGTCCTTGGAGAGGGACATCATGGTTGGAAGGGTAGAGGGATTGGGCAGGACAGGAAGATCCAGGATACGATGGACTGATGCAATGACTGAAGAAATGGGATTAGGTCTGTCAGAGATGATGAGATTGGTCCAGGACAGGCAAGGTTTCAGAGCTGTTGTACCTAGGGTTGTTATGAATTGCTGGCAACTCAATGACACATAACAACAACATGGAAGCAGGGAGCTCTGGTGGCCTAGTGGCAAGAAGCTAAACTGCAATCAAAGGCAAGTGGCTAGAATCTGTCAGCTGCTCCATGGAGAATAGGCAGAGTCCTCCTGTGAGATTAAATGCCCCTGCAAACCCACTGGAGGTTTAGCTATGGGTCGATTCCGACTTGAAGATACACAACAACAAGGAAGCAGAAGTTGGTTTTGGTTGGGTACTTTTAGAGAGTAGGAACAATTCTATGATTGGGTATCTCACACTTACGCAGTCTCAGAATTTGGTCTAGGAGGGCAGACTAGATAGAGGATGGAGCTCTGACTGTTAAACAGTGACTGTTACTCATATCAGTGGGAAGGGCATATTTAATATTTTGTGGTTTAGTGTATTCACACACAATTACAGAACAGCCTTGCATTTTCATTGTTTCATCCTGGTCACAGATGTTCTGTGAAGCTATTTATGCTCACAAGAAGGACATCAAGATACAGCTCTGAGTGTTCACACTAACACCAGGCCTGACAGACAGCACCGGCTCTCTCCTGACCCCCAGCCATTGCTTTTCTCTTCCTTGAGGATAGACCTACAGTTACTCTGTCCCCATCACTTCCAGCTCCCCTCTCCTCTCTCCTTTGAGCAGAATATACTCTAGAGAAGCTTTTATTAGCTGATTTTTAAAGTGGTGATTGACATTTTCCTACTTATGGCAGGTGAACTGTTTTTTTTCATTGTCACCTGGACTTTGTGAATGTTACATTACAGGCTCTGTTTTGTGTTGTTTTCATTTTGAGTGCTGAGATTTGATTTTGCAGGCAGTTAAATGCATTTGGCTTGATCTTTTAAAGGCTTTTCTTTAAGCGTGGTTAAGGATCATCTCTAGAGAAGTCTTATTTAAGGATTGTTAGCCCTCTTACAAGGCAGGATCATTCTGGACTCTCTGCAGGGCTTGTGTGTTTAGTGTGGTCGCTCCGTTCTGACTGGTGGGGCTTTGAATGAATCCCAGCCCTATCTGTGCTGGCAATTTCTCAGATACTTAAAATCAATGAAAGCAGGTATCACAGGAGTATAAACAGATGTTTGCAAAGGACTGAACCCTACAGCATTGCAATGCTTAGAAGTCAAGAACATGGTGGGGGGAAACAATAAATGAGACTGATTTAAAAATGCTAATAAGCTAAAAGTTAAAAAAAAAAACACAAACAAACAAAAAACCCAACGCAAAAACATTGAGAATTAGGCTGGTTCTGGAAGGGAAAGACAAATTGTTTCAAGGAGAGAAGGTGGGGAAACATGCAATTATGTGAGCTGCTACTGGTGTTTTTGCTGTTAGTTATCATCAAGTAAATGTGTTCCAACTCCTCTTGTCAATGGACAGCAGAACAAAGCCCTGCTTGATCTGTCATATTTATTTAGAGTGCTTTCCAACCTGAAAGTCTCCTCTTTCACCACTATCTCAGACAATAGTCTTATTTGGGCTTCAAAGCCCATTTTTGCAGAAGTGGATGGAGAGGCATGCTTTCTAGTCTGTCTAAGGCTGGAAGCTCCCCCGAAACCTGTCTACCCTGAATGACCTGACTGGGATTTGCAATAGCAGTAACATAGCTTCTGGCATCATAGCAACACGCAAGCCACCACAGCATGGCAAACTGGCAGGTGGGTGACAGAATACTATTGATGCTGTTAAGTACTGTTGAGTGTTGAGTCAGGACTGACTCCTAGATGACCCTATAGTGGGTTTTCAGAGGCAGTAAATCGAATGGGAGGAGATTGCCCATCTTTCTCCAGTGGAGTAGCTGGTGGATTTGAACCATATGCCTTTGAACTGACAGCACTAAGCCACTAAAAGTAAAAATAGTAGTAATAACTGACAGATTTGGAAACTTGAAAAGTATTGGAATTAAGAACTTGTATAGTTGACTCATTGAGATTTGTTCTTTTGTGACTGAGATATTTCATTCAGCATAATGTCCTCCAGGGTTACCCATTTTGTATAATATTTCATGAGTTCCTTGTTTTTCAATGCAACATAGTAGTTCATTGTGTGAATATACCAGAGCTTCTCTATCCATTCCTTTGTTGATGGGCACTTAGGTTGTTTCCAACTCTTTGCTACTGTGAACAAAGCAGCAATAAACATGGGTGTGCATATATCTACTTAAGTGGTGGTTCTGATTTCTTTAGGGTATATTCCCATAGTGG
This sequence comes from Elephantulus edwardii, assembly GCF_000299155.1. Lineage (NCBI taxonomy): Eukaryota > Metazoa > Chordata > Mammalia > Macroscelidea > Macroscelididae > Elephantulus > Elephantulus edwardii. Next base: position 23,081,089 of record NW_006399759.1, on the reverse strand, counting down.
AATTGCTGGGTCATTTGCAACTTTTTGAGAAAGTGCCATACAGCCTTCCATAGTGGTTGCACCACTTTACACTCCCACCAAGAGTGAATTAGGGTTCCAGTTTCTCCACAACCTCGCCAACATTTGATGTTTGCTGTTCTGTTATACTTTGCTGTTGTTACTGACGTGAGATAATATCTCATAGTTGTTTTGATTTGCGTCTCTCTTAGAGCTAGGGATTTTGAACATTTCTTCATGTGTTTGTTTGCCATCTGAATGTCTTCTTTGGTGAAATGTCTGTTAATATCCTGTGGGGGCAACATTCTTATAGAGAAGATTCAAGAGAATAAGGGTAGGGGCTCTAGAGGTAGTGAGTATACAAAGCTTTTCAAGGCTTATTGTTGTGTTGTTGTTGTTAAGTGCTAACAAGTTGCTTGTGACTCATAGCAATCCTGAGCTGACTTTATTGTCTCTGACACACCTACCCACATTACCCCAGTCACTAAGTTACTCCATCTCACTGATGAGCTTCCTCTCTTGCACTGTCCCTCCACTCCTCCAGGCACCATGTCCCTCTCCAAGGACTGGAAGAGAAAGGGAGCAATTGTCCCACTATGAATATCCGAGGTAATCAGTGAGGTTTTTTTTCATTCCAACTGTTCTGAGTATGCTCAATTTATTGTTCAGAAACTCCTTTATGGCATTTTACATATTTGACCACAGTCTAATCTTTGGCCAAAGACTCAAGAAGACTCCCAATCAGGCTGTTTGAGCTCTTTCTCTACACAGTTTGCTCCTGTCTGTCACTCTGCTCTGCTAATTTTAGCTAACTCAATCTTTCCAAACTTTGGTTTTCGTCTCCTCAAGTCAATGAGAGCTCTGGTAACTTAGAGGTTAGGAATCGTGCTGCCAGCACAAACATTTGTGGTTCAAATCCACCAGCCGCTCTGCCAAAGAAGGATGAGCAATCTCCTCCCATGTAATTAACTGCCTCTGAAAACCCACTGAAAGGTCAGCTATAGGTTGGTTCTGACTCCACGGGACACAACAAAGCCACCATGATCTTCAGGATCACCCTCCCTGTGTTACAGTCAGGAAAGGCCTGCAGGCAGAAAGCTGAGGTGATTCTTCTTCCTCAGGAATCAGAGCTGCACTCCTCCTGTGGCGTCGGAAAACCACTTTCTTTTCATTTTTGTCTAGTCTCCCAGTTTACAAAGAGAAAGCAAGTCCCATACCAGTCAATTCTCCATGATGGGCAGGACGCTGGCTCTCCACCTTCTGGTTTGTGGGACTTGGAGCAACAAAGATTCCATCTTTTCATGAAAAAATAAACATAATAAATACCTACCTCACAAAGCTGTGGTAGTGATAAAATGAGATAGTCTATAAAACACTCAGCATACTTCTTCTCACACAGGAAATACTTAAAAAATGGTCTCAACTGGTTACCAGTTAAGTGGTTAGCCATTTGCATCTCCCAGAGGCTTTGGATATGGTTTACAAGACCCTGTCATTGCATGAGTAACTAGATGAGGGCCAGGATGAGCCTCTGTTGTTCACAATTCTTACTCTAGCTTTATAATTAGTGTGTTTGTATTGCTAGCCATCTTAATAGCTACTGTCTCACTGAAACCCTTTTAATATTACCTTTTAAAGGAGCATGGTGAGAGGGGCAGTTTGGATATACATACTCCATTTGTCCCTTTAACTAAATTCTAGATCTTATATGAAGTCTTTGCTTTTCCTCCAAATACCTTTCTGTATTCTCGGCTAAGTTGGACCCCATCTGCTAGTGCCTACATGATCAGAAATTATAATAGTTTGCTTCTTTTAAAGGTTTTATTGGCTATCATCTGCACCTCAGACCCTTCAGTGTTCAAAATGGAACTCATCCTTTTTTCTTTCCATTAATCTTCATCTAACCTGTGAGCTACTATTTCTACCCACTTCTTCCAGCCAGAAACAAGGGAGTTATTTTAAAAAAAAAAGCCTATATATCATTTGTAACATGACTCAAATACATTTTAGTATGTCACTTTCTTTTTAGAATAATTTTAAGAATGTTTCAAAATAAATTTCAATCTTCAATCTTTTCATCATATCCTAGAACTTGGTGTGATTCATGTTTTCCTCTCTCTACCTCTGTACCTCGTCAATACCTAATGTGACCTAGGTCCTTCTCCCCCCACATACCATGTTCTAGAATGGTTTTGTTTTCTTTTCCATTGATATTTACTTGAAGGGCAGCTATGTGTCAGGCATTGTGCCTAACCACGAAGTTACAGCAGTGAGCCAAACACACATCGTTCCTAGCCTTGTAGAGCACATTTGTTGGGAATGACCAACCAATTATTCTAGTAAAGTGGTCGATGACCTCTGAGGATGAGGCACTATGGGAACTTGCAGTCCAGGAGCTGATGCTTGTCTAGGGAGAGGGAACACCTTCAAGAGATGCATGTATATTGAGGAATGGAGGAGAAAGAGAATACAGTCACATGGAGGGGAAACAAGAGTTCTCTTTCTGACTGGTTTCTGATCATAATGTGTTTTTCCCCCCAAGGCTATCTACAAGATGGTGGGCACTGTGATCATGATGAAAATGAATGAAGATGGTCTCACACCTGAGCAGCGGGTAGACAAGATTTTCAGCAAGATGGATAAGAACAAAGATGACCAGATTACACTGGATGAATTCAAAGAAGCTGCAAAGAGCGACCCTTCCATTGTACTACTTCTGCAGTGTGACATCCAGAAATGAGCTGATGCCAACACTATGGACTCCACAAAAGTCTCAATGTTCCATTCAGTCTGCAGCTACACACACACACACACTTGCTTGGACTACCTATAAATGGACTTGCTTCTTGTGTTTGAAACACTTGTGTGCATGAGAATGTCATTTGCTAATGAATTTTAAAAGCATATGTTATCAAACAAACAAACAAACTGACCTGCCACAATGTGATATGTGTAATATCATTTCATAAGAACCCCTCTTCCTCCAAAGCCTGGGCAGAAATGTGCTGCAAAGAGTTATATGATTTCTTGTTCATGTTTTGCTAATGCTCGTGTCTCTTTGATTACGTAATGTTAGTGGCACTGAGACCCCTACGGTAATGTAAATTATAAGCTGTGTCACCATCCTCCTGTAAAATAGTACTGGACAGTGGGGAAAAGGGGCCCTTGGCTTCTGTGTCTGGTCCACACACAAGAGCTTGTATTATCAGTGAATATAAATGTACATTTGCATGCCTTTTAGGTTTGCCTTAATTCTTACCTCATTTGCATCCTATCAATCTGGAAAGAGCTGTGTTGGATGAATGCAGTATAAAACTTAAAAACACCGCTAAAATGATTCATTAAATATATCTATCTATATATACATATACACAAAGATATTATTTATTGAAAGTAAAAAGTTAAGATGGAAGTGTATTCTGTTTGAATTTTCAAAAGTTCGCAATGTGGTTGCAACTGATATCCCAAATAAATTTATAATATTTGACATTTCCCCCAAATTCGTATTTCTTGCTTTTAAATTGGAAAGAGAGGCTTATGAATATCAAGGCCTTCTTTTAAAATCTTATGAAACCTACTCTTAAACACACACCTTTGGAATTTGAAGGGTAAATGACAACAAAAGGGAATGAAGCCATTTTCCAACTCTAACCTAGCCTTCCAAAGAGGGACAATTAATATGGCAGGTGAAGGTTAAAGAAAACACAAGACTCATGCATCCTTAAAACATGCTTATTATAAGACAGTGAAAAGTTACTTTGGTGCTAACAGCACATTGTGTCCCAGACAACTCCGCGGAAAGTGCATGTAGGAAGCGGAGAAATGCCCCTCCAGAAGTCAGCAGGCAAGACAACTTCATTCAGTCTTTCCAAAGCAAATGTGTACTGGATGTTATTCTTAATGAGGGAACAAAATGGAAATTTTTTTCCCTTAAGGAAATAAAGCAAAAGAAATTCCATCAAGACCTCTAAGGGCAAATTTGCCTTTTCATAGACTGCTCAGGGAACTTCAAACTCTATACAGTGTTGTCCAGGTGAACTTTCTGCCCTGATGGCGATGCTCTTCAGTATCTATACTGATCACTAGCTCCATGGGATGCCTGAGCACTTCAAATGTGCCTAGTGTGAATAAATGAATGGATTATTTAATTTAATGAATTTAAATGTCAATGTTCTATGGAACTAATATTATCAGGTAATAACTAAAATGTCATATATTACGAATTCAAATAGTTTTTATTCTTCCTTTCTCTGTTTTTGGGTCCAGATGAGACCAGAGGCTAATGATTTTATTAATCCATTCAACAAGAAATTGTGACCAAGCAAACTTCTCAACAGCACTTAGGGCACCAGTGGCACCTGAACCCTGAAAGTCAAATTGCGCTCCCAGAGAACACAGGCCAATGTGCTAATAGAATGTCTTGGGGTCCTTAAGCCCTGTGCTTGCTGACTTTGCAAGATGAAAATATCCAAAATGCAGAAAATGGGAAACCAAGCATCAAACGCTGCCTCCCAGTAGTCCGTCACTAAGAGGCTGGGGCGGAAGCATGAACAGGGAAGACTTGAGTCTCCTTAGAATGGCATTTGGCTAATTAGGCTCTGATAATTCATAATAAATGTTCACCGATCATAGGGTTCCAAGAACATTCATGTAAGGGGAAACAGATAGTAAGCAAACACACAGAAATAAATATAAGAATTATAAAGCAAAGCATAGCAAGATGAGAGGGCTGGAAGGTTAGAGGACATAGCAGTGGTAATAGAGTGGCAAGTGACATTTGAGCAAAGGCCTTAGTGATGGGAGGAAGTGTATGATGTTGATGTTCGAGGCATTTTTTGAAAACAAACTCTCTAGCCAACACCTTAGTTCTTTATATAAATAAAATATATATACAGAATTTGGATCAGCCAGTATGGTATGGGTCATCTGGCATGTTAGCCCTCACTGATGGTAGACTGGACGGGTGCAGGGATCTTGGCAAACAATCAGCATTGATTAGTTAATATTAGCATACACATGCCCAATATTTTCACTTCTTGGTCTGTTGTCCCCAAACTGTCACAGAGTGTCATCAAGGACATGCCTCAGGATGTCCATGGAAGTTCTTAGTACTTGAAGTACTAGAAGCAATGGGTTTTTATTAGAGGAATGGGAAAAGAAAAATATGTGTGTGTATCCTGACACATTTGACACAGCTGGAAGCAACACAGCAGCAGGAAGCATATTTTTAAATAGTTCAGTGGGGTGGGGTGGAAGGAACAATGTGACCTATTATATGTTGTTGGTATTGTCAGGTGCCATCGAGTACAACTCCTAGTGACCATATAGTAACAGACCTGAACTCCATCCTATCCTATGCCATCCTCATTATCTCTGACACTTAAGCCCATTGCTGCAGTCACTGTGTCAGCCCACCTCGTTGAGACTCTTCCTCTTTGCTGACCCTCTACCTTTCTAAGCATGATGTCCCTTTCCAAGGAAGAACCTTCCCTAGCAATACGCCCAACCAAAGTATGTGAGATGAAAGTTCACCACCTCGGCCTCTAAGGAGCACTCTGGCTACACCTTTTCCAAGACATACCTGTTTGTTCTCTTGGTGGTTCATTCAGGACCCTTCTCCAGCACAACTCAAAGGTATCAATTCTATCATAATTCATTGTCCATCTCTCAGCTGCACAGCAAGTGACTGAAAAAGAAAAAACACACACCAAGACTTGAATCAGGTGCACCTTAGTCTTCAGGAAAATGCATTCCCGCAGGACAAACAAAAAAAAGACAATAAAAGCAAGCATCACATAATGGTCTCTCAGGGTGGGTGCAAAGAAGAGTGGTCTAATTACTATTGCTCTGAAACAACTTACCCCCAAAATCTAATGCTTTAAAAGAACAGAAGCATTATTCTTTTTCATTGATTCTATGAGACATAACATTTGAGAAGAGCTCACCTGTATGATTTGGGCTTGGGATCTTCCATGACGCTAAAATCGGATGATAGCAAAGTTAAAACAGGAGTCTTGAGTAGCCAGGGTCTGATAAAACATACTGTCTCACATACTTCTTTCTTCTTGCTAAAATGGCTATTACTTGGAAAAGGACGTCATGTTTGCAAAGGAGGTACAGCAAAGGAGAGGAAGACATTCACCCAAGTGGACTGACAAGTGACAAACAGCAATGTGCTTGAGTGTGTCAGAGATTGAGAGAATGGCACAGGATAGCACAGGACAGGACAGGGTTCAGGCCTGTTCTTCATAGGGTCGCTATAAGTCATGCTTGACTTGACGGTGCCCAACAACAATTTCTTTCTTGTAGTCTCAGGGCTTCTGTACATGGACTATTTTGTCCTTCCTCATGGTATGGCAGCTTCAGAGCAGTATTACAACATACATGGTGATGTAAGGTTCCAACACAGACATTCCTGGAACGAAGTTGAAAATGTCATGATTTTTTGTGATCTAAATTAAAAATCATAAATTATCACTTCTCCAGCACTGGTTGTTAACAAGTAAATCATAAGAACTACTCTAATAAAAAGGGAAAATTATTACATCTTTTTTTTTAATTGGACATAGAATACTTTTAATATAATGGGGGGGAAAGAGGAGTATACATTATTAATTAATGTAAAAACTAAATCCTGAAATTTGCATTACCATACAACACATTTTAGAGCTATCAGTTTTTACTACTCTGAGGAACTTGAGGTCTTATTTTGGAAAATGTGAGCGTTAACATTAAAAAATATTTTACAAACTAAAATCTTAAAACTTAAAACCTTCGTTTAAGGGATTTATCAATTTTACTGGTTAAAAAAGACAAAATATTAAATAAAATAACTTGCCCTGTCCTCAGTTCTTTTTCCTCTATAAATTCTCCAAATCACAGTGACAGTAATTTAATGAATATAAAACCTAGCAATTTTCCAAGGTCTTATTTAATGTTGGTTACTTGACTTACTAAGAATATCTTACTTAGAATGAGATATCCCAACTTAGGTATAGGAAAAATTATTTTCCCTAGTATTAAACATATTATTTATTAGACCAGTTTTGGAGGTTTTTTAAAAAATTATTATCATTATTATTATTATTTTTGTGTGTGCACCATCAAATCGGATCTGACTGGTACAGGAGGAGATTGTTCCTCTTCCAGCAGATCATTTGGTGGATTTGAACTGCTCACCTCTGGGATTGCAGTGCAGCTTCTTGTCACTAGGCCACCAGAGCTCACCTTTTTAGACGTTTTTTACAAAAGTAGTTTAAAAAGTTGTTGTTGTGTTGTTGTTATGTGCCGTCGAGTCGCCTGTGACTCATAGCGACCCTATGTATAACAGCCCTAAAACTCTGCCCTATTCTGTGCCCATCTCACCATCTCCGACACACCTGCCTCCATTATTACCCCAGTCACTGAATCAATCCATCTCATCGAGGGTCGGTCTTCCTCTCCTGCGCTGTCCCTCCTCCCTCCCAAGCATGAAGTCCTTCTCCAAGGACTGGTTCCTCCTGTAACATGTCCAAAGTATGTCAGACGAAGCTTTAGAATCCTTGCCTCCAAGGAGCAGCACTGCTTCACCCTCTCGAGAACAAACCTGTTTGCTTTCCTAGCAGTCCAGAACAAAAACCACTCTGCAAACATACAATTTTCTAACAAAATTTTTAAATAAGTAATTTTCACGTAAGGCACTTTCATTCATTTTCAATAGCCTTATAAAAAATTGTCCATCCTATTGTCTTGTAATTAGGTCTTCATAAGTTATACAGTAATAAATGTTACTTCAAGTAAAATTTTATTAACCCAATTTCAGCATTGTTGTCAGGTGTTGCTGAGTCTTCTATGACTCACAGTGACTCTATGAACAACAGATCTTAACCTTGTCTTAAATATCTTTACCTCAGAATGGAATGAAGGGCGGTTATAACTTTGCGAGTTAATCTTAAAGGAAGGTATTTTTGGTTTTTGAGATTTAGAGAATTGATAATGTTTTGTCTTGTTCAAACATCTAGAAATTTTCCAAAGGAAGATTGCTTAAGGCAGTTGGTAAAATGCGCTCTGAGGTGCTCTTGGGTAATATGTTACTGCTTCTAAATTCTTCACCAAGCATGTGGCTTTGATCCATCTTCTAGTTGCACTGCGTTCTTTTTTTTTTTTTAAATTGTTAGATAAATCTTTATTCTTTATTACTTGATTTATTTTTAATTAAAACTTACACAGATTTTGGGTCTTCTGAATTTTTTGTAGGCAAATTTTCATTTTTTAAGCTTGCAATTTCTTTTTCCAGGTTAATGATCCTCTTTTTTTGCCTCCACAGGGCTCCTAAAAGGCGTAACTGTGTTCAAGTAATACTTGCAGAATACTAATATTTGTTTTAGGTGATCTTGCTGAAGTACAAATGCTGGTTTTTTCCAAAAGAGTTCTTGTTTTGAGTTTCATAGTATTTATATGGGTACAAAAGTAAAAAAAAAAAAAATGGTGAGCACAGCATCCATTTTAAGTCGTCGAGTTTGCCTTGTTAGGTCAAAACAGGAGGCTTCAAAATGCTTTGAACAAAGAAAAGTTTGTTTTCCTGGCACAAAGCTTTTGCGTCTAACCAGGTGAACCCAGTCTTTCCTTCTTTTAGGACACAAGGGATACTTGCGGAAGCCGATGTTAATGTGCGTGCTGTAGGGGGCAGCACCTGCAGAAGCCGATGTTAATGGATGTTAACGTGCGGGCTGTAGGGGGCAGCACCTGCACATGCCGATGTTAATGGATGCTAATGTGAGGGCTGTAAGGGGGCAGCACCTGCACAAGCCGATGTTAATGTGCATGCTCTAGGGGACAACGCCTGCGCCCAATGTTAGTGTGCGGGCTGTAGGGGGCAGCACAGCCGCAAGTCTCCCTCTCCCCCTCGTTAGGCTAGGCGTTGTCTTAAGCCTGTGTTAATGCGTTGGCGGCTGTGTTTCTGAGGGGAGTGGCTGGGAAGTGAAGCCTAGTTTGGGTCCACCGAGCTGAGTTGTGAGAGAGGAAGTGCGTATGGGAGAGGTGGTGGGGGAAGCCTAACCTTCTCTCTTTATTAATAAGGCGGGCTTGAACCAGCAGAGTAGACCACCCTGGGGTTCCAGTCGCTTTCATTTGTCTTCACCAACATGCCGGAATGTGATTACGTCTCTTAAACAGGTTTTCCAAAATTCTAGCATTAGTATGTGGGAACAGAGGTATTACTGCCATCGTCTTTGGAAAATAGTGTTCTGGTTTGCCCCGTGGTCCCAATGTGTATCCCTTACGCAGGCACAGTACACTTAGCACCTCTGAAGAAAACCCAAAAGAATTCCCGCCATATGGCTTCTCAAGACCTCATGTAAAGGCACTTCAGGTGTGCTTCATTAAGAACAGCACATTGAGGACTATTTTTATTATTACTCAAAGGCCTGTGAAACAAAGGGATAATTTCTTTTTTTGGTCCCAAATCCAACATAGGATGGTGGAACAGGCGTAGAACAACTATAGTGACAGAAACATAGTTTTAAAGAGTAGAGTGCTAGAAACTGCACAGCAGTCCCTGTTGTGCTGTTAGGTACTGTTGAGATGGGGGTGGGGGGACATAAAACAGATGGAAGCCTTGCCCAGTCCTCTGCTGTTACCACAATCTCTGATAAGGCTAGGCCCATTTTCACAGTTTACTGTTAACCCATCCTGTGCAGGGTCTTCCTTTCTTTCGTTTGTTCAAACATGTCTTTCTCCAGTGACTGACTTCTCTTGAGAACATGACCAAATTACAGGAGTCAATATTGCACTATCTTTGCTTTTAAATTTCACTTCTTCAAGGGGAGACTTCTTTTGGTAGTCCATGGTATTGTCAATATTCTTTGTCAACATATTTCAATGCCATAAATTCATGAGTCTTTCTTAGCCACTGTGTAACTTTAAAATGCATATGATACAAATGAAAATGTCATGGCATGGATCAGGCACACCTTAGTCCTAAAATTGACATCTTTGCTCTTTGGCACTTTAAGTCCTTAGTCACTGTCCAGCTTTCTGATGTATAGCAAGTAATTGCAAAAACCCTGGCCTGCATCAGGTGCACCTTAGTCTCCAGACTGACATCATTGCTCCTCAGTACTTTGGAGAGGTCTCTGACAGCAGACTTTTCCAATGCAATTTGTCTTTGATTTCCTGGCTGCCGGTACCAAGAGTGTTGATTGTAGAGTCAAGCAAACTGAAGCTGTTGACAATCTCAATCTCTTCACCATCCATCATAATACTGTCAATTGGTCCAGTGGTGAGAATCTTTGTTTTCTTGATGTTGAGCTTCAATCCACATTAAAGACTGCAGTCCTTGACCTTCTGCAGCAAGTACTTCAAGTCCTCCTCAGTTTCAGCAAGCAGGGTTGTGTCATCTGCATAACACAGATTGCTGATGGGTCTACTTCCAACCTTGATGCCACACTTCTCCTTATAGAGCCCAGCCTCCCAGCCATACGGACAGAAAAGATTTGGAGATAGGATACATCTTTGACACACACCCTTCCCAATTCTGAACCATGCAGTGTTTCCTTGCTCTGTTCTGACGACTGCTTCCTGGTCCAAGTATAAGTTTCACATAAGCACAATCAAGTGTTCTGGGATTCCCATTCTCAGTTTTTTTAGACTTCTCCTTCATCACCACAGGTTCTTGCTCATACGTTGTTTCATGAAATTCTTCCGTGCTCACCAATTTCTTTTGGTACAATGACTCTCTATACTTTTTCCATCTTCTTTTAATGCTTTCTGGATCATTTAATATTTTGCCAAAAGCATCCTTAAGTATTGCAACTCAAGATTTGAATTTGCTCTTCAGTTCTTTCAGCTTAAGAAATGCTGACCGAGTTGTAACAATTTATACTTTCAAACAGGATTTATCTGACATTAGCAACATCATTCATCTCATGATGAGTTTAATAATTTTTACCCCAAGGTTTGATGAGGTAGAAGCTCAAAGAACCCTTCTATGTTTTCTGGGACTTCATTACTCAGTTCAGTTATATCTTGTTATGTGCCGTCGAGTTGTTTGTGACTCATAGTGACCCTATGTACAACAGCCCTAAACCCTGCTCTATCCTGTACCAATCTCATTGCCTCTGACACACCCATCCCGATTACCCCAGTCACTGAATCAATCCACCTCATAGAGGGTCTTCCCCTCCTGCGCTGTCCCTCTACTCTACCCAGCATGATGTCCCTCTCCAAGGACCTGTCCCTCCTTGCAACATGCCCAAAGTATGTCAGACGAAGCCCCAGAATCCTTGCCTCCAAGGAGTTGCTTGGTTTAATCCTCTCCAGGATGAATCTGTTTGTTTTCTTGGCAGTCCATGGTACATTCAAAACTCTTCTCCAGCACCACAGCTCAAAGGCATCAATTCTCCTTCTGTCCTCTCTAGTCACTGTCCAACTCTCTGATGCATAACAAGTGATTGCAAAGACCATGGCCTGTATCAGGCGCTCTTTCAGTTATAGCTACACTAATGGAAAAAAACTAGAGCTTGGAGATTTAGCTGTATGATGTTTCTCACTATGGAGAGGTAAAATTTAGACCATTTTCTCCAAAAGCATGAATTTAGATTTTCTTAGAAGTTACATATATTTTCATTCTTTTATTCTTACTAACATTACTATTAATTATAATATTAAGTAGAGATATTTTCAACTATGATAGTTAAAGTCAAAACTCTGTGACATCAAAGGTAGTACTTTTTAATTCAACAGCAGATGCTTGGATAGCTGAAGATTCCATTTCTTATTTTTTATTAAGAATCACAACATTTAAGTATAATTATGAAAAAAGTCAATGAAGTTACTGAATTTATGCATTTTATATATTCTGTTTCTTTTATTTGAGAAAGCACATGTATTTTGAAATAGCTTTGATACAAATAAGGTGTAAATATAAAAATCAGACTTTGTAAGGTCAGTAGGGAATACTTAAAAAACTCACTTTTCCTTCCAATTCTATACATTCTTAAAATTAAAAAGGTACATATTCCTACATTACTCAACTGATCTCAATTTAAGACTAAAGCATACTTCTATTCTTATAAAAAATAAACACTCCAGTGTTCTCAGTAACAATGTAGATATCTCAAACTCTTACAACTTTGTTAAAATATTTATGTTTTCATTTAATAAATATTTAACATTTACTGCTAGGAATATAGCAAATACTTTGTGTTGGATATTCACGTCATTTAAAAAAGTTTAGTAATAATTATAGTTTCAAACATAAAAAATGCACATAGAACTCATGGTCTCCAAAAAAGGTTCATAAATATAATTTCTTATTCTGGGTATTAATCATTCTAAGGTGTATTTTATAACATCTTTGAAATAAAAATGAAATAAAAATTGTAGAACACCATGAACAACTTGCATTTGACTCTGGTCGTTAACACCTATGTCCCTGTTAACTAAAAGTCATGCCCTTCTGCCCCAATTATCCATTCCTCACTGAGCCTCAGCCTGAAAGCTCCTGTACCATAAACTGGTGGGTTCTAAAACAGGAAAGAATGCTGCAGGTCAGGATGAAACACTGATTATTCATTTCTAATATTGGTTACAGAGTCAAGTCGGGTGATGGGCAGCTAGGGAAATGAGAGAAACTATCACAGCTGGCAACTGTATTTCCCATTTCCCATACAACAGGGTTTTAGGAATACATTTTCAGTTTGAGAAAAGTCATTAAAATTTATAGTCTAAATCTAGTATATTCTGGAGTTAAAAAGTACTTGTAGGAAGGGATTCTGTGCAAGATTCACATTATGAGTAAACAGAAACTGTCAAGAAAAAGTCACGTGTAGGTCTTTCATGATTACTAAGCCAAAAACAAACAGTAACTTCCACTGTCAATTGGTCCTTTATAGACTTCCCACCAACACCATCCCCCCAAAAGAGAACTCTCTTCTTTCAACTATTTTTATAATTTAACTACAGAATCCATTATCTTGGAAAAGCAAAACCAAATAAAATCATGTGTTCAATTTTTATTTTAATTCTTACAAAATACTGTAGAAATAAAATCAAACTAAACAGATATATATCCACATATGTACAATATTTTACTTTTGAAAAATAATCTATAAAAAGTAGATGGTTAAAAAACAAACTTATAAAGATTTAAAACCAGTACTATGAATCTGACTTTCTTAAAGTGGTGGTAATTTTAAATTGCTGGTAGAATTTAGACTTAGAAGCTTATTTACATATTTTATTGTTGTCAGATACACAAAAGAGCTCCTTTTACTTTAAGGATATCTTCAGTTACATTTTATTTCAAATAATCCTACATTTTTGCCTCCTGCCGATGTACACATTTTTCAACAGGTGGACATGGCCTAGGAAGCTACGGATGACTTCAGTCCTCCTCTTCCTCCTGAGTCACAGGTCGGAAAGGCAGTGTAGCTTGTCCTCTTTCAGGATCAGACATTCGGAGAATTCGAATCAATTTACTTGAAGGAAGTGAGCTAAAGAGAATAAATTCAATTACTCAATCTCCCATCAAAGTTTTCTTATTTCAAAAAAGCGTAGTATTATTCTAAGACCATCCATCAGAATGACTTATCTGCTAATAGATGGACATATTTACAATCGAGAATTCTAGGAAAAGTATAATTTGCACAAAAAGAAATTTTTTTCATTTTTATAAACTTATTTGATGCCATGGGCTTTCAATTTATAGAAGAAATTAATTTTATATTGCCAAGAAGGCATTACTAATTATTCGTAATCACAAATGAAGATTTCCCATATCATAAAGTGACCATTTAACAAATGGAGTATCAAATTCAAAGGTTCATGTGTCATACACATGGTGTGGGTGGCTGTTTGCTGGTGAGTCTGCACCCACTCATAGCTGACTCTCCAGAAGGTTCTCAGAGGCAGTAAATGATGACATAGGAGGCGACAGCCCATTTTTCTCCCATGGATCATCAAGTTGATTCGAACTATGTGCCTCTGGGTTTGCAGTACAGCTTCAAACCACTAGGCCACTAGAACTTCCTGTCTTTCTCATTAAAGACACATGATAGGTACCCAATAACCACTGACTACAGTGCTATAGGTCTATAAGAAAAGACTCTAGGCTAGGAAAAGACCTGTTTCTTTAGTCTAAATCGAGCTGCTAAAATTCTACTGGTAATAACAGTAAGAGAAGGAGGCTAAATATAGAAACAGCAGCAGAACAAAAATCATAATTCAAATCAACTTGCTTCAATTAGGAAAGAGATCACAATCAAAATTCTACACCTTCAGGAGGGAGAAAGGTCACTAGCCTCCCCAAGCCAAAATTCACTGCTAACAAGTTGATTTCGACTCATAGTGACCCTCCATTAGGTTTCCAAGGCTGTACATTTTAATGGGAAAAGATAGCCCATCTTTCTCTTTTGGAGCACCTGGTAGATTCCAACTGCCAGAAACAGGCAGCTTTGGGTCAGTAGCCAAACTTGATACAAGCTACCAGGGCTCCTGAGTTAGTACAGAGGCTAATTCTTCTGTCTTAGCTATATATTTATATATTTGCATTCAAAATTAAGATCATAAACCATTTCTTTCTTATATAACTATGTTTTCAACAAGAATTTAAAAAGTTACCTCATACTTTGAGGAGTGAGCAAGATAAACTGCCTAAAACGCTGGGAATCTGCCATCTTGAGTATCATGTCCATTGCAATTCTCCTATTGACCATGTCCTGAAAACAAGTGTATAAATTATTATCACTATTCTACAACTCATCTTTCTGTAAAAGCAACATTCTGTCGGCTGATCTATTTAGACTTCTCACTCAGGAATTATGTATTATTACATTATCTAGGATATCAAGGAATTCATGTGCAAAATGGTAACTCAAACTATTAGGAGAAAGAAATGAATAAGTATATTCTCCAGGAAATGTCAATATTAAAAATATTTCTATGTATAGTCCCTTCAAATATATTTTACAATTAAAGTAAAACAACCAGAAAATATTTAAAAAACAAAAGTAAATGTTACACAAT
Organism: Elephantulus edwardii; assembly: GCF_000299155.1. NCBI lineage: Eukaryota > Metazoa > Chordata > Mammalia > Macroscelidea > Macroscelididae > Elephantulus > Elephantulus edwardii. Next base: position 23,066,089 of record NW_006399759.1, on the reverse strand, counting down.
GAATCTAAATAGTTCAATATTGATAAATCACTGAAAAAGAATTTAAAAAGTGTCAAGCTCCAAATTTATTTACTCAAATTTCCTCTCAATGGCTAAGGTATCTGGAGAAACTCCATCTCCTGCAATGGCGTTTGGCACTTTAAACAATGGAACTAATTTGTTTTTACAACTAATTTTTTAAAAATGGTACAGAAGGCATGCAGTCCCCAACTATCACAAATTATGCAGCTGAGTTTCCTGCATTTAGGGAAACTGCAGGGGTTGGTACATCTGGGGTGCAAAGGGTGAGCCTTGCCCTGGGAAAACCACCTTCGTAATGAAGGTTATTTCCTCTGCCAGCTAAGTATTACAAATAAGTTTTGTGACTAACTCTTTAAAATAAATTAAACCGTGTATTTGTTTTTGTGTGCCATTGATTAGACCAATGGCTAACCCTCAGGGTGCTTTTGGAGATTTTATCACTCAGAAGCAGATTGCCTAACTTGCTTAAGCAGAGCAGCTGGTACATTCAAATGGCGTCCATTTGGCAAAAATGTTTGTGATTTGTTGAATGGAAAATCAACATATGTACTGTTAACTTTAATTTATAAGAAAAAGTTTAAAAAAAGAAATTATAGACCCAATAAAAAGGTGGAGAATGGACTAAGGAAATATTAAGAACAGAAAAAAAGTGAGGAGATAAAGATATATGAGAATTTTAGTGAGAAAGAATAGAGTAGAAATTAATATAGATTTTAAAAAAGGAATAGACAGAATGGAGGTTAAAAAAAATAAAGTGGTGGGGAGAGGAAGACTTACAGACAAATCTCAGTTTTCCAAAATATGTGTCTGAAATGTTAATGACTGCCTGGCACAAGTTCAGGTAGGGAATTCAGAAAAATGAAGAAGCTTTGAGAAGAAATAATATATGAAGAGATATACTGAGTTTACGATAATATGAGTTTCAATTACAAGAGAAAATTGGGAAGATTTTGTAGATGTCCATTTATAAGTATTAATAGCTTCAAGGACTGTATGTCTGCATATAGTGGAAGTGTTGTAGGATACATGATCTAGAAAAACCAGCCAATAGCATTGAAGAAAAAAAAAAAACCCAACAAAGAAATCAAAATAAAATAAGGACTACATGATTAGAGAAGAAGGCAGGGCAGATAGGTAACTAAAAGCACAAGACAGAAGACTCGGAAAAGGGACAGAGAGGCTGGTAAGGAAACATGCTTTGAGGGATGGAATACAAGTTTGTGTTGAAAAAGGTAAACACCACACATCTATGATCTTTTGCTAAAGTTTTACTAGACACTAGAGTCTATACTCAGATTATAGTGAGTTTAAGAAAGTAAGCTATGTGGAGAAGAGAATGCTTAGTAATATGAGTGTTTACTTTGTGCTGCACTATAAACATACAGTGAGCAAGGGCCTCATTTGTGCCTCACTATAACTCTGAGACTGAAAATGGTAATATGTTTACAGTTTAAAAAAATAATAAATACTTTGCCCCAAATCATTTGGATAGATGGTGGCAGACCCAGGTCTCCAAATTTGTGTTTTTCCATATCCAAATCAAATGCTCACGCTCCCTCCTGCTACATGCACTGCTCTTCTATAAAAGAGATAGCTGTGAGTGGAGAAAATGAATAGTAGCTGGAGTCTGTCATAACGTAGGTGATTAACTGGTGATAACTTTGTCATAAGAAACAGAAAAGAACATCTCTATAAGTTAACAGAGTACATTTAAGGAGAGAGACCATCTGATGGAGTTGAAATCTCGACAGATATATAGTAGAAGAAAAGATGAGAATTAAGAACTCTCCAGTTCTTCCATAACATGTACAAAATGTCAGAACATTTCTGCTAAAGGTAAAATTAAAATATGAAACAATTGTTTCCTTTCAGAATGACCACTTCACATAAAACAAAATATAAAAGAAACTAAAAATCCAGTAATACCATATAGACATCAAATTCATCCAGGCATCTGAAAGGAGATTCAGCAATGGACCACAGAGAAAGAATGAAGCAAACCGTTGAAAAAGACCGTTCACCTCCAGATAAGGCTCTCATGTCACTGAAAGCAGTTTTATTTCCCTCTCCAGGCTGAACCTTGAATAGAATGATATAATTAACAAAAAAACATAAGGTTAAATCTGTGCAATATGAGCTGGTTAGCATAAGATCCAAAGAATTCATAGTACAAAACCCAAAAAAAGTACAATGATAATAAGAAAATAATTTGGTGATGTGAAATGGCATCTTTTATTCCTAAGATATTTTATAGTAAAGGAATAAACAACGGAATTATTTTTGTTTTATCCAGAATGAAATGGAAAACCTTTTTCTTATTATAACGGAATCTAGCATACAAACATACCAAAGATTTATCCATCCTAAGTGTTAATGTTAACTAAATACTGTTGATCGAAAAAAGAGAATGAAGCTAGACCATCTAAAGTTGTTATACCCAATGCTATCAAGTCGTTTCTTACTATAGTGACCCCTCCTTAGGTTTCTGAAGCTGGAGACTCCCCATTTTTCTCCTGAAAAACTGCTGGATTCAGACTGTCTTTAAGTCACATAGCTTTTTGATTGGCAGCAAAACCCACCGTGAATGCCACCAGACTTCCTGAAAGCAGTTCTAGTGTGAAACGTGATGATCTTATATTATCTGAATTATAGTGACATCTAGTGGTAAAATAGTTTTAAAATTATTGACTATCAAAAAGACAGGTTTACATCAAAAAGGAACAGCATTAGTGAAGTGAAATATATGAATGTCTCTGGGAAATAACAACATTCAGAGGCCAACAAGCACTAGAAACACTTGGAATTTTCAAGCACATAGTAAAATTCATTATTTATCCCCTATAAACCCAGAATCCTTTATGAAAATTCAAAAAAGAGACTATTAACCTATTCACTCAAACTCACTGCTGTTGAGTCTAAACCAACTCATGACTCTTGAGCAGTAAAAAATAAGAAAACTGAACTAAAATATTCCATAAAAGCAAAAATTAAATGCACAAATATAATGCTTTGTCCCAAACAGCAGTTTATTTAGATACTTTGTGTGGACAATTAAAGATTCCATATATATATATTTTCTTCATTGAGATGAAAATATGTTGTTGGTATGTGCCATCAGGTTTTAACGTTTTCAGAGGTAATAAATTGCACAGGAGGAGACTGCCCATCTTTTTCCTGCAGGGCAACTAGTAGATTTGAACCATGTGCCTTAGGGTTGGCTGTGCAACACCATTATCACTAGGTCATTACAGCTCTCTAAAAATATATACACTGAGGAGAGCTCTGGTGGCCTAGTGGCAAAGAGCTGCAACTACAATCCCAGAGGCACACGGTTTGAATTCACCAGATGCTCTGCCGGGGAAGGAGGGACAATCTCCTCCTGTACCAGTCAGATCTGATTTGACGGTACACTCACACAAAAATAATAAAAAATAAAAATTAAAAAAAAAATATATATACACTGGCCATTTCAGTATATTTCAAGTATTTCGGTATACTTGTTTTTTATCGTCCTGAAAATAGATAAGATTTTGTCATTTCAACCCTTTATAAAGTCCAACTCAGATGATGATTACATCCCTCATTACCACTATCCATTTTAAAATTTTTATATCATCATTTAAGAAGCACTTAATCTGTTAATAGTGATGGAAAGTAGGCTCTTAGATTTCATCTAATCTGAAAATCCTGTCCTCATGTTATTTTTCTTCCATTTGCCTTCATTTTATTAGTCAAGGTTTTGTTTGTTTTAAAAAAGTCTTTTCACTGGTTTGTATTAGCTTTTCAGTTACATATTCTTCTGCTATTCTTTCAGTGTTTACTCTAGAGACTGCAATATGCACCTTCTTTACTACTAGTCTGTTTCAAATTAATACTAGTATTACTTCTTGAACCAGGCAAATTGTTGTTAACTGTGTAGTTGAGTTAGAAATGACCCATAGCGGACCTTCCCGCGGGTTTTCAGAGACAGTAAATTGCTTGGAAGGAGAATGCTCTTTTTCCTACAGAGCAGCTGGCAGATTCTAACTGCATACATAAAGATGTTGTTAACTTTCTTAACACTAATCCACTTGAGTTTCTTATCATACACTAATCATAGTTAAAATACTAACCATCTCGTAACTTTGTTGTTGTCTATTATCTCTTATAACTTTGTTGTTGTTGTTGACTGCCGTAGAGTCAAACATGACTCATAGCAACTCTATGAACAAAGACCCTGAGCTGCATCAAACACTGCCCACAATGAGAAACCATTCTGGTATTTGATTCCCCAATAGTACAAGGTTTAGCATCACAGCAAACCCAGGTTACTTCATACTGCACACTGACAAAGAGTGGAAGAGTGTTCCTTCAGATATAACAACACTAGTTTCATTTAGCAGTGGTTAAGTGTCAAATATGACCGAGAGTAAGCTTTGCACAAAAGACCTGAACTCTGTTCTATAACTAACATCATTTCTGTACATTTATAGAATTCAGAGAGTTCGTAGAGTTTAGACAGTTTGTAGAATTTCCAGAGGCATCTAGTATAGCAAGTGGATGCCATTCCTGCTTCCCAGCATATATCAATCTGGAAGCTCATCCATACATTGTACATAATGGGTAAGCATTATTGTATTTGACAAGACTATGGAGCAGTGTGAAGCATCACTGCAACACCAAGTTTTTCAGTTCAGCAGATAGACAAAAGATTGCTGTATCATTTCAGGAATATTCATTCCAAAAATTAATAAATTGGACCCCAAAAACTTCCCTTACATGACCGACAGGACTGCCATCAAGATGCCAGCTAGCAGCCAAATTCCCAGAGTGGAGGCTCCAGGCCTGTCCCCCACCTGTTAAGCGATAATTCAAGATAATAAGATATTTGACCAAAGTGGGGCCAAATTTTCCTATGTCTTTTCTTTCTGGACTTCACTACCACCAAAAAGCTCACAATTCCAAGTATCTTCAGGAAAGAAAACATCCAGCAGCTACCAGAATACCTTGGATAGATTTCCTTCACATCTTAGGATTCCAATTCATGTATCCTTTTTTGCTTTTTACAGTTTTCTAATGTACTGGGGGGAAAAATAGAACTTTATCTGTTTCTCTCCTAGACAACAGAGAGAACTCTGAATTTCTATTGACATGTCTTTAACTACAAATAGAATTCCTGCCAAGACTTTCAAGTTTGTATCTTTACGAATAATCTTAAGGATTATTTGAGCCCCTTAATGTTCTGGGGGCCAGCCTAGTATAAGAAGCCATGTTACAACATCCCAAACCATTTGGCTCAAATTCTCCAAAAAAGGCCATCTCCTACCATGAGATTTACTGTCTCTGAAGACTCACTGGAGGGTCAGCTGAGTTGGCTCTCACTCGAAAGCACACAACAACAAGGAAATAGTAGAGGCAGAGGAGCTACCAATGACTTACTAAGTTATTTCTAAGCTATTTCTTATTAAGGCATTTTAAAAATGGCAAACAAACATAACTTTCTAATCTGGTTAAAGCACAAGGGAACAAAACAACATTTATTCTAAGTGTTAAAATGGAAGGATAAAATATTTAACAACAGTAACTAAAAAGTCTTTATTAGAAAATTTTATTCAGATTAAATATGTAGTGTCTGTCTATTCTTGAGCACTTAGAGGTTAAGAGCCGTGCCACCAACCCAAAGGCAAGTGGTTCAAATCCACCAATTGTTCCTTGGGAGAAAGCAGAGGACTCTCCTCCTATGCAATTTAGAATGCTTGAAAACTTGCTAGAGGATCAGTTATGAATCAGTTCTGATTCAATGGAACAGAGTATCATCAACAACTACTGTTTTGACTTCCTGACTGACTACACAATTTCTTCTGCCATTATCCTATTTCCCCATTTAATGAAGGTAACTATGAAAGAATCCATAATTATAGATTCTATAAAATTGAACGTGGTGGCTTTATTCTGGAAGAAAAGTAATTTCTAGGGACAGCACTCTTCTTAAGAGTCAAAGTAGTATGGACTGCCTATAAATGAGATACATAATTTAAAAAGCAGTATGACTTTTTGTTTTTAAAAAAAGAAACCAGTAGAGCAATACTTGTTAAAAAATTACTATAATAATGAAATAATTTGATTATATGAGACAAGACACTAACTCAGTCATTTTAGTAACTAAAGAAACTAGTTTAGAACTAGTAAGATCAATTTAATATTTAACACTTTTGTAAAAACTAGAGGAAGAGCCCAGATGAGATGGATTAACACAGTAACTGGGGCAGTAGGAGTAGCTATGAAGGAGTCAGTGAGACTGGGTCAGGACAGGGCAGGCTTCAGAGCCGCTATACATAGGGTCGCTACGGGTTGCAGACAACTCGATGGCAAATAACAATAGTAAGATCTATCCTTAAGTTCTTCTGTGAGAAAAATTTACATTCCAAAGATAACAGGGTCAAGTTTACCTTTGTTTCATCATTTTCCCAATTATGATTCAACAATCAATACAAAATACTCACTGATATACTAAGGGTTTCACTCTTGTGGTCAAAATTCATTTTTCCACAGTAAGCCCGCTGAGATAATAAGTTGTCAAAGTACAACTTGCATCGTAATGTTAAGCACCTTGAAAAAAAGAAATTTGGCACATTATAAAGATAATAGGATAGAAAACTGTTTCACTCTGTTCTAAAACTAAGAAATCTGTGTAAATACATGAGGCCAAAGTATGGCAGACTGTTGGCATCTGTTTCTTACTTTGTGCATGGATTTTTGGATTATTTTTCCCCTATTTGTTTTTATAGTCATTTGTACAGATGTTGATGGGTTACAAATATGTGATATATAGACATCTTCTACTTGCTCTTCTAAATCAGAAATTTGAACTAATTCTATCGTGGCTGAAGATGCAAAACAGGGAACAGATGGGAAATTTTACAATTTGCTTGAGTGGTTACTACAACTGGATGGGAAAAATTAAGAATGGGAAACTGAAAGCCTTTGGACCTTGATATACAAAGACTGAAACTGTTAAGACACATTTTAACTGTAACAGGGCTACCATCTTTGATGAGACTACCACCACCTTTTGAAGTCAGCTTTACTATTATATGAATCTGTCCTTACTTTGAAATGTTGAACCAACCATTACTGGAAACAAATTTTTATCAAAATCACTGTACTTGTTATACATGAAGGTATCTAAATTATTAAAATGGCTTCTAACTTGTTATTGCATTAAAACAAGGCTAACTAAGAACTGTACTTGCCTATTCCAAAGTATAAATTCTTAAAGACACACTACTTTCATTCATAACCCAAGATAGCTTGTACATCCCCGTATTTCCACCAGCTCATTTACATTTATATAAAACATTTATAAAATGAATAAAGATGTAATTTCACATTCATTAATTCCATTATATTTAGTAATTAGTTTCTAGAAACATATAAATCATCCAATCAATTAATACATTATTATAGCAATCCATAAATCTTATCCTTGAGAGGCTTAATTTCTAAAGGAAATGAGAAAGGAATAAACTACCTATTTGTTTCTCCGTCTGTCTCCTCTCAACTTCACAGTGAACAATAAGAGTAAAGATTCTCTCATCAATTCTGGGCTTAGGATACCAGAACTCTGGTGGCCTGATGGGTAAGGAGTTACACTGCCAACCCAAAGATCGGTAATTCAAATCCACCAGCTGCTCCGCAGGAGAAAGAAGTGCAGTCTCCTCCTGTGTGACTTACAGTTTTTTAAAACCTCCTGAAGGGTCAGCTGTGAGTCTGTTCCGACTATGGAACTAAGAGTGAGATGATGCCGTACACAACTGGTTGGCTCAATGCCAGGTTTCATGTCTTCCCTACTTATCAGATGACATTCTATTGGGAAAAAAAGAACTTTTTCTCAATGATTTATTAACTGCTTTTGTATTTATCAGTATATACTTAACATTCTTATTTCTTTCATCTGGTTAACATTTGTTGGTGTGTACCATCAAGCTGACTGACTTAAAAGAGAGCCTGGATGACATCACAGAAATGTCCTAGCCAACTTCCTAGACGGTAATCTTCTTGCTCGATTATTTCTCCTATGGAGATGCTGCTGAGTTCCAATGCCAATTTTACCTGCTGTTAACAGTCTTGCACTTTAACCACTGCATCACTGGGCTCCTAAGATTTTAAGTCAGTGGTAATTATGAGTCATTATAACTTGAATCCTTTTCCTGTCAAGCTTGTTTAATCCTCAATTTGTACTAAATCTCCACATTTTAAAAAAGACACACCAAAAATTCTGGAGTTTTCTTTGATAGCTGTCAGTTTTCTTCTGCCACCAGAGCAACTACTATTGGTCAGTTTTCAGAACGTTTTGTTAAGACTAAAAGCATGCAAAGTATGCTTGAAACCTCAACTAAGCTTCATGAAAAAAAGAATTTAACCTTTCTTTCAACATTGATACGTATTTTTTTTGTGCGATATCTCAAAGACAGTCTTCAGAAAATGACAAAGATCTCTAGTGTATAAAAGATGAAAGATTTAAAGCATCTGATCATTCCAAGTTTTCTCCTAAGATTGGTAAACTATGTAAAAACAAGTCAATGGTAAAGAACTGTATTAAAGAAATACATTTAAACATTTTTTTACAAATAATTTAAAATATTTCCCCTCTAAAGAATGATATTAAAAGTTCTACCTGTTTCTAGAAAAAAAAAAAAACAAAAAACCACCAAAACCCACAAAACAAAAAAACAGAATAATGAAGATTAAGTTTATTATATTAACATTTTCAAGACTTTGGACATCAAATCGCATAGATCAGTGATCTCTTAATATAGTAACAAGCAAGATGACTCTTCCTACAGCCTCAAGTCACTACTTACAAAAAAAGTAAAGAGGGAAAAAACCCAGGTAAAGCCAGAAATCTTCTTATTTCAGTAAACAGAGCTGGAGGTCAAGGACATGCAAGTTACAAGACAGAGGTGTTAGCACAAAGACTGCACAGGGAGATCCTTGGAGTCTGTATAAAGGCTCCTGCTGGAGTCTACAGCTGATCAGTGCTTGTGTGGTGTGAAGGATTTACTGTTCACAATGGCTTCCCTATACTTTGGGCACATGGCCTGGAGGGACCAAACCTTGGAGAAGGACATCATGCTTAGAAAGGTGGAGGGACAGCACTGGGGAGCAAGACCCTGGATGAGATGGACTGACATAATCTGGGGAAATGCGGATAGATGTGTTGGAGACAATGAAACTGGGTCAGGATAGAGCAGGGTTCAGGCCTACTGTGCACAGCGTCGCTATGAGTTGCAAGAGACTCAATGGCACTTAACAACAATCATCCACTAACTGACTTTGCCATGTGGATGGGTGGGAATATGTGAACAGGGAGTGTTAGCCTATCCACAAGGGGGCTGGCAGAAACCTCACCACTAGCTAAGAAGACGCAAGAGAATGCAACGTGTCCTTCGGGACCAGAGATTCTTGTGCTGGTCAGATTAGGATCAACGATGAGAGCAGTAGCCATCGGAGCCATAGCAGAGAGCCAGAAACCTGACATGAGATGGAGTAGACTGGGACTGCTATGTCACTGAACCACAGCTAACAGCCCTGCCCAAGTTTGCTGGAGGGTAGGAGGAAATACATACTTGGCACACGGGACTAAAGCTGTGGGCCTCAAGGCTGAGGCACCTGGGAGTTCATTTAAGAAAATGTCCTGACTCTATTCTGCTACTTGCTTGAACTTCTGGCAGTTCTCTACCTCTGTATTGTTCTGGTTGTTTTTGAATAATCTTCAGCAGTATTTTGCTTGCATGAGATATCAGTGAAATTATTCAATAGTTTCCACATTCTACTTGATCACCTTTTTTGGAATAGGAACAAATATGGACCTCTTTTAATCTGTTGGCCAACAACTGTCCTCCAAGTTTCCTGGCATAGACCGGTGAGCATCGCCAAAGCTGTATTTGGTAATTAAATCAAACCAACTGGTATTCCATTGATTCCTGGGGCTTTATTTTTTGCCAGTGCCTTTAATGCAGCTTCCACTTCTTCATTACCACTGACTCATGCTCATATGATTTTTCCTGAAATTTTTCTTTGTCAATCAGTTCTTTTGGTACAGTGATTCCTTCCATCTTTTTTTGGTGCTTTCTGGGTCATTCAATACTTTGCCCACAGCAATATAGTTCAAGCTGGATTCAGAAAAGGGCTTGGCACTAGGGATATCACTGCTGATGTCAGAGCGATCCTGGCTGAAAGTAGAGAATACCAGAAGAATGTCTATATGTGCTTTATTGTATATGCAAAGGTATTTGACTCTGTGGACCTTAACAAGTTTTGGTGGACACTGAGATGAATGGAGTCCCAGAGCACTTAATTGTGCTCATGGGAAACCTATACCTAAATCAGGAGGCTGTTGTGCAAACTGGCAGGGTGCACTGCATGATTTGGAACTGGCAAGGCATTGTGCTAGGGCTGTATTCTCTCTCCATACCTATTCATTCTGTATGCTGTGCAAATTACTTAAGAAGCTAGATTCTATGAAGAGGAACGTGACATCAGGACTGGGGGAGGGGTGGAGTGGTTTATCAATAACCTGTATTATGCAGATGACACAACCTCACCTGTTGTGAGGACTTGAAGCACTTGTTACAAAAAATTGAGGAATGCAGCCTTCAGTATAGATTGCATCTCAGTGTGAAGAAAACAAAGATTCTTTGTTTAAACCAACAGGCAACATCATGACGGATGGAGAAGAGACTGAAACTGACAACAACTTCATCCTACTTGGATCCACAATTGACACTCTGGGGTACCAGCAGTCAAGGCTGGAGGGACCGAGTGGTAGAGGAAGACTCGGGATGATACAGAGTAACTCAGTGACTGGTCTGTCAGAGATGATGAGATTGGCTCAGGATAGTGCAGGTTTCAGAGCTAATGTATATAGGGTCGCTATGAGTTGCAAGTGACTTGATGGCACATAACAACAACACAGCAACCAGCAGTCAAGAAATGAGAAGAACTGCATTAGGAAAGTGTGCACTTCTAGACTTCTCTCAATTACTGAGGAATAATGATGTATGTCTGAGGACTCAAGTGTGTCTAATTCAGGCCATGGTCTTTCCGATCACTTGCTATGCATCTGAGAGCTAGACACGGTATAGGGATGACAGAAGAATAATTAATGCCTTTTAGTTGTGGCGTTAGAGAAGAGCACTGAACATCCCACGGGCGGCCAAAAAAACAGATATGTCTTGGAGATGGTTCAACCAGAGTGCTCTTTGGAGGCAAAATGATTAGGCTTTGGTTCACATACTTTGGACATGTTGCTAGGCATGTTGGGAAGGGTGGAGGGTCGGCGAAGAGAGGAAGACCCTAAACCAGATGGATTGACACAGTGACTGCTGTAATGGGCTCTAGTGTGTCAGGAAGTGTGAGGATGACACAGGATAGGATGGGGTTGAGATCCATTATTCACAGAGTCGCTATTAGTCATATTTGATTCAATGGAACCTAACAACAACAACAACAACAACATATTCTGCTACATAACTGAATTATAGCCTTTTTACTTTTCTAATATGGTTCGATATAGTCTGTGAGCTATTGCTGTAGTTCATGCTCCTACTGACCACAGTGGAAACCCTTACAATATACAACACAGAAGAGAGAATACACAGAATTGTATTCCCTTGGAACAGGAAAAACTAGACTATCATTATTCCCTTCTACAGAGGTTTAAAAAATAGCCACAAAGGGATAAAGATGAATCCTAATTCAAATCTCAAAATTATTTCTATTATTCAAGGACACATTGAAGAAAACCTAACAAACGTCATAAGGAATATGGCCAAAGTGAAAATCTGTTACGCATTAATGACTTTATTGAAATTTCCCTACATGTGTCAGTGCTTCTATGGACCTTCCCTTCTGAATACAGAAAAGACCCTTAAAAAGCATGTTACAGTTTGAATGACATGAGGGGAGAAAGGGGAATGGAGGTATGTGAAGGGAGGCTAGGGTTGCCTTGAATTCAAGTATATAAACTATCCCTACCAATAAATTTCCTCTGGTTTTGTATGCTTTGATTTTAATGAGTTAAGCTATCTGTGTGAAACTGCCTATCTTTGTACATCTTAATAATATAGAGTTTGCCTAATATTGTATTCATTTACTCAACCAATGTATACTAAGTTCCTACTTTATTTTGTGGTGGCAGATGTGGCATCCACTTCCTAAAAAAATGCCTCTGGAAACCCCATGAAATTTGATAAATGTCAAAAGTTATAGAAAGGCTTCAGGCCTTTTATTCATAGGGTCTCTATGAGTCATGCTCAACTCGATGGCAATCAACAACAACAACATCAACAACTGGTGGCCTGGAGGTAAAGGGCTGTGCATGTGGTTGAATCCATTGGCAGCTCCACAACAAAAAGATGGACAAACTCCTCTAGTGTAATTTACTGCCTGTGAAAACCTGCTGGAGGTTTAGCTCTAAGTTGGTTCCAAGTTGATGGTATATAGCAACAACAACTACTATATTTTAAGCGTCATTCTGGGCTCTAAAGATAAAGCAGTAAACAAAACACAATTTCTATATTCCTGTTGATAACAGTCTTCAAAAATCACAGTAAATCAAACACTGCCTCAACAGGTCCTACACCAAGCACTTACAACTCTCAGGAAGATACAATGCTCATGTATGAATTAGCCTGCTTCAGAACCTCCGTGGTGCCATTCAAAAGATGTTTTAGGTAGTGACTGAACTCATAGTCATCTATGAGTTACTTAGTGTAGAGTATGTAACAGAATGGAAAAGCTGGATAAGTTCATTACCAAGTCCCTTTTACATTTAGAATGTACAATTAGTGCCGAGTACCAGCCAACAAAACAGTGACAGTTTATTTCAGAAGTGAGTTATAATTTAGTTTAAGTTTGCTAAAAAATATTAAAAAACAATGAAAATATAAAAATGCAAAACCATAGCATTTTGAAGTCACTTACCTTCTAAACTGCTGATATGTTTTGCATCTGTGAATCATTATTTTTTCCAATAATTTAATAAATCTTCTTAAAGTCTTTACTTTGTTTTCCAAGTCAGCATAGGTTTCTTTTGCTTCTTTGTATTGCCTATTAAAAAAAAAAACAACAAAATTACAAGTAAACAAATGCTATTCACGAGAAACATAAAGCAGAAGGAAAAGATATCAAATATATTTCAGTGGGGAAAAGTAGCAAAATGGAACCTATCAGTAGATGCTGAAACTGAGGAGGAGTGCACTTGCTGCAGAGGGTCAAGGACTGCAGCCTTCAGTATGGACTGAGGCTCAATGTCAAGAAGACAAAGATTCTCACCACTGGACCAATTGGCAGCGTCAGGATGGATGACGAAGAGACTGAGATTGTTCACAGCTTCAGTTTGCTCGGCTCCACAGTCAACACTCTTGGCACCAGCAGTCAGGAAATCAAAAAGCGTATCATGATGGGAAAGTCTGCTGTTAGGGACCTCTCTAAAGTACTCAGGAGCAACAGTGTCTCTCTAGAGACTAAGGTGCGCCTGATACAGGCCATGGTCTTTGCAATCGCTTGTTATGCATCAGAGAGTTGGACAATGACTAGGGAGGACAGAAGGAGAGTGGATGCTTCTGAGCTGTGGTGCTGGAGAAGAGTACTGAATGTACCATGGACTGCCAGGAAAACAAACAGATTCATCTTGGAGAGGATTAAACCAAGCTACTCCTTGGAGGCAAGGATTCTGGGACTTCGTCTGACATACTTTGGACATGTTGCCAGGAGGGACGGGTCCTTGGAGAGGGACATCATGCTTGGGAGGGTGGAGGGACGGCGCAGGAGGGGAAGACCCTCTATGAGATGGACTGACTTGGTGACTGGGGTAATCAGGATGGGTGTGTCAGAGGCGGTGCGTTTGGCGTAGGATAGAGCAGGGTTTAGGGCTGTTGTGCATAGGGTCGCTATGAGTCGCAAACGACTCGACAGCACATAACAACAACAATCAGTAGATCCCAGAAGTCTCCAGACAAATGTACTTCCAGAGTAGAGAATGCTATTGTGAGTTAGAGCCACTGCCGGCAAGGCTGGAAGGATGGAAATAGAAGCCTTAGAGAAGCAAGATGTGGAGATCTGGTGGTGTGGTCTACAGGAAGTTTTACTGCTAATCCAAAGGCCATACCTCTCAGGCTGTTCAAAGCCACTAGCAGCTCTGAGAGAGAAAGATAGGCAATCCACCTCTGTGTAATTTACAGCCTTTGACACCCAATGAAGGGTCTATTCCAAGCTATGTGTCAGTTTCAACTCAACAATGAACAGAAATAGAGAGGACAACAAAATTGTGTGAGGAAAATGATCTAACAGTGGTAGATCTTAGAAAACACAGCAAATAAACTATTAATATAAGCAAAAATAAACCTAACACCTTGCTACAGAGTAAACTGACACACAGCAATCCTACAGGACAGCGTGGAATTGTTCCGTAGTGTTCCAAGGACGTCCTCGCTATGAGAGCAGCTCATGCTTCCTCCTGAGACAGGGCCAGTCACTGACCGTGCAGTCAGCAGCCGACTGTACAGAAACCCACCACTGGGCAATAACAGAATTCCAGTATAGGGAATGCTTTTGAAGATAAAGCCCAAGGGGCCTGATCATCTATTTAAAAAATCTGGCCACCCAAACTCTTAACTTTCATCATAAAACATCAATTTTTTAAAAATTATCGAATAGTCAACATTTTTAAAAATTAATTTTAATGAAAGTTTACAGAGGCTTAGGTTTTCTAGTCATTCACTGTTGCACTTTTCTCCCTACCGACCCCCTCTCCACCAACTCACTCTTCTCCTTGAAAAGAAACACTCTTTCATTGTTATGCAAAAAAAAAAAAAAAATCAAAATTTTAAAAAATGTACAAAACTGTCCCCATTTTATTCTGAAACACATGAGCCTGTCATTAGGTAGAACTGACTGACTATATGAATGCCAACTAGTTTGTTCTTTTATTCTTTATCATTTACTATGGCTTACTTTATTTAATTTTGACAGTAATCCATAAAGGCAAGAACTGTAATTATATTCATTTACAGATAAGAAAATTAGTCCAGAGGGTAATCTGTGAAGTCATTCAACTAGAGAATGACAATTGTAATTCAATGATAGAACTGTAATTCACACAAACATCCTACTGTACCAAAATCTGGGCTATAACTATGCTTACTGTTGTTACTGTAATGTGTTACTGAGGAGGTTCTGACTCACAGTGCCATTCTATGTATGAGCAGAACTGTCCTAGACAGTGTTTTACACTATGACCGTTACAGAAGCAGATCAAGTCACTCTCTTTTAAATCCATTAGGGAGGTTCAAATAACAACGTCTCGGTTAGCATCTGAGCACTTCATAGCTGTGTTATCATGCTTAACCAGAACCATGGAAGTACTCCTCTCACTGAAATCTCAGACATTACTGGTTTCTTTTCGTCCTATTAAATATGAAGGATTTGGAAAATGGTTTCTAGTAATTCTGATTTGTATTTCTTTCATTACTGGTGAAGGTAAACATTTTCATGGTTATATCAATCTTATTAAAAGGCCATTTACATTCAAATGTCAATCCACAGCAAGTTTTACATCTTTGACTAAATCCCGTCCCCACAGAGATATATAATGTATTGTTATGTGCTGTCAAGTTGACTGTAATTCATAGCAACCCTATGTACAGTAACTCTGAACCTGCTCTATCCTGAGCCAATCTTATTGTCTCTGACACACCTACCCCCAATACTCTAGTCACTGAGTCAATCCATCTCATCCATGATCTTCCTCTCTTGCTCTGTCCCTCCACCCTCCCAAGCATAATGTCCATCTCCAAGGGCTGGTCCCTCCTTGCAACATGCCCAAAGTATGTCAGATGGAGCATTGGAATACTTGCTTCTAAGAAGCAGCATGGTTTCACCCTCCCCAGGCCAAACTAGTTTTTCACAGAGATAGATAGATAGATAGATAGATAGATAGATAGATAGATAGATAGATAGATAGATAGATAGATAATAAAAAGAAGAAAAGGAGCAAACCACTTACTTCATTATTTCTTCTCTATTTCCAAAATTAGCATGTTCTGCCTCTATCTTTTGCCTTAATCGGTTAATTTCTCTGTCTAGAATTGAGGCAGATTTTTGTACTTCTATCCGCTCTGGGCAGATCTTTCTTGCCTGTGACATTTTCTCCTAATGTAAGAAAAGTTTAATATCTGTCAGATTCTTCTTTGATATATTAATTCACTGTAAACACTTGTGTCAGGATATACAAACTAAAATTTAGAACATATAATTAAGAAATCCATATCATTATATGTAATTATTCAATATTGACACTAAGCATTATACAAAAAAAATATAGTTCATGTTTATATATTTTCAAGGAAAAATGGTACTTCAGTAAATTGACAGATTTCCAATTTCCTACTGAAATAAATTTCAAGTAGTGGTTACAAAGAGACTGCATCTAAGAGACTCATATCTAAAATTTATGGAATACTCCAGAACCTCCACAAGCAAAAGGCATATGACTCAATCAGCAAACAGGCATAAGATATGAATGGACACTTCACCCAAGATGAAACTCAGATGGCAAACAAACACATGAAGAAATGTTCAAAATCCCTAGCTATCAAAACTATATCATTGCATCCCAGAAACAACAAAACAGCTCAAAAAGACAGCAAACAACAAATGCTGGCAAGGATATGGAGGGACTGGAACACTTATTCACTGCTGGTGACAATGTAAAATGGAACAACCACTATGGAAGGCAGTCTGGCGCTTTCTCAAAAGTTGGAATTAGAAATACCACTTGACCCAGCTATGCTATCTCGCTATCAAGAATATGCCCTTAAAAACCCCACAGCATTATTCACTACAACAAAGAGATAAAAAAAAAACTGTGGAAGCAATCAAAAACAATGAACTTGTAAAACATGGGTGAGTCTGGAAGACATGCAGAGTGAAATGATCTCTTGTCACAGAAGGACAAATACTACATAAGATCTCTGTTATGTAATGTGACTGACATAGGGGAGTGGACAGGAAAAGAGTGTATAATGAACACTGTACTGGAAGAGATGAAGGAAACGACTGACTGAAAGAAATGTATGATTAAGCATTATGCAAATGACAAGTAACAATCTGGAACAAGAATTGTGCATTACAAAGTGAACAGGAGGATGGAGAAAGGAGCGGAAACTGCATTAATAAAAGGTTACACAGTGCTATGAGATCAGATTCTTTGTATTTTAGAAAGGACTCTTAAAACTACTGATGGAGAAAACATAAAGAGACACATCTGCAAAGAATCAAGGTATTCTGTACACCGCTTATCTGACCTTCACAATATTCAGTTATTAAGTATAAAGCAGGTAAAATAATGGGTGACAGAGTTCAAATCACTTTCCTTCAGGTACATAAAAGCAAAGATGGAAATAACTCCTTCTAATTACGACTATTCAAAACTCACTACACACACTGCTAGAGAGTTGATCCTGACTCACAGCAACACTGCGTTAGTTTCTAAGATGATGAATCTTTACGAGAAGAGACAATCATTCTCACATGGTGGCTGATGGATTTGAACTGCTGACCTCTGTTAGCAGCACAACATATTACATCACCAGAGCTGTTTAATTAAGACAAGGTTGATTTATTCGCCTCTGAGCTACTATCTGTAGTTTGTTTGCTTTAGATTAAAAAAAAAAAGCATCTAGTAGAAGTTGAAATCCAATCCACACTCCAGCCACTTGGGGGGGGGGGCCCACCAAAAAAATAAATAAAACAAAAAAAGCATTCAAAACAAAATACCACCAACAAAACAAACAATCCAGGTGTCACTAATTAAATTCAAATTCATGGTGACTCCGTATTTGCTGGAATAGTCCTACTCTATTCTAACAAATATGCCCATACAGATTTTAATGGCTAACCACCAGGACTCTCTTCCAAGAACTTTAAGGCGGAAAAAGGACTCTGGTTAAGTCAAGATAAAGCATAAAAGGTCTATTTTCCTCGCAAAAAAAAGGCTCTATTTGCATGCCACCCAGGCTACTAAGGTTCTTTAAAAATAAATAAATAAATAAATAAAAATAAATTTGGAATTATGATATTAATGTAAATACACCTTAATAATGATGATTAAAGTCCTAAGCAAAATAAAGTGAAAGGATGAACATCGTCACAACCTCTAGTTCTTTCTGTTTCATGTTCAGTTCTCGTTTCTTCTTATTTAATGTGTCCAAGTGTTCTTTTTGTTTGTCTTCATAATGGCGCTTCCCTCGTTTTTGGTTATCCACTTCAGAATCAGCAAGGTTTAATTCATCCTGTTATAATAAAGTCAAAATATTCTATTAAGATTCTTTAAAGAAAACAAACAAGAATTAAAGGCATTGGTAGAAAATGAAGAATAAAGCAATTACGTTTCTTGAAGAGCTCATATTGACACCTGTCTGAGTGTTTCCAAAACTGTATGAAAATTTTTCCAAAATTAAGATTAAGAAGTCACCTTCAAACCCTTATAACAAGTCTCACTATGTGTCGTCACTATGCACCATCAAGTCAGAGCTCTGACTCACAGCTGACTCTCCAGCCAGTTTTCAGAGGCTACAAAAGGCACCAGAGGAGAGTCCATCTTTCTCTTGTAGAGCAGTTAATGGATTCAAACTGCCTGCTTTTGGGTTGGTGGGACAACTCCTTTCCACTAGAGCTCCCTCACTGTACAGTGCTTTCAAATATTTTCTTCTAATAGTTTTGAGAAAAGCCCCAGTAGCCTAAAGAACAATTTAAAATCATGTCAGTATTAGATATGTTTACAGAGGTCATCTGACAGAATTAGTTTTAAAAGGTAATGAAGTTAGGAAATCCCTAATTAAAGACAACATATGGTATAATTCCTTCTAAATTAAACATCCAAAATAAAGACAGAAAGTAGATTAGTGGGTTGCCTGGAGGTAGGTGATAGATACAGAGAACAGATTTTATTAGGAGCTCATAGAAGGAGAAATTGGAGTCTCTTCATTGCTAATCAATGAGGTAATGAAAATATCCAAAAACTGTGGAGATGGTTTAAAAACTGTGAATCTACTAAAATCCATTGAACTGTATACTTCAAAAACTGTGATTTGAGAGTTTATAGAGCAAATCTGTTTTCCATTCGCTTACCCATCTGTATTTTAATTACAATCACCATATTTTAACACTATTCCTTGTACTTCCTTGAGTCTTCATTTCAACTCATCTTCCTATGCTATCCCTTCCAAACTGTGGTGCTTTACCCCCGGGAAAATGCTGCTCTTTTAATGTCATATGGTTGATCATTCTAAGTGATTACTTCACTGGTTATTGTAATTCGGATACTTAAATGGATTTTTAAAAAAATAATAAAAAAGCCCCTTTATGTTGGTAGGTGCCCTTAGATGTCATTAAAATAAATTATAGAAGATCTAAAGATAAATTACTTTCAAAGATTCAGTAATGATACATGGAAATTCTCTCCAGAAGATTTAATACAGTTACAATCAAAACAGGCTTCCTTTTTTAAAACACTAAAACTCTCATTGTGCAACAACCAGATAAACCTGCTTGCTCAAAGTGAAGAGGAAGAAGAGATCAAAGACTATATCCTTCACCATGGATTACAACATCATGAAATGAAGAATGACATTTTCATTATTTCCTTCTACTTGGATCCACAATCAACACCCATAAAAACAGCACTGAAGAAATCAAACAACACGCATTGGGAAGATAAGATGCCCAAATATTAAGTGCTAAGGGGAAAGGATGTCACGTTACAATCATGGTGTCTGTGGAAAATACCTCATACAAGTTATGGTACTTTCAATTGCTTTAGATGGAGAATGAAATAAGATACAAGAATTACTGATGCTTTTGAACTGCAGTGTTGAATAATGCACTGTCAAAACAGAATGTGTATAATGATCCAAGGAAGTGGTGGAAGCTAAGGGATGAGGATGTGCAGGGGCAGGGGAGATTAATCATGGAGTTGTACACTTTAATGGGGAGTGAAGAATTAAAAAAGACCAATTTCTTGCAGAAAGTGCTTAGTTCCATTACAGGATGATGACATTCTCATTTATGTATTCCTTTTTGCTTTCAAGATGAATTCTCTAAGTCTTCAATACGGCAAAAGTTTTTCTTGCTTTTTACCCCTAAAAGAATATCTGTGTTTTAAATTCAAGTCTGTGGCCAATTCTGAGTTATGTTGTACAAGCTAAGACACTTGGGGTTGATTTTGCTAAACTAGATGTTTATTTACTTCAGCAGTTAGTTGAAAAGGCTCTATTTTTATCCAAAGAAGTACCTTTACAACTCTGTCAAATACTAATAGGTTTAAACTGAAAGTACTGACAAAAGGAAAAGTAGACTAGACTTCACAATTAAAAAGCTTTTGTGAATCAAGATCTAAAAAAATTAATCTATATGGCACTTTGTTAACTGGACGTCATTAAAATCTGCATTGTAAAAAACACTGTTAAGATGGAAAATGAAAGTGCAATTGTTTGAACAGAAGGAGGGAATACTTCAAATCCAGATAGGTTTTTTCAGGGTTGATCCTTGATACACACCTTTCAATCTTCTGCTGAGCAAATAATTCAAGATGGCCTACACATGAAGAAGAATGTGCATCAGGATTGCATCAGAATGTGTAGAGGAAGATCTAGATTTCACAGATGACACTGCTTTGCTTGCATAAAGTGATGACATAAATTCTCTCACTATCTCCCAGCAAGACTTGTGATAGATATGAACTACACTGATATAAAATTTATGCAATTATAAAATTTATGCAAGAAATACAAAAGAACTAGCACAGCTGAGAGAAAAGGGGAATAATTTTTTTTGTATCATAATTTAGCAGCTGGTATCGGAATATGTAGAACAGACTAGAGAACTTAGAAACAGATCCACACAAATAAGCACCACTAATGTTGTATTGGGAAGCTCTTGTTCTTAACAAGCTTTACTACTAACCCAAAAGATCATTCATATGGGAATTCTATGCTTAATCTTTTTGAGGAACCATAAATTTTTTTTTATATGTATTTCTTTAAAGGCTAAAAATGTTAAACATTTTATATGTGCATATATGTAGGGGTGTGTGTGTGTGTATATATATAGTTAAGTTCTTTTATTAAGTTCTCTTTGGCTTTTTGTTGCTGAGTTGTTAGAAGACTTAAAGCACTTACTGAAGTTGATGAAAGACTAGAACAGTTAATATGAGTTATATCTAAATATCAAGAAAATAATAATCCTTTAAACTGGTCCAACAGACAATATCATGATAGATGAAGCAAAGAAGGAAGTTGTTAAAAACTCTGCTCTTCTTGGAGCCTTAACCAACACTGAATGGAAAGAGCAGTCAACAAACAGAAAAATATATTATGACATAAAATATAAAACTAACTGGAAGAGATCTATATTTGTTCCCATTCCAAAGAAAGGTGATGCGACAGCGTGGAAATTATCTAACAATATCATTGATATCACAGGTAATCAAGATTCTGCTGAAGATTATCCAAAATATCAACAGAGAACTGTCAGAAGTCCAGGCTGGGCTTAGAAGGGGTTGTGGTACTAGGGATATTGTAGCTGATGTTAGATGGATTTTGGCTGAAAGCAGGAGTAGCAGAGGAATGTCTGTGTTTCATTGATTATGCAAGGCGTTTGACTGTGTGGATCACAACAAACTGGCTGACTATGAGAAGAATGGGAATCCCAGAAGACTTTATCGTGCTAATGCAAAACCTATACATGGACCAGGAGACAGTTGTCAAATCAGAGCAAGGAAACTGCATGGTTCAAAACTGGGAAGGGTGTACACCAGGGATGTGTCCTATCTCCATACCTTTTCAACCTATATGCAGAACAGATTATCCAGGAGGCTGTGCTGTATGAAGAGAAGTGTGGCATCAGGATTGGAGGAAGATTCAACAATCTGTGTTATGCAGATAACACAATCCTGCTTGCTGAAACTGAGGACCTGAAACTCTTTCTGCAGAAGGTCAAGGACTGCATGCAGCCTTCAATATGGATGGATTGAGCCTCAGTATCAAGAAAACAAAGATTCTCACCACTGGGCCAACTGGCAACATCATGATAGACGGTGAAGGGATTGAGATTGTTAACCACTTTAGTTTGCTTGGCTCCACAGTCAACATTCTTGGCAAAGTTTGCCGTAAGGGACCTCTCAAAAGTACTGAAGAGAAATGGTGTCACTCTGGAGACTAAGGTGCGCCTGATGCAGGCCATGGTCTTTGCAATCACTTGCTATGCATCAGAGAGCTGGACAATGACTAGGGAGAATGAAGGAGAATCGATGCCGTTGAGCTGTGGTGCTGGAGAAGAGTACTGAATATACCATGGACTGCCAAGAAAACAAGCAGGTTCATCCTTGGGAGGGTTAAACCATACTGCTCCTTGGAAGCAAGGATTCTGAAGCTCCATCTGACATACTCTGGACATGTTGTAAGGAGGGACCAGTGCTTAGAGAAGGACATTATGCTTGGAAAGGTGGAGGGGCAAGAGGAAGAACCTCTATGAGGTGAATTGTTTCTGTGACTGGGGTAACCAGGGGTAGGTGTGTTGAAGACAGTGAGATTGGCAAAGGATAGAGCAGAGTTTAGATCGGTTATATATAGGGTCGCTATAAGTCGCAGGTGACTTGACAGCACATAACAACATAAGTCTGATGTCAAGAACTTACAAGTACTTTTAGCTTGCAAGTGCTATACAGCAAGGATGCTAAAGACTAAGGTAACCCTGCTGGCAATCAATGGTATTTTCAGTTGTTTCCTCTCCATCTGAAAACTGAACGATGAGTAAGGAAGACTGAAAAAGAATCAATGACTCTGAATTGTAATATTTGAAATAAGTATGGGATATGGCATGGACTGACAAAAGAACAAACAAATTTGTCTTGGAGGAAGTACAACCAGGGTGCTTCTTAGAGGCATGGATAGTAAAACTTCACCTTGTATAATTTGGGCATGTTGTAAGGAAAGGCCAGTCCTTGGAAAATGACATCATGCTAGGGAAAGCAGAGAGAGGATTAGCAAGGGAGAGAAAAAGCCTCTTCACAATGGAATGACACAATTATGGAATCAATTGGCATCAGCATGGTGCAGATCATGGTGGCGAGACAGAATAGGGCAAGGTTCTCATCTGTTATTTATACGTTTGGTATAATATAGCCAACTAGATGACACCTAACAATAGATGCTCCCAATATGTGATCATAGTCAATCCTCATTAACAAAATTATTTGGTTAGTTAAATTCTCTTGTTTCTGTTATTAGGGCTATTGTGATGGGATAAGGAATAGGAATGGCTTCTTGGCTACTAACTAATTTGTTCTAACTCTAGATTTCATTTACATACTACAAGAGACTTTTGTTCCTGAACTTACTGGAATCATAATTCCAAGACTTGTTTCAGCCTCAGTGTTTCTTAAGCTGAAGGAGTTGAAAAATTCAAGCCATGAGTGGCAATACTTAAGGATGCTTTGGGTAGTGTTGAATGATCCAGGAAGCATTAAATGATGATGGAAGGAGTACAAAGAGTTACTATACCAGAAGAAACTGGCTGACACAGAAGAATTTCATGAAATAACTTATGAGTAAGAGCCTGTGGTGATGAAGGAGGAAGCTCAAATTGATCTGAAGGAATTGGCAAAAAAAACCAAGGCTCCAGGAGTTGATGGCATACCAATTGACATAGTTCAACAAAAAGATTCTGCTCTGGATATACTCACTAAATTGTGCCAAGAAATTTGGCAGACAGCCACTTGGCCAACTGACTGGAAGAGATTGGTATTTTTCCCATTCTAAAAGAGGGTGACCCAAAAGAGTGTGGAAATATCATTAATATCACATGCAAGCAAGTTTCTGGTGAAAATTACCCAATATGACTGGAGCAACACATCAACAGAGAATTGCCAGATGTGCAGGCTCTATTTAGAAGAGGTCGTGGTACTAGGAATATTATAGCTAATGTTAGATGGATCTTGGAGAAAGCAGAGTACCAGAGGAATGTCTATCTCTGCATCATTCACAACAAGTTATGGCTGACTCTGAGAAGAATGGGAATCCCAGAACATTTGATTGTGCTTATGCGAAGCCTATACTTGGACCAAGAGGCAGTCATCAGAACAGAGCAAGGAGACATTACATGGTTCAAAATCAGGAAGGGGGTGTGCCAGGGATGTATTCTGTCTCCATACCTTTTCAATTTATATACAGAGAACAGATTATCCGGGAGGCTCAGTTGTATGAACAGGAATATTGCATCAGGATTGGAGGAAGAGGCATCAACAATCTGCATTATGCAGATGACACAACCCTGCAAGCTGAAACTGAGGAAGACCTGAACTCTTTCTGCAGATGGTCAAGGACTGCAGCCTTCAATATGGATTGAAGCTCAACATCAAGAAAACAAAGATTCTCACCACTGGGCTGACTGGTAGCATCCTGATAGATGAAGAGACTGAGATTGTTAACCGTTTTAGTTTACTTGGCTCCACAATCAACACTCTTGGTAACAGCAGCCAGGAAATCAAGAGACGAATTGCACTGGGAAAGTCAGCTGTCAGGGACCTCTCCAGAGTACTGAAGAGCAACAACATCAGGCTGGAGACCAAGGTGTGAAAGTCTTTGAAATTACATGCTATGCACAGGAGAGTTGGACAATGACTAGGGAGTATAGAAAGAGAATCGATGCCTTTGAGCTGTGGTGCTGGAGAAAAATGTTGAATATACCATGGTCTGCTAAGAGAATAAATAGGATTGTCATGGAGAGGGTGAAGTTGGGCTGCTCCTTGGAGGCAAGGATTCTGAAGCTTTGCCTGACATACTTTGGGCATGTTGCAAGGAGGGACCAGTCCTTCATGTCTGGGAGAGTGGAGGGACAGTGCAGCAGAGGAAGACTCTCGATGAAATGGATCAATTCAGTAACTGGGGTGGCAAGAGTAAGGGTGTCAGAGACAGTGAGGTTAGCACAGGATAGAGCAGGACTTTTGTACATAAGGGTTGCTATGGGTCACAAGTGCCTTGACAGCACATTACAACAACAAACAACATTTCTAAATAAATTTACACAACTTCTCGCTCATCAATTTTGCTTTTTAAGTTGTCCAGAAAAAAATAATTAATGATCTGAATCTTAATTTCTCAAAATTATTGTTGCACATTTCATCATTTTGATTTTATGTTATCCTGTTAATTCTTTATTCAATTAACTTAAAACAACAACAACAACAACAATATCCAACCCAAAACACTTTTCTTTTAACTTCACTGCTCTAATTCCTAAGTTCTGAATTCTGCCTTCCTTATTCTTGGTATTTTAACATTTCTTTTAATACTTTTTATTTTTTTCTTTTCACAACCAGTTTCTCTGGTCTTTAAAATTTTTATTTCAAGTAACTACTACTTGTCTTCCTCAATAATATTCTTAATCCTTTTTACCTTCTCCCAAATTTTTTAAATTTAAAATTTATATTCTTCTTAACCAGTTAACTTATCAGTATAATTTCTCTTTTAAAAAGTATCATAAATGTCTTAAACTACCTTGCCAGGAATATGAATAGCAACTACAGAGATAATAAACAATTCTAAAGGGAAATGTTTTCTATACACAATTGCTTTTCTAACTTTCATATTGTCTGAACTCTTTAAATTATGATTACCAAAAAAAAAATTGACAATGAAGACAATGATTAAAGTTCATACACATATGAAACATTTTGTTTCCAAGGAACTTAAACTTTCTTCAGGTTAGGTCACCAACATACTTTTCGTTTTACTATATACCATTAAGCTTTTTCAGAGTTATAAAGAGAAAATTTGTTACTTAGTGTAATTTTAAGTTATTCATAAAAATAAAGAATTTGAGTTACCTGCATCTAAGTTAGTATACAAAATGAAGAATTTACAATTCATTAGAAATATCCTAATTCTTTTTCGATTCAACCAAGTAGATACTTAAAAAGAAAATAAATTTCATTCACCCTGAAATGTAGTTGGGTACTACCTGACTTCAAATTGGCTTTTATGATCCTTGAGCTATTAAAGGAAAAGAGGCCATGAGAACAAGGAAGTACAGGAACACCTTGGCAATATTGCGGGTTTGGTTCCATAATAAAGTATCACAAAAAAAGCAACTCACATGATATTCTTTTTGGTCTCTCATGCATATAAAGGTTATGTTTACAATTATACTGTACTCTATTATGAAAGTTCTGGTGGTGTAGTCTGTAGGGAGTTAAGCTGCTAGCTGAATGGCCATGCCTCTCTGCTGGCTCAAATGCACCAGTAATTCTGAGGAGAACATGGGCAATCTCCTACTGTTTAACTGACTGCATCAGAAACCTGGTGAAGGGCCAGTTAGGAGTTGGTTGGTTCTAATTCAATGGCAATAAACTCAAACAATCTGAAGTGGAAAAAAACTAAAACACTGTAGTAATCACCAAAAGATAACACAAATACATGAAGTGAGCACATGGCATCAACAAACTTAATCTGAGGATCATCCATAGCATTGCTTACAATTGTTGAAAAATAATATGATCTGTGAAATAAAATCACAAAAAAATGAAGCATACCTGTTCAGAAGGCATATAGACATATAAGATGTCCCTACTCTTGGTTCTGGAAACAAAACAAAACAAACCCACAAACTCAAACCACTAAACAATAACAAAAGCAACTTTTTAAAGAAATAGCAATCTGGTGACTTTATTCGACTGAAGACATGAATTTAATGTTACCAAGTTAACTCCAACTATTTGTAACCCGATATACAACAGAATGAAACTCTAACCAATCCTGTGCCATCCTCACAGTATCTACTGTACTTAAGGCCACGGTTCCAATCACTGTATTAATCTATAGAAAAGTCTTCCTCTCTTTCACTGATCCTCTATTTTTCCAAACCTCATGTCCTTTTCCATGGATTAGCCCCTACTAATAACATATTCACAGTACTTGAGTTGAAGTTTACTATTCTGGTCGGTAGGGTGTATGCTTACTACACCTTCCAGTTCTTATTTCTGTGTTCTTCGTAGTCTATGGAATACTTAATACTCACTCAATACTCTACCAATACCACAATTCAAAGGCATCCATTCTTCTTCAGTCTTTCTGTTCACTCAGCAACTTAAACATGCAAATGAAAAACTCACTGCCATCAAGTCAGGACTGACTCAAAGTTGACCCTCTGGTTTTTAGAAACTGTAAGTTATTACATAAGAAAGTACTGTTATTTCTTCTGATAAGAAACTGAAAAAGAGGTGTGGCATTTGGGTTAGCAGTGTAATTTCCTGAAGACCATACCACTCTACCTCCTATGCATATGAAATAAACTATGACTACCATGGCTTGGGGCAGGCAAACCTTAGTCTTTAAAATACTTATTTTTGTTTTTTAACACTTTTTAAAAGGTCCATGGCAACACATTTGCCCAATGTAATACGTCATTTGATTTCTTGACTGATGTGTTCCATGGCTGTTGATTGTGGAGCCCAACAAAAGGAAAAAAAACTTGACAATTTCTCTTGAGGATTTTTGGGTTTCTGATGTTGAAGTATAATCTATACTTGAAGATATAGATGTAAATATGTAGTCTTCGATCTTCTTCAGTAATTGCTTTCAGTCCTGTTCATGAGACAGGTTTCATTTTACTTGAGCTAATGATAAAAACTTAATTATTAAAATTCTTTAAACCCTAATCGTATGGAGTTAAGAGTTACACTCAACTATAAATTCTGGTAGGGCAATGTCCAACAAGCAAACTACACATATAAATGCATTCGCACGTGCACACACACACACACAAGCAGCAACAATATATACCTTAAGGGGATCTGCTAGCTCTGATAGTTGATTTATTTTCAATTTAATTGCATCATACTTGTTCTCTGCCTCTATTTTCACACTTTTAAGATTCTCCATCTTTTCTTTTTGTTGCTCCATATTTTCCTCAACCATTTTCATCTTGTTTTTATTTTCTTGGGCTTCATCTTCCTGTTAACATTTATAAAACTGGTTATTTAAAACTTAAATAATATAGTAAAACAGTAACAAATATAATTCCATGAAATAGGGAATTATAGGTTATAGGCAAACTAGATCAAACAAAAAGCTTACATTTAAATTAGAAACCAAGGGGAAAGATAAGGCATAAAAGGAAATGCAGAAATTAAATGCCAGGCAATTTTTTAATCATTAAAATAGATAACATTATTCTAAAAATCTAGATATACACAAAGAATACTAGCATTTTTATATCCTTGATGAAAAGTAGGACGAACAGAAAACAGGTCAAAATATAAGAAGGGATGATATTTAGCAAAAAAATTTCTCATTAAAAAAGTGTCACCATGTTGTTGTTAAGTGCCATCGAGTTGTACACGACACATAGCAACCCTATGAACAAAAGGCCTAAACAATTATATAACTTTCATCATTTCTCCAAGTTCATTAGAGTTTCCAGAGGCAAGTTATTTCAAAAGTGGATGCCACTCCTGCTTCTAAGCTTGTGTTAATCTGGGATCTCCACCAAATACTGTCCACCATAGGTAACCATTATCGCATTTGACACATCAGCGTCACAGTGTTCAGCATCACAGCAACCACAAGTTACCTCTGTACAGCAAAATGACAGACCCGTGCTACCACTTAGAAGAATGTATGACAATCAAAGTGTAACCAAAGCAGGACTTTATTACTAGTTTTGGTCACTGCTTTATTCCTAATACTTAAGGGGCCTGCTACACAAAAGGCATTAAATAAATATTTAAAGAAAACTATCTTATTTTCATTTACTAAAACTCAGAGACACTAAGCTAAATATCAAATGATGCCTGACACAACAAAATAAAAATAACAAGTGTGTAGTGAATGACTATGAACCTCATTAACTTGAGAAAAAAAGAAAACCATATAAAGAGACCAACTATAAGTTCCTGAAAAATATTACGGTTATCTTTATTCATTAATAACAAGACACACTGAAAGTGCCTGCATGAAAACTGCAATTTCTACAATGTGATTTGATAGGTCACTGTTCACAATGCCACTAACACAGATTATTTAAGTACGCAAAATGCATACAAAAAAGGAAGGGATGTTAAAAGCTTTATGATACCAGTTTTTATCTAATTTCTCTATAAAGATAACAATCTTAAAGAATGTTGTTGTTAGGCGCTATCTTGTCAACTAGGCCTTAGAACAACCTTATGACCAAGAAAATCTTAGAGGAACTTTGCTATGTCCTGCATCACCCTCAAGCCTACTGTCACAGTCACTGTTTTAATCCAACTACTAGGGGGGCTTCCTCTCTTCTGCTGACTTTCTACCTTACTCACCCTGATGTCTATTTGAGATAATCTCAATAAAAAATACTTTTTTTTAAACAAAGGTGGAGTGTAAATCTCATTCATAGTTGTACCCTTTAACATTACATTGAAATGAGAGAAAAGCATCCTACCAAAGTGGCGATATCTACAGACTGGTGTTCTTCTATATTTTCAAGTTCTCGAACTTCAGAAAGATGTTTTCTTATCTTCATCTGGAAGAAAAATGGACTTTTTAGTGATATAAAATGAAAGACAAAACAAAAAGCTTGGAAAGGATACATTAAACCATGGAATTTTTATTGGTATATGATACCAATAGTTTAGAATAGTTTAGGAATAAAATAAAAAGGGTATGTTAGCATTATTATGTGAACCAAAACAGGCCATCCAATAGAGATGCAAGTAATACAAATCAGCATTCAAAACTATGACAATGTTGAATAGATAAAAGATTATTTATGAAGCATTTTCTATTAATCTAGCAATTCTCCAAGTGCAACCCAAACACTCTTAGACTACTAGGAATTTTTAAAGACCTATTCAAGGGTCTATGAGTTCAAACCAATTTTTACAACAAAGCTGAAAACATTATCATTTTACTATCACTTTCTCACAGGTATGCAGGAATTTTATAAATATATTATGTGTAATATTGTTTCAGGCTACATTAAAAAAGTGAAATGAGAATTCAGTTGAATTTTAATTAAGTCAGATATTAAAGGTATATATAAATACCAACAAATGCCGATTAAGTTTCATTAAACTCATTATCATTAAAGTTATTTATATTAACAGAGTTTACTATCATGATATTATAAGAATACCTAAAATTTGTTTTCATTTTTAATCAATACTGACATGTTGTTGTTACGTGCCGTCGAGTCGTTTGTGACTCATAGCGACCCTATGTACAACAGCCCTAAACTGTGCTCTATCCTGTGCCAATCTCACTGCCTCTGATACACCCATCCCGAGTACCCCAGTCACTGAATCAATCCACCTCATAGAGGGTCTTCCCCTCCTGCACTGTCCCTCTACTCTACCCAGCATGATGTCCCTCTCCAAAGACCTGTCTCTCCTTACAACATGTCCAAAGTATGTCAGACGAAGCCCCAGAATCTTTGCCTCCAAGGAGTAGCCTGGTTTAACCCTCTCTAGGATGCACCTGTTTGTTTTCTTGGCAGTCCATGGTACATTCAATACTCATCTTCATCACCACAGCTCAAAGGCATCAATTCTCCTTCTAGCCTCCCTAGTCATTGTCAAGCTCTCTGATGCATAACAAGTTATTGCAAAGACCATGGCCTGTATCAGGCGCACCTTCAATACTGACATAATTCACATAAATAAAACTTCTTTTAAGCATCTAATAGGGCTTAATATAAAATTTTGAGAACTACTGCTTTAAATAAATACATATAAAAATCTTAACAAAAATGTTTGACAGCAATGAGAAAAGTCTGTACATGTTACCTTTAACTCTTTATAATGTATCTGGCACCTTTTAAGAAGTTCTTCATTACATTTAATGTCCTTTTCAAGGGCAGATATATGTTGCTGAAGATTCAGAATCTGAGCCTTCTTATTTTCAACATCATTCTCCAAGTGGCTTGATGAAGAAAAAATGAACAGTGTATTATGTTTATTTCTAAATATCTAACCTTAAAAGAAAACAAAAAAGACTTACTGGTAATAATTTCTATGCAAAACTCCATTCAGTGAAACAAGTTCTACAATCCTACCAAGTGGTTTTAAAACAATGTATTAAATGAAAAATTCCAAGATTATTCTAAAATTGCAATTATTTTATTACCAAATAATTAGGAATGAATGTAAGCTAGATATTATGCACAGGGAGACACAGAATTAAGACAAGATTCTTGAAAAATTAATATGCTTAAGTCTATAATATTACAGGAACCAAGTGAATTGGATCATGGAGGATAAAATAAGTTTAAAGGCAGTTCAGTATTTATTGTTGGCAGAAATCTGAGAATGTGGTGGGGTTAAAAAACAGTAAAAAAGAAATGAGGATATAGATACAAGCAGCAGATGCCAAACCCGTAAGGGACTTCCATGTGAACAGTCACCTTTTTTTGCCTCAGTGATTCAAGGCCTAGTCTTTCACAGCCACATGCTTAATGAGAATCTTTGCAGTTAATATTTTCTTCAATGTATTATACATACTTTCTCCAATGCATATATATATATATTTCACTAAAATGTACATTTCCTCACATTTTAACATCTCTCAAATCTTTTGCCAGTTCAACTAAATGAGCTCTTTTTCTCTTACAAGAGATGAAAGAGAACATCTAAAATAATGAAATATGGTGATGACACTATTTTGCCAGGTTACAGACATAAATGAGGAAGTGGAAAAGATTAGCGGGCAGATGATGTGAAAATGTAATACAGCCCCACTACATTAGTAAGAAGAGCCTATCACAAGTTTGTTAGTAGTCAAGTAATAACTTTGTTGAGAAAACAAGCAAAGATTAACAAATAAACTGCATTACAACAGCTAGTCTAAAAAGAAAAGCCAAGAAATAACTAAATATTCTGCAATCATACTTTTTAAATAACATTCTACCTTCAAATACATAATGGTGATAACATAGCTGTACTGGGATTATCAGAAGCCAAAGCTTTATTTCCAACCAGCTGCCCAGGGATCCCAAAATGAAAGGCAAATAATTTACAATAGGAAGTAGTGCAGTGAGCTACATTCAACCTCCTATCTTTCTGAAATGATGTAACTCAAAGTAAAACCACAGAACATTGTAAGGAGAAGCTTGAGGACTATGTCCAACAGCACATCTGTACAATTAGCAAAAGCAAACAGTGGGCAAAGTGACATAACTGATTTATATTCTCGGTTGTTTATCTTGTTGCAACTAGGTAAAAAAAGCAATGTTGAGATCCAGCCTAATCAGATAGAAGCACTATTCTAAAATACTCTCAATCTAGACTATGGTCATCAGTGTGATGATGGAAAAATAAACCTCAACACAGAATTATATTTATCTATATGATCTTTTAAGACTAAATACTGAGATCAAACATAATCCAGTTACTTACTGCAATAATTACTAAACAAGTATGTGTCACCGAGTCAAACACAATTCAGAGTTACCCTATGAACAGCAGACTTGAATTCTGTCCTATTCGGTGTCATTTTCATCATCTCTGATATATGCGAGCCCACTGTTGGAACTGTTTTAATCCATTTGGTTGAGTTTCTCCCTTCTGCTGACCTTCAATTTTTCCAACCATGATGCTCCTTTCTGAGGAATAATCCCTCCTGACAACATACTCAACGTATGTGAGATGAAGCTTTACCATTCCTGCCTCCAAGAAGCACTCTATACTTTCTCTAAGACATATCTGTTTGTTCTTTTGACAGTCCATGGGATATTCCAACACTAGAGTTCAAAGGTATCAATTCTCCTGTCATCCTTACTCACTGTCCAGCTGTCAAATGCACAAATGATTGAAAAGACTACAGCCTGAATAAGGCACACCTTAGTCCTCAAACTGACATCCTTGCTCCTCAGCAATTTGGAGAGGTCCTTGATAGTGGATTTGCTTAAGTAACATCTCCCGATCCCCTGATACTAAGGATGCTGGCTGTGGATCCAAGTAAGATGAAACTGTTGACAATTTTAATCTTTTCTCCTTTTTACATAATGATTGCTTGATGGAAAGAATATACAGTCGCTGTACCCAAAAGAAGTGGCTGACAATGAAAAATTTCAGCAGTATGAAAAAAATTGTTAGTTGCCATCAAGGGCAGTACATCTCATAGTGATCCTATGAACAGCAAATTTTAACACTGTCCTATCCTGTGCCGTCCTCATCAAATCTGACACATTGTAGCCAATGCAGTCACTGTGCCTACTCATCTTCTTTATCATCCAGGCCTCCAAGAAGTACTCTGTTTGCACTTTCTCCAAGACATACCTGTTTGTTCTTTTGGCAGTCCATGGGGTGTTCAGTACTCTTCTCCAACACCACAATTCAAAGGCATCAATTCTTTTGTCATTATTATTCATTGTCCAACTCTCAGATTCACAGCAAGTGAGTGAAAAGACCATGGTCTGAATCAGTCACACCTCAGTTTTCAAACTGGTATCACTGCTCCTAAGTATTCTGAAGAGATCCCTTACAGGAGACTTTCCCAATACAGTATATATTTTGATTCTATGAGTACTAGTGCAAAGGGTGTTAACTGTGAATCCAAGCATGATGAACTATTAACAATTTCAATCTTTTCTCCATCTATCAGTATGTTACTTATTGGCCTCTTGGTTAGAATATTTTTCTTTTTGATGTTAAGACGTAATTCATACTGAAAGCTGTGGACTCTGATCTTGTGCAGCAAGTGTTTCAAGTCCTCGTATTCAGCAAGCAAATCTGTGTTATCTGAGTAATGCAGGTTGTTTGGTGAATCTTCCTATAATGATGATGATGCCGCTTTTTTCTTTTCTTTTCTTATGGGCTTTATAGCCCAGATTTTTAAATGATCTACTCAGCATACAGACTGAACAGGTATGGAGAAAGGACATAGCCCTACACACTTCCATTGTTTTTAATCCATACAGCGTTCCCTTGCTCTGTTCAGACAACAACTTCTTGATCTAGGTATAGGTTTCACTTGAGCAGTGTTGAGATGTTCTGGGATTTTCATTCTTCTCAAGGTTAGTTATAGTCTGTTAAGATCCACACAGACAAATGCCTATGCACAGTCAATAAAGTGCAAACAGACATTCTTCTGGTCTTTTCTGCTTTCTGCTAGGATCTATCTGACATCAGTAATATCTCTCGTGCCAGCCTCTTCTAAACCCAGACTGAATTTCTGGTAGTTTTCTGTCAATGCAATGTTCTAGTCATTTCTGAATGATCTTCAATATTTCGCTTGCATGTGATATTAATGATATTGTTCAAGAATTACTATATTCTATTGAATCACCTTTCTGGGAATAAGAACAAATATAGAGCTCTTCCAGTCAAGCTGGCCAAGGAGCTGTCTTCCAAATTTCCTGGCACACACATCCAGAGCTATATCTCTTAGTTGAAGTATGTCAAATGGTATCTCACAGATTTGGGGGCCTTATTTTTTGCCAGCATCTTCAATGCAGCTTGAACGTCTTCCTTCATTACCACTAACTCTTATTCATATAATACTTTCTGAAACTTTTCAGTGTCAACCAATTATTTTTAGTGAATCATTCAGTATTTTGTCCACAGCATCTCTCAGTACTGAAACTTGGGCCTTCAATTTGTTTTTCTGTACTCTTAGCTTGAGAAATATGGAGTAAATTCTTCTCATGCTATTCTCTCACTCCAGCTATCTGCATATTCCTTCATAATATTTTGTTCTGTCTTCTCAAGCTGCTTATAAAGTCTTCTGTTCATCTCTTTCAGCTCTGCATCTCTTCTCTCTGTTTTGGTTTCTTTACATTTTAGTGCAATTTTAAAGCCTCTTGTGACATCTATTTTGGACTTTTCTTTCTTCTGTCTGTGTAGTAACTTTTTACTCTCTTCATGGATGACTTCTTTCTCCGGTGGTCTCCCACAACTCATCTGGTCTTTAAAGATTAGTGTTCAGTGTCTCAAACATATTCTTGAGATGCTTTTTAAACTCAGGTGGGATAGACCCAAGGTTGTATTTCGGTTCTTGTGGACTTGTGTTAACCTTCTTCAGCTTCAGCTTGAACTTGCACATGAATTATTGATGGTCTATTCCACAGTCAGTACCTGGCCAGGTTCTGACTGCTGATATTGAGCTTGTTCAACAATTCCTGCCATAGATATAATCAATATGAATCCTGAAGGAAGCTGTGGAAGAATTACAGTGAAGCTAAAAATTTGATATACCTACCTTATTTCAGAATCCACATCTCTGCTCAGGAACTTTGGTCTTGTATATTCAGATGAATAATAACGCCCAGGAAAAACCTGATCACCTTCAGCAGTAAATGCTTCTCTGCAGTTCTTAGGTGGCTTTTGGGACTGCATAACTGCACGAGCTACAGAGTTATTCTAAAGGAATGTGAAAAAAATATTTTCAAAATTATAAAACCCATCTTATAAAGTTTCCAAATTATACCTATCCTATTATATTGACATTCTATTTTATTTAAAGATCCAAACGAAATAATTTCATCAAGTTAAAAACAATTAAAAAAAATTTCAAAAGCAACTTTCAAGGTTCCATCAATACTATTAAAATAGTTAGAAAAACTTACTCAACAATGTTAGAAATTTACTGTTTTCTATTAGACTAGTTATTTAATTTTTAAATTCTAACAGTGCTATTTAAATACTTTTATAAAAAGCATTTTTGGTACATTTCTGTATTTAAAAATCATTATTTCAGACAGATCTTACTTTGTAAAATAACTTTTACACCCTGGAAAAAAGACATGTATAAAAAGCAAATTCTAATACGAGATTGCTGTTGCCATTAGGTGCCGTCGAGTATGACTCATAGTAGCCCTATGAACAGAAGATCTGAACCCTGTTCTATCCTGCACCATCCTCACACTTCCTGACACATAAGAGCCCACTGCAGCAGTCAAGGTATCAGTCCACATGGTTGAGGAACTTTCTCTCCTTTGCCAACCCTCAACCTTTTCCAACATCATGACCTTCCCCAGAGAACAGACCCTCCTAGCAACATGCCCAAAATATGTGAGGTGAAGCCTCATCATTCTTGCTTCCAAAAAGCACTCTGCCCACACCCTCTCCAAAACATATCTAACAAAAGATTGTTTTGTACCATGGAATCGAGACCAAACCATAGCTGACACTCTGGCAGGTTATCAGAGGCAGTTAATTGCACGAGAGGAGACTGCCCATCCTTTTCCCATGGAGCAGCTGGTGGCCTTGAACCCACGTGCCTTTGGGATTATAGCACAGCTTCCTGCTAGTAGGCCAGTATACTGCCAATATTATTGCTGATTGCCTTTGAGTCGAGCACGACTCACAGTGACCCTATGAACAAAAGGCTTGCAGCCCCTCAACAACTATCAACATTTATTCAAGTTCACAGAGTTTCCAAAGGCTTATTATTTCGCAAGTGGATGCCACTCCTGCTTCCAAACCTGTCATAGTATGTTATTATATTTATATGCAACATATGGAAATAAATATATAAGTTTTGGATGAAGTAAAAAGGGGATTACGGTTAATCAAGAACTAGTTAGTCTCTCTCTCTGGGAAAGGGCTTTACAACAGAGCATTATTATTTTGTTTGAAGTATTCTTCTAAAACACGAGTGCCAAAACCACAAATAATTATTACATGAACTTGAAATATAGAATATTGTGACATATCAATATCACTACTTCTCCTTTCCTATTAATGAGGAAAAACAGCTTCTAGCATGTTTATTTTGAATATAGATTTGTTTTCAAATTCTCTGACCCTTCTGAGCAAATTTTTCAACTGTTCAAATATAATATGGGAATCTAATAAAGCAAGGATAGTGCAAGGTTCAGTTTACTGTTCAGAGTCACTGAATAATAGCTGACTCAATGGCACCAAACAACAGCAACAACGAAACAAGTACATAAAAATGGAAAAATAAATATAAACACTGACTTATTTTAGAGGTCAAAGTTTTAAGAGAATAATGTATAAAATATCAAAGAAGTATATCTAAAGGTAGAATAATAAGTATGTATCTTTACTAGCAACTAAAAATGGATCTGTCAGCCAATCATGAAAGAATAAATTTTTTTTATAATACTATACACCAAAAGGACTATATTCAATTGTGAAGAAAATTTTCTGGAGAATAGCAAAAAGTTATATAAAGGTCTATCGACTAGAAAAAGCACAATCAAGTCTACAAAAATGATCCTAGCGATTTTTCTGTAATGTAAAAATTCAATGATGAGGCAGATCAACAACTCTACAATAAAAGAAAGGGAATGTACATAACCATTTTTAGCTTTGAAAACGTCAAAATAGCAACAGCAAATATCTGGTCTTACTTTGATTAGCAGCACTGTCTCTATGCCCCTCATATCAATTAGGCTATTGGCAACAACTGCATTATCTATTTCTAAAGCAGTCAGAACTGTTGGAAAGTCTGGATGATACGCAGCTCTAGGGAACAAGAAAGATGCAAGGATTAAATTACCACATATTAATATTATACAAATGCATATATAATTTTAAATAAGTGAGTGTATAAATGAACAGTTTATACATAATACAATCATGGGGAAATATATGGTAATAAATTAAAAAATCCACATATTAAGGTTTTCTATATTATTTACGCAGCAAGTATTTTTAAAATGTTATCTGTTAGGTTCTGTACTAAGTACATGACAAATATTTACTCATTCAATTTTATGAGATGTATACTGTCATTCTCTCCATTTTTGTCAGATATTAAGTTTCAGGGGGTTTAATCGGTTTCCCAATGTTATAAAACTAAGCCTATGATGTAAATCACATAGGGCAGCAAACTCTCAGAATCTAGATTCAAACTAAAAAAACTCAAACTCTCCACCAGATGCTCTGCTCAGCGGGAGAAGGAGGGGCAGTATCCTCCTGTACCAGTCAGATCCGATTTGACGGTACAAGCACAAAAAATAATAAAATAAAATTGAAAAAAAAATTAAAAACAAAAACAAAAACACCAAAACTCAAACTCTCCGCTACCAAGCAGGAACTGACCCGTAATTGGGTTTCCAAGGATATAAACAGCACAGATTACACATCTTTGTCCCATGGAATCACTGCTAAATTAAACCACAGGACTTGCAGTCTTTTGATTAGCAGTTTAAGGCACTATGCACTATGCCATGAACACCTTAATAGTATTCATCTAGCACATAAAACTTTCTCCACTCATACCTATAAAATAAACAATGATTATTAAATTAAAACTTTTACTATTACCATAGGTTTTTCAAATCTTAAATGGATTTTGGGTCAATTTATGCTCTCATTTTCCTCAGCAGCTATTTTAAACTCTTAAATAGGATTTCAATAAACAGATGCTGCCCTGGATGTGCTCACCAAATTGTGCCAAGAAATCTGGAGGACAACTACCTGGCCTACTGACTGGAAGAGATCTATATTTGTTCCCATTCCAAAGAAAGGTGATCCAACAGAGTGTGGAAATTATAAAACAATATCGTTGATATCACATGCAAGCATGATTCTGCTGAAGATCATCCAAAACCAACTAGAACAGCATATCAACAGAGAACTGCCTGAAGTGCAGGCTGGATTTAGGAGAGGAAATAGTACTAGGGATATTATAGCTAATGTTAGATGGATTTTGGCTGAAAGCAGAGAGTACTAGAGGAATGTCTATCTGTGTTTCATTGACTATGCAAAGGAATTTGACTGTGTGGATTACAACAAACTGTGGCTGACGTTGAGAGGAATGGGAATCCCAAAACACTTGATTGTGTTTAAGCAAAACTTATACTTGGACCAGGAGTCAATCATCAAGACAGAGCAAGGAAACACTGCATGGTTCAAAATTGGGAAGGGTGTGTGCCAAGGATGTGTCTTAACTCCCTATCTTTTCAACCTGTATGCAGAACAGATTATCCGGGAAGCTAGGCTCTATAAGGAAAAGTGTGGCATCACAATTAGAGGTAGACTTACCAACAATCTGCATTATGCAGATGACACAACCCTGGTTGCTGAAACTGAGGAAGACATGAAGTGCTTACTGTGGAGGGTCAAGGACTACAGCCTTCAATATGAATGGAAGCTCAACATCAAGACACCACTGGGCTGATTAGCAGCATCATGATGGATGGTGAAGAGATAGAAATTGCTGATAGCTTCAATTTGCTTGGCTCTACAATCAACACTCTTGGTACCAGAAGCCAGGAAATTAAAAGATGAATTGCACTGGGAAAGTCTGCTGTCAGAGACCTCTCCAAGGTATTGAGGAGCAACGATGTCAGTCTGGAGACTAAGGTGCACCGGATACGGTCTATGGTCTTTGCAATCACTTGCTATGCTTCAGAGAGCTGGACAATGACTAGGGATGATAGAAGGAAAGCTGATGTTTTTGAGCTTCGGTACTGGAGAAGCGTATTGAATATACCATGGACTGCTAGGACAACAAACAAGTTCATCTTGGAGAGGGTGAAGCCAGGCTTCTCCTTGGAGGCAAGGATTCTGAAGCTTCATCTGACATATTTTGCACATGCTGCAAGGAGGGAACATTCCTTGGAGAGGGCTGTCATGCTTGGGAGGATGGAGGGATGATGCAGGAGAGGAAGACCCTCAATGAGATGGATTGATTCAGTCACCGAGGTAATGGAGATAGGCATGTCAGCTACAGTGAGACTGGCAAGAGACAGAGCAGGGTTTAGGGCTGTTGTACATAGGGTCACTATGAGTTGCAAGCAACTTGACAGCACATAACAACAACAACAAATAATAATAGGATTGCTTCCAATCTTCATATTCAACTCCCAAAAAGTGTCAAAAAGGATATGAATTTGTTTTTTAAAAATGGACATTATATCATACAAATTTAAGACACATATAACAAATAGCAAGCACACACAATCCAAACTTAAGGCTCTCATCATTCTTCCTACTTTATCAGGATAATCTGTCAGCTTGTATTCTGTTAGACATTCTCCTTTGTCTCCCATGGGATGTTACTCTCTCATATGGTCAATTGGCTAATTTCATCTCTACTTCCTTTTTCTTACTAGACAATCTATAAATAATTTCAAACATTCTCCATCTTTACAATTTTTCCATTCTGCTTCCCTTTCCAACTAAATGACTTATTTCTTCTCAGTCAAGTCTCTAAGAACAAAGTTATCTTTACAGATAGCTCTCCATTAATCCAGCTTCTGTTGGGTGGAATCTATTCTTGACCTACTGCCAACTGTATTGATGTTTCTGCAGTACTTAATATGTAAATTCTCTTCTTAAAACTCACTGCCACAGAATCAATTCTGAATCTCAACGACGCTCTTGAATTTCTGAGGCTATAAATATTAACAGGAGGAGACTGCCATCTCTTTCTCAAGGTGCCACCAGTGGATTTGAACGAAAAAATAAATGCACTGCCTTATGAGTAGAAGTGCAACACACTATGCACTACACCACTAAAACTCTGAAGACTTAACACCAGCTTTCATTTCTATAAAACCACTTTCATAGTGTACTATCTAGATTTTCCTTCTAAGAAATTCCAGAAATTGTTTGGTATTTTTTCTGTATACATTCATTCTTAACATTCTTCCTACCAGCAGATTTCATCTACTCATGATACTTATGACACTAACTAGAGATGACTCTTCAAATATTTATGGCATAGAAAAGGAGAGTGATTTTTTCCCCCTAAATATCTAGGCACATAAAATACTCTATGTTGGTGGGTCCCTTGAGTCGGTTACAACTCGTAAATAACCTGATGTACAACAGAATCAAATTTTACTTGATCCTGCACCATTCTTACAGTTTCTGTTGTCTTAAGCCCTTTCCTTCCAGTTTGTTCCTCGATCTCCTTGAGAGCTGCCTTCTTTCACTGACTCTCTACTTTTCCAAGCATGATATCTCAAGGGGCTGTCTTCTGATAACATGCTCAAAGTCAATACCTCTCCTAACTC
This sequence comes from Elephantulus edwardii, assembly GCF_000299155.1. Lineage (NCBI taxonomy): Eukaryota > Metazoa > Chordata > Mammalia > Macroscelidea > Macroscelididae > Elephantulus > Elephantulus edwardii. The sequence goes on along the minus strand of NW_006399759.1, from coordinate 23,025,061 downwards.
CACAAGAATAGCCTCCAAAATCTCCATAAGAGAAATGCCCAATTAAAAGACTCATCACATTGGTATCTCACCAGAACTTCATAGTTTTCTCACCTCAGATGCAACTAGCCTACCCACTGCCATACAGCTGTTGTTGTTATGTGTCGTCGAGTCACTTGTGACTCATAGCGACCTTATGTACAACAGCCGTAAACCCTGCTCTGTCCTGTGCCAATCTCACTACCTCTGACACTCCCATTCCAATTACCCTAGTACTGAATTAATCCACCTCATAGAGGGTCTTCTCCTCCTGCGCTGTCCCTCCACCCTCCCAAGTATGATGTCCCTCTCCAAGGACCTCTCCCTCCTTACAACATAACCAAAGTATGTCAGACGAAGCCTCAGAATCCTTGCCTCCAAGGAGCAGCCCAGTTTAACCCTCTCCAGGATGAATCTGTTTGTTTTCTTAGCAGTCCATGATACACTCAATACTCTTCTCCAGCACCACAGCTCAAAGGCATCAATTCTCCTTCTATCCTCCTTAGTCATTTTCCAACTCTCGGATGCACAGCAAGTGATTGCAAAGACCATATCCTGTTTCAAACGCACTTTAGTCTCCAGAGTGACACCATTACTCTTCAGTACTTTGGAGAGCTCCCTAACAGCAGACTTTCCCATTGCAATATGTCTTTTCATTTCCTGGCTACTGGTGCGGAGAGTGGTGACTGTGGAGCCAAGCTGACTAAAGCTGTGAACAACCTCAATCTCTTCACCATCCATCCTGATGCTGCCAATTGGTCCAGTGCTGAGAATCCTTGTCTTCTTGATATTGTGCCTCAATCCATATTGAAGGCTGCAGTCCTTAATCCTCTGCAGCAAGCGCTTCAGGTCCTCCTCAGTTTCAGCAAGCAGGGTTGTGTCATCTGCATAACGCAGAATGTTGATAGATCTTCCACCAATCCTGACGCCACACTTCTCCTCATAGAGCCCAGCCTCCCGGATAATTTGTTCTGCATACAGGATGAAAAGGTATGGAGCTAGGACACATCCCTGGCATACATCCTTCCCAATTTTGAACCATGCAGTATTTCCTTGCTCTGTTCTGACGACTGCCTCCTGCTCCTTTAAGTTTTGCTTAAACACAATCAAATGTTCTGGGATTCCCATTCTTCTCAGAGTCAGCCACAGTTTATTATGAGCCACACAGTCAAACGCCTTTGCATTATCAATGAAACACAGATATCCATTCCTCTGGTATTCCCTGCTTTTGGCCGAGATCCATCTAACATCAGTTACAATATCCCTAGTACCACAACCCCTTCTAAACCCAGCCTGGACTTCTGGCAGATCTCTGCTGAAGTGCTGTTCCATTCGTTTTTGGATAATCTTTAGTAGAATCTTGCTTGTATGTGAAATCAATGACATCGTTCTGTACTTTCTAAACTCTGTTGGGTCACCCTTCTTTGGAATGGGAAAAAATATAGGTATCAATTTAGAGCAACTTTTTAAGACAGGTAAGAACTGCCTCATAAACTTTCCAAGGCAATAAATCTTTACTGAAGAAGGCTGCTCCAGTATTTTACAGAAGAAGGGCTGCTAGGTTCGCACTTCATGCTTTCTGGCTAACAACTAAACAATTACCCATTTTACCACTAGGTCTACTCATCACTAACTCAGTAGGTGTCATTTTTACTATTAGCAATGTTACTTGGGAGTATAGTTGAAATTTACTTTTTTAAAACTGTAGGCACAGTTAGAAATCAACATAAGGTCAAATTTTGTTTCTGACAGAGAAAACAACTTATCTGACACTCCCAGATACTGCCTCTAGCCTTAAAGCTCAAATTTATAATTCTAAAATAAGGATTAATGCACTTTGGAAAAAAAATCCACATTTTCCTTACACAGGCATTCCATGTTTTAACATGTTTGGTTTTATAGTCCGACAGAGCTCTCACTCTGTATCATCTAGTCTAGCAGCACTATTTTTCAAAACAGCATGTCCCTACTTCATTCCTATGCCACAGTTTGGTAATTCTCATATTACTTTAAGCTTTTCCATAATGGTATTATAAAATGGAAGAGACACTGGTGGCCGAGTGGCAAGAAGGAGCAATCATCGATCAGTTTCTGTTTAATGGCACACAACATTACATAATTAGCAGACTGTAAGCCTATGCCAATCAAGCTGACTCCTACTCATAGTGATCAGTAGTGACTCCATTATGTTTCCAAACCTGTAAATCTTTACTCGAGAATGCCTCTCTTTCTCCTGCCGAATAGCTGGTGAACTTGAAGTCTAAAATATTAACACATCATAACACTCACTCACTCACTGTGACCAAAAGGAACAGACTCATAGTTAATCTTCCAATGGGTTTTCAGAGGATGTAAATCACACAGGCGTAGAATGTACATCTTTTTCTCATAGAGCTACTGATAAGATTCAAACAGGCAGAGAAGTGTAGCCTTTGAGTTAGTGCTACTTCTTATTGACTAGACCACCAGAGTTCCCCACTACAACACTAGAGCTCTTTTAATAGTGTAAACAAAACTTACATACACTCAAAAGTTCATTGCTGTTGAGTTGGAACTTACTCATTGCTGATGCTCTGGTGGATAACTGAGGCTGTAAACTACACATAAGGAGATTAGTCCTCTTTCATCTGAATCACTTTATTGCAATACTGGATTTATCGCAGTAGTCTGGATCCAAACCTACAGTATCTCCGAGGTATTCCTGCATTTCCCCTACATCTAATGACAACATCGCCTTTAGTCACTCCAGTCAGAAACAAAAGAGCTTATCATTCCAGTCAGAAACTTAAACTTCAGCCAGGAACGTTCTTTTTTTAATGAATATGTTTTACTGAATTTGTTTTATTTTCATTTTTTATTTTCCATCAATAATGCGAAGGCCATATTTGACAAGAGTATTTCACAATGTGCGTCATGAATTCCATTTGCTTTGAAGGCAATTAATTCTTTCTCTTGGCAAACTCATCAATTAAATCCCTGGTAACTTATCATTCTTTCTTTAAATTCTTTCCTGATCATCTTCCTTAGGTAAGTATTCTCTCTTCTAAAGCACATCTCAATGCTCTATTTCAATTTTATCAGTGATATGAAATGACAGAGACAACTAGTGTTTACACACAATAAGAGGGGCACAGCAGTATATTAATAAACAAAAGCAAAAGGCAGGATTTATGCAACAAAATACTTAAAAAATGGAGTTGGGAAGGAAAAATATGTAAAAAACACAAATCAAAATAGGGGAATCCTTTTTCTTTCACTTAATTTTTTTAAAAGGTCAAATGATTACCCAAAAGCTAACAGATGAAAAGGACAGTTCTGTGTGGGCTTGTCAGAATTAACAAAGATAACAATTTCCAGTTTTTATGGATTCTTTGAAATATTTTTAGAGTTAAACTGCAGGCAGGCTCTTTCTGGGAAATGAGTACCACTTTCTTTTCTTAAGACTTCTCCCTTAGTTTGGTTAAGGCTGTATCATTTCCATAATTAACCTAATTTCTGTGTTATGCCATATCTATTTGCCTGACTGATTTCTACTATAGATTGCAATGCACATATCAGAAAAAGGATTATATTCTATTAACCTATGTATCACGCATGTTCTGAACGAATGCATAAGAGAGAAATTAAATGCATGACTCAATGCAATCTTACAGCTCAACAGTACAGATAAAATATTAAAAAATGTTCTAACTGACCCTCCATATGATCATGTAAAATCTGAAGCAGTTGTTACTTAATTGTTGCCTTACCTGTGTCTAACATCATACATCTCCTTCCGAAACTCAGAAACTATGATTTGTGGCCTTGTGGTGCCTGGTGAATAAAATCGTTTCATCAGTGCTTGAAGTACCCTCTCATCAGAATGATTATGGCAACAATAGGCTTGCAGAAGTCCTTTTAAGCAGGATTCAATAGCTAAAGCCAGCTCAGGGTCACGGAGGTGAATACATGCTCCTAAGGAGGAAAATGATACCAAGATTCACAAAAATGTATTATAAAATAATAACGTAATTATGTAACATTTATAAATAACAAAAAAAATGTTTTCATGAAAATCACCTGAAATATTACAGATCATTTTAACTAATTAGGAAATAGTAATTCGCTAACTTTATATTACCTACTTTTCCCATCCTGTTTTGAAAACCAAGTTAAAGATCTACAGATTAATTTTTTCTAGAAAGCTGATTAATATTCAGACTTTAGATTTGGGGGAATATCTCCATTTGAAATAAACCTTGATAAAAGGAAACATTTTACTTAAATTTTAAGCTGTTATTGAAAAGGTTCACTAGCTGTTCCAAGGAGAAAAGTTGGGCAGTCTCTTCTTATATATATTTTTAGGCTGTGGAAATCTGATTAGGGTTGCTAATGAAATGACTAGATGACAGTGGGTTTATTTAAATGATGAGAGAGTACTAGACTCTTAAATATAGTATTCTGCTGACAAAAACACATCTCCATTCATAAAAATGTTTATATCTACTATATACAGAATTAGAAGTACTTCTCAGAAGATTTGACTGAAGGTTGTTTTTTTTAATCTCACATAAATAGAATAAGAATAGCTAAAGATTTTACAGTTAGAGGGGGCTACAGATATCAAGTTGTCCAAACTAAGTAGAAACTGAGAAAGAAAACCCAGGTGACTGCTCCTTCATGTATATTTAGATGTGACTATTAGCTTTAGACTTATTTATATTGAATTTCATTTACTCAAGTAATTTATCTGTTTATTAATGCAGGGGGAAAATTAGGACAAGATTATTCAACTCTCTATTTCCCTTTTAAAAATGTTTCTTTTCATTATGTTTAAGCTTTAAAAATGCCAAAGGCAAAACTTATGAGTTTATATTATTAAAATAGATATATAAAGACTAAATACTCAATAATCCTTTTAAACTAACTGCAACAGACTCCTTACTCAAATAAAAACATAACTTTTAGTTATTCTAACTCCACTAAACAATGAAAAGTACCTAAAGGGCCTATAGGTTTGTAGGTAAAATGTCCACGTTTATGAGCATCATCTATGGCTTCAAGAAGAGCTGGAACATTAGGACCAAATCTTTTCAGTCGATCAGTTTTACTATCTTTCAGTTCCTTTAGCTGTCTCTGGTTATAGCTCAGCAACTGCTTTACATCTAATTCTTCTCTCCTAAAAAAGTCAATGAAAAAACAAAATAGCCATGTGATACAGTTCTATAAAAAATACTGAGTCTGATCTATTGTCAGCTGCCCAAAGAACTAAAAGCAGGAAGTCTTTATCGAAAAATAATCATGAAATGAAATAATAAGTTCTCAAAACTCGTCATAAAAAAAGTATCATATAATGCAATAAAGCGTGTCTTAATAATGACAAACAAGGACTTACTCTTTAGCTCCACAAGGGAAGAAGTTTTGAGAATTAAACTAGTTTCCTCTCTTCAATAAGAAAGCAAAACAGTGTGATAGTCAAGTAATTTAAAATCATTTTAGGGATTTTGAACTTACTTAATTCTATTATGTTCTTCTTTGTCTTTTTCTATGGCTTGCTGAAATTGTTCAATCTCTTGATTAACTGAACCTTCTTGATCCTGTAGGGCCT
>NW_006399759.1:23012420-23018055 GCF_000299155.1 Elephantulus edwardii | reverse complement strand
TCTAAATATAATTTCATCTCAGCTCACATTTATTCAACAAGTGGGCTCTCCTCTGATGAGGAATGATACAATACTGACTTTGTCTGTAAAGAAAACAACAATAGATTGCCACTCTAGCAGCAAAATGGATCTACTAGCATATAATACAATAAGAGAACTGCTTAAATAGGGGCTTATCCATTTAAAATAGTAGAACTACAAAAAAAGAAATGCTAGATTTGACCAGAAAAAGTCAAGAATGTCTTAAGAGGTATCTGTGCAAAGACTGAAGTTGCCAGGAGACAAGCTAAGTAAGAGTATCAGCTGCAGACTAAAGAGCTTTTATAAAAGAATGAATACCTACTTTAGAAATTGAAGGTACTGCTGAAATTTAAACTGAGAATGTTGTAGCAGGAGACAGCGCAGAGGGACATGAAGACATAAGAAGACAAGAGAAGATAAATCTGCTTGTTAAGATTCCTCAACACATACTTGGAAGGCAGAGAAGTTGTTATATGCTGTGAGCTGAAAATGTTACTCGATCCAGTGACATTTTCACAATTTCTGTCATGTTCAAGCTCACAGTCACTCTACCTATCCATCTTGTTGAGGAACTCTCTCTTTCTCTGACCCTCCACCTTTCACAGCATGATGTCTTTTTCCAAAGACTGTTCTATCCTGACAACATGACCAATGTATGGGAGACAAAGCTTCACCATCCTTGCCTCTAAGAAGCACCCTGACTGCACTTCTACGATTATAAACTATGGAAGGAACTGAGAACTGGAAACTGTATAAGACAGACAAGAAGGGAAAAGTTAAGTTTTCAGCAAAACTAACTAGAGGTCAAAATGGGGAATTATCAACAGTCAGTAAAGGAGAAAAGAAACATAAGGTCTTCCCTATGACAAGATGAAAAATGAAGCTGAGAAGAAAAATATTTGGTAAACATCATAGAATTTTCTCAAGTGAAAATTTACGAGAAAGAGGCGGAAATGATTAAACTTCCATCTTACCTACAGTAGTAATAAGGAACACAGTCGAAAACTCGCAATAGAAGCTTCTACAAACTCTTAGACCTGACGTTCAAAATAACCTTTAACAAACTTAACATTATCCTATGTATTTTCTACCTATATCAAATCATATGACAGGCAACTGTGGTTCTGGACCCTACACTTCAGTTCTCTTGAAAATTTCATTAGCTATCTGTGGGTATAGTTTTCAGTTGTGATTCTTAGTTTTAATGCATTTGACTGTGTATAAAAATGATAAAAGTATTTCTTTTAAAAAATAGTTAGTTGCCATAATAGTTCTTAGACAAAAGTTTAGGTTTGCTTTATAAATTTAAATAGAGATAAATATGTAGGTTCTAAGTCCCAGCATTTAGGTAAAAAATTAGTACAAAACAGAGCCATACATAGACTTGTGTCCTACAAAAACATGTGCAATTGAGGCAAGGCCATGATTTTTAGTATTATGTAAGTGTTCTAAATTTTAATCTGGTGGCCTAGTAAGTAGACAGTTGTACTAACAACTGAAGGTGGTTGGTGTGAATCCACCATCTGCTCCACAGGAGAAAGATGGTCAATTCCCTCCCGTACAATTTATAGCCTTTGAAAACCCACTAGAAGGTCAGCTATGAGTTGGTTCCAACTTTACAAGAATGAAAGACAAAGTCCACAATATTAATGAGGCAGATGAGAGGCAACTGTATAATATGAAATCATTTCCATGTGATTTGATATGATCAACAAATAAATTGGAAGGAGATTAGGATGAGTTGCAAATCCTTAAATTAAGTCACAGCATGATCTGAAAATGTAAGGAGAGTTGCCCTGGAATAAAGCCAGCATCATTTTCTGTCTCATAGGAGATAAAAAAGAGGCAAGTAGAGAAGAGAAGCCCTCAGTAAAACCCAGAAAGAAGTCAGGAATGGAGTGTGTCATTTGGACCAAGCTTCTTATGCTCGGAAATTCCCAGAAGCAGGAGACACAGAAAGAAATCCTTCTCCTAGAGCCAACACCTTGAATCTGAACTTTTATCCTCCTAAAAAGTAAGAATAAATTTGTTTGGCAAAGCCATCCATGTGTGTTAGAACAGTACTAGACAGATATGACAAACACAATTCCAAATGATTCAAACTAATAAAACAATTAAGCAAACTGAAATTACTTGCTGTTCTTCAGTTTTCCTCTCCAGCCTTGCAGCACGATCTTCTCCAATTCTGATATTATCTCTGATAGCATTTAACTGTTTTTCAATTTCATTGACCTACAAAGAGAGAGGAGTCATTTAGAAGACTAATTCTGATCAAATAAATTCTATTTTTACAAATATAGGTAAATAAGTAATTAAGTGAAAATTACCACTGCCCAAGCCATTTCATGTTTCAAGTATTCCAATTTATTTTTCATTGTACTTAAGCCAGCAATACTTTGAAAACGTTCCTCTTTCTCCAAACACTGGCGCTTCAGCTCAGTAAGTTGCTTAAGGAGAGAGGAAAAAAAAAGGATATATTATTTCTCATTAACACTAAAATTACAAGACTCTGGCAAACAGTTTCAGTTTTCTTTTGAAACAATGCCTAGACAATTGCTGCAGAAAGCTCTTTTATGGAACAACTTCCTTAAAGCTAAATTAAAAATTATTCTTATTTCTCTTTTTAGTTTTAGTATACCTCGTACAATAATTTCTATAATTTCTGAACTAAAAAAAGTTAGCATAGCATTCTTCAGAAGAGGCATAAATGCATAAACATTCAAAACCACAGGAACATAAAAAAATCCCAAAATTCAGTTTGTCATTTTCTCACCTGCTGTAGTATCTGACAAACAAATTTGTTTTTCCCCAACAAAGTAGACCCATTACCCATTCCAAAAGTAATAGATAGATCTGAAGGACTTTCTCAAACAAAATTAAAAGTGTCAGATTTTTTCTTATGCAAGATCTTTCAGTTATTAATAAGTCATAAACACATGATAAAAAAACTAAACAAATATGAAATATTTGTATTATAACTGCTTCTAAATTGGTTCCTCATCTTCATAGTCTGTTCATCTGACAGCCAGTTCTTTTCTTCATTCATGCCTACTATACTCAACCATGGCAAAGAAAAAGAGGAACAAAAAAAAGGGGACAACCCTCAATGCGACAGATAGACTGTGAAGACAGGGCAGGACCACCCAGTGATTTCTTCTGTTGTGTAAAGGTCATTGTGCATTAGAAGGGATGCATGTAACTTATTCAGTTAGCCAGATCCCTGATGACACAATGGATAATACAGTCGCCCACTGATTGAAATTGGGTGTTCTGAAGCCACTAGCTGCTCCATGGGAGAAAGATGAGGCAGTTTGTGTCCATAAAGATTTACAGCTTTGGTAATCCTAGAAGGCAGATATAACTCTATCCTACAGGGTTGCTATAAGTCAGAATAGACTTGATGGCAGTGAGTTGAGTTTGATTATTCAAATAACATCTTACTCAACGTTATAGAGCAAACTATGCTTCCTTATCTAGTTTATATTCACGTTGTTTCAGAATTATTTGAATTCATTCTATGTTCAAACCTCATACACACTACTGGCATCTTCCCTCATTCATTCTGTTTCCAGCTTCAGAGAATTCAGAAGCCATCAAAGAACTCCTCCAAATTTTCAACATTATCCACAAATATATGATACAATAGGAAAGGTAGCCAGATGACATTTATAGTGGATCCTCACCCTGATCTATATTCTGGACCCTAACCTCCCCTGCTTTATCCAACTCCGGGGACAAGGGACAGGGTTGGGGATGGGAGAGTGTGGGGTCAGATAACATGACAAACCAATGCTGTGAATTCTGAATCACGATGATCCTCTGTAAATCTTAACAGGGAGAGACTATATAATCTTTGTCTCATGGAGCTGGTTGGTAAGTAGCTCAACATTTAATCTCTACTAACTACCCCACCAGGGCTTCTTGTCAGTTGTTCTAAACAAATTCATTTCCCATTCTACCTTTTTAGCTTTTGTTTTCCATTTCTCCCATCTGACTAATTTTCTTCCATTATCAAGTGTAAATCTGCTTATCTTTCCCACTTAGAAACAAAACTGCCATCACTCATTCCTCACCACTATTTCCATCTTTAAGATTCTCCCACTCATCCAAGATTCTTGAAAAATTATCCTCATTTCCTCTACTTCCTCATATTTTCAACTCCACAAATCTAGTTTTTGTTTCATCACTACCAAAAACAGTCTTGTCACAATAATGTTTTAAAATCAGGTTACTAAATTCAATGGGTGTTTGTCAGCCCCTGTAGTGGTTGAATTTAAAGTACTTCTCTGATCTCTTCCCAACTCTCCTAAGTCGTGTTCCTTCTTAGCCTGAGCTTCCTTCTATCCTCCTGGGTGGTTTGTCATTTCCATGGATTAGCTGTCAGCAATACACTAACAACCTCCACATATTTTGAGGCCAACTGAGCTCAGCTACTCTGTAGGAGAAAAATGAGGAATATCCTTCTGTGCAATTTACTGCCTCTGAAAACCCACCGCTGAAGGGTCAGTTGTGTGTTAGTTTCAACTCAACAGCACTAACTACATTTGTTCATGCTCAAAGTTCAATTCGAAATACAGAGAATGTAATATTTATTGACTGAATGACTTCTGTTTTTAATTTTCACATACTATTTCTTAAAAGATTACACTACTCAATTACAGATTTTAATAATACGGAAAAAATTTCTTATGTGATGTTCTTTATTTTGTTGTGCCATTGAGTCATGCATAACTCCTATTAACTCTATAATAAACAATATCTCTGAACCCTGCCCTATCCTGGGCCAATCTGCGGCTTAACAAATGTCTATGTTATGTGGGCCTGCGCGAGCGCACGCGCGCACACACACATCTGCCTCTGAGTTGGAATCAACAAACAATTGACCCACTAGCAGATTTCTAAGGCTGCAAATCACACAGGAGAGAAGTTCAAATCTCAGCATTAACAGTGCAGTAACCTATAGAATGGGCCACCAGAGTTCCCCAATTTTCTAATACAATTAAGTATTTTAAGAATTTGTTTCACCTTTAAGATTTAGATTAAAAACAACTATGAAATATCACCTCACACCAATAGCAATGGTAAAGTTCAAAACAGCAGCAAACAATAAATGCTGGCGGGGCTGCAGAGCAAGTGGAACCCTTATTCACTGATGGCGGGAGTATGAAATGATAAATCCATTATGGAAGGCAGTACAATGCATTCTCAAAAAGTTGAAAATAGAAATACCATTTGACCCAGCAATTCTGCTAACCTAAAGGAACCAGAACTGCCACCCAGATACATGTACACCTATGTTTACTGCTACACTGTTCACAACAGCAAAGAGATTGAAGCAACCCAAGTGCCCATCAACAAGAGAATGGACAGAGCTGTGATATAGTAAAAAAATGGAATACTATGTAGCACTGAAAAACAAGAAACTAAAAATATTATGCAAAATGGGTGACCATGCTGAGTGAAATATGTCAGCACAAAAGGACAAATACTGCATAATGCTACTGCTATAAAATAGGACTGACAGGGGCTAGGGGGGGAAATTAAGAAAAGAGGGGATAAATAAGTAATGCTGCATTGAAACAGACGAGGGAAAGAACTGTTTAAAAGAAATATA
>NW_006399759.1:23010130-23012269 GCF_000299155.1 Elephantulus edwardii | reverse complement strand
AGTGGAAATCCAAGTTTTTGTAAACTTTCATTAAAATATCAATAAAAAATAAAATTAAAATTATTCAGATTAATTGTGTACAAACCTCTTCTCCCTGATTGATCTGCTCTTTTGTTCTTTCTTTTGTTTCCATGATATATGAGTAATCTTCCTTCATCTGTTCAAGCTGGGTGGCTTTCATGAAGAACTAAATCAACAATAAAAACACCAGTTTATTAAACTCATATGAAACTAAAGTAAAGGAATTGGGTACCTAAAAAAAACAATTCAGATTAATTATGTGAAAAACCAATTAAAACATAATTAGCGAGGTAAATAAGCACAAGAGAGAATGTCCTATTTTATTGCAGAGCTAGTTTACTTAACCGGAAATGTTAACTGAACACTCACATGTTCACTGCAAAAGCTCTTAGAAAACCAATACAAAACCATCTTGCATGGTAGGTCCCATTCTGAAAATCATTTTTTCATTGAGTCTTCCATTCTTTAGGATAAAATGACAACAAATGCATATTTGATTTTATAGCACATCTTTTTAGAATATGAAATAGTAAAACCTATTTAGAAGGTTACACAAATAAATTTTAAGAATAATCAAGTATTTTATGTGCTTTTTTTAGTAGCTTAAAAATTATAATGCATAAAGAGTCAAATACTCTTTTATTTCCTTAAACTTCAGAAAATAACTCAAAAGTATTTACCAAGAAAATGATACTTTCATAAAACTTGAACAACTTTCTAATTTGGTTTTATGATACTACTAAGTTGGTAGCTTTTAAAAAAAATCACAATATCTAACACTGCATCAGAATAAATGAAGGGAAGAACAACGTGGAATGAACAAACAGGCATTACATGTCATATTTAATGATACAGCACAAGACAACCATGATTGATTAGGGGAGAGCTAAGGAAAGGTTTACACTCAGACAGAATCAATCATGGAGTACTGACAGGGATGGGGTGAAGGAGAGGGATACAGAGATTGAGTGAAGGAAAAGGCATGATCCACTGAGGATTTGAAGAGACGTTGCAATAAACGGCACTGATCAACTGTAATGAATGTAAAAATATATAAACCAAAGAGTGAATAAAAACCAATAAAAAAGGACCAAAAAAATCACAGTATCTATTATGTGAATAAGAGTAATGCCTGGTATTTATACTTTATATTCTTTTTTAAAATGTTTATATTTACTTTGGCGCCCTTACTTTGTATTTGTCTCCTTCATTTTTGGACTGCAAGAACTGTTTGCTCATCTCTTGTGTTAAAACAGAAACTGGATTATCTACCTGAAACAAACAAGATTATTGGAAATTATCATTTTCATATTTTAAAGTTAAATGAAAAATACAGTCAAAAGTTATAACATTATGTTAAATATATAGAATGACTATGTTAACTATTCACATAAAATGTTCCAAACTTTTACTGGAACAAATAATGATGTTATTAGTTGCTGTCAAGTCAGTTCCAATTTATAGTTAGCCCAAGCGTAACAGAATAAAATGATTCCTCATCCTATGTCACTTTCAGAACTCACGGAACACTGTAGTCTGCACTGCAGCCACCACCCACCAAGAGTGCTTTCCAGCTCCGGGGGCTCATCATCCAGCATTACACTAGGAAACAGAACAGCACTGATGGGACTCACAGGGTTTCCACCAGCTAATTTTCAGAAGTAGAAAAGAAGGCCTTCTAGTCTATCTACTGGAAGCTCTGGTGAAACTTGTCCACCACAGGGGACTCAGTGGTATTTCAAAGAGGTGGCATAGTGTCCAGCATCCCTACAACATGCACTCTACCATAGTGTGACAGTACACAAGCTTCCTTCCACAAACGGGTGATGAAATCAGTAAACACTATTATCTGTGGACGTAAGACATACCAATGACCTTGAAGTTAGCACAAACCCAAACAATATTTTTTTATATATATATAAAGTCATCATAAGCTGGAATTCATGACGGCAACATACAACACTGCCATCATAAAAATGAAGCATTCTGTTACTATGGGAGGGCACAAGCAAAGGAACTGAAAGTTTCCAACTCCTTGCTATTGTAAACAAAGCCGCGATAAACATGGGTATGCATATATCTACTTGGATGTCATTTATGGTCTCTTTAGGGTATATT
>NW_006399759.1:23007901-23008980 GCF_000299155.1 Elephantulus edwardii | reverse complement strand
CCAAAATCTCTGTAGATGTTCATTGAAATGAAAAATAAACAAACTAAATTAAATTTAAAAAAAAACATCATCATCCTATAAAAATAGAGTTCTTCCATGGCCATGGTTTAGAAAACTCAGAAGTAAGATGCACCAGATCCACAGACTCAAGGCAATTCCAATAAAAATCTACCATAATTTAAAAAAATAAAAAGTTTGTAATTTCTTTTTTATATAAACAATTGTCACTATTATGCTACTGGTTGGGCACAGGACTAAAAAGGAGAAAAGTGGCTGACCTGGGATCTCTTCTGGCTCTCTCTAGCCTCTCAGAGTTTCTCAAATTAAGCACAAAAAAAATTTAATTCGGTTATTTCTAATAAGAATTATGAAGGCAAATATGGCTTATTTCTTACAGTAGTTTTGCAAATGTTCCATCTCTCTTCATTTATTCAGGAGGATATTTTGAAACAAATAGAAGTATTGGTAATTTTTTAAGTAGGGAGGAGGAGTTATTTTACATAAGCCCTTGCCTAAATTAAACTGTCACTATCTTTTGTTAGTAAGTGAAGATTCTCACAGTTGAGAAAGTTAAAAGAAATATTAGTTGTTTCAAAACGATTCAGAATTGTTCCTCAATTTTATTTTTGTACTAAGCCATTTACACTGTAAAAAATTACAGTTCAAATCCACCAGATGCTCCGCAGGAGATGGAGGGGCAATGTCCTCTTGCGCTAGTCAGATCTGAGTCGAAAGTGCAAAACAAACAAAAAAACAAAACATGGACTGCCAAGAAAACAAACAGGTTCATCCTGGAGAGGGTTAAACTGGGCTGCTCTTGGAGGCAAGGATTCTGAGGCTTCGTCTGACATACTATGGACATGTTGTAAGGAGGGACTGGTCTTTGGAGAAGGACATCATGCTTGGGAGGGTGGAGGGACAGCACAGGAGAGGAACGCCCTCTATGAGGTGGATTGATTCAGTGACTGGGTTAATCGGGATAGGAGTGTCAGAGACAGTGCGATTGGCACAGGACAGAGCAGAGTTTAGGGCTGTTGTACATAGGGTCGCTATGAGTCGCAAGCGACTCGACGGCACAT
>NW_006399759.1:22978162-23006649 GCF_000299155.1 Elephantulus edwardii | reverse complement strand
AAAAAATGAGAAGAAACACCTACAAACATCCACTGATAATCAGAACATGGCACGTATAAAGCACATCTTGGAAAACTAAAGTCACCAAAAAGAAAGGCACACACAAAGATAAGTATCTTGAAAATGAGTGAGCTGATAGGGACTATTACTGGCCATTCTGAATCAAGCACAGATATGACTGATTATGCTGGAAATGATAAACTGAAGAGGGATGATATCATATCAAAATCATCATCAAAAAGAACTTATCAAGATCCATCCTGAAGTACAACATTGTTCGCCCTACATCTATGATTCTACAACTTTTGGCTTTCTTGATCTTACTTAATAAATTGAATTCCACTATCCTACAACCTAGTTTGAAATTTATGTTTTATCTCTTTTCCCTTGTTGTTACTGTTATGTGCCATCAAGTCGCTTGCGACTCATGGCGACCCTATGCACAAGAGCTCTAAAAGCGGTTCTATCCTGTGCTAATCTAGCTATCCCAAATGCACTCATTCCCATCACTCCCTTCACAGAATCGATCCATATCATTGAAGGTCATCCTCTCCTTCGCAGCCCCTTCACTCTCCCAAACATGATGTCCTTCTCCAAGGACCAGTTCCTCCTTGCAAAATGCCCAAAATATGTCAGAAGAACCTTCAGAATCTTTAACTCCAAGGAGCATTCCGGCTTCACCTTGTCCAGGACAAACCTGTTTGCTCTCCTAGCAGTCCATGTTATATTCAATACTCTTCTCCAACACCACAACTCAAAGGCGTCAATTCTCTTTCCATCATCCCTATTCACTGTCCAACTCTCTGATGTATAGCGTGTAATTGTGAAGACTATAACCCAGATCAGGTGCACCTTAGTCTCCAGCCTGATGTCGTTGCTCTTCAGTACTCTTGAGAGGTCCCTCACGGCTGACCTTCCCAATGTAATTCGTCTCTTGATTTCCTGGCTGCTGTTACCAAGAGTGTTGACTGTGGAACCAAGTAAACTAAAACTATTAACTATCTCAATCTCTTCACCATCCATACTGATGGTGCCAATTGGCCCAGTGGTGAGAATCTTTGTTTTCTTGATGTTGAACTTCAATCCATATAGGAGGCTGCAGTCCTTGACCTTCTGCAGCAAGCGCTTCAGGTCCTCCTCGGGTTCAGCAAGCAGGGTTGTGTCATCTGCATAACACAGGTTGTTGATGACTCTTCCACCAATCCTGATGCCACATTCCTCCTTGTATAGGCCAGCATGTCGGATGATCTCTTCTGCATACAGATTGAAAAGGTATGGAGACAAAATACATCCCTGACGACCCCTTTCTTGATTTTGAACCATGTAGTGTCTCCTTGCTCTGTTCTGACGACTGTCTCTTGGTCCAAGTATACGTTTTGCATTAGCACAATCAAATGTTCTGGGATTCCCATTCTTCTCAGAGTCAGCCTTAGCTTGTTGTGATCCACACAGTCAAAAGCCTTTGCATAGTCAATGAAGCACAGACCGACATTCTTCTGGTATTCTCTGCTTTCTGCCAAGATCCATCTAACATTAGATATAATATCCCTAGTACCACAACCTCTTCTAAATCCAGCCTGCACATCTGGCAGTTCTCTGTTGACATATTGTTCTAAATGGTTTTGGATCATTTTCAGCAGAATCTTGCTTGCATGTGATATCAATGATACTGTTCGATATTTTCCGTACTCCGTTGGGTCACCTTTATTTGGAATGGGAACAAATATCGATCTTTTCGTCAGTCGGCCAGTCAGTCAGTTGGCCAGCTGGCTGTCCTCCAGATTTCTTGGCAAAATTTAGTGAGCACATCCTGTGCAGTGTCTGTTTGCTGAAATATGTCAATTGGTATGCCGTCAACTCCTGGAGCCTTGTTTTTTGCCAATTCCTTCAGGGCAAATTGACCTTCCTTCTTCATCACCATAAGCTCTTGCTCATATGTCATTTCATGAAATTTTTCTGTGTCAGCCAATTCCTTCTGATACAGTGACTGTGTACTCCTTCCATCTTCTTTTGATACTTTCTGGATCATTTAACATTCTACACAAAGTATCCTTAAGTATAGTCACCAGTAGCTTGAATTTGTTTTTCAGCTCCTTCAGCTTAAGAAACGCTGAGTGAGTTCAGCCCTTTTGATTTTCTGACTCCAGCTCTCTGCACATTTCATTATAGTATCTTGCTTTGTCTTCCCAGGCTGCCTTTTGAAATTTTCTGTTTAGCTCTTTAATTTCATTGTTTCTTCCTTTAGCTTTGGCTTCTTGGCAATCTAAAGCAATATTCAGAGTCTCATCTGACATCCATCTTGGTCTTTTCTTCTTTTTCAGCTTTTGTAATGATCTGGTTTTCACTACTGATACTGAGCTTTCTCCACTGAGTCTTTCCACAAATGTGATCTATTTTATTCCTATGGATGTCATCAGGTGAAATCCATGTGTATAGCCTGCGTTTATGTTTCTTGGTAGCGGTAATGAACCATGAACTAGAAAGCCGCAGCACATGAGCCACCGTGCTCCACCGGTGAGCTACATCTCCAGACCCTATGTTTCTTACAAAAGGTATTTGCAATGAATAAATCATCGAATGTGCAGAACTCTATCATTCTATCTCCAGCCTCATTTCTCTCACCGAGCCCATGTTTTCCATCTACTGATCATTCTTCCCTGTTCCCAACTTTTGCGTTTTCCCTTAGATTTTAAAAATCATTTTCTAAGCCTATACAGTCTAATATGGAAGCCACTCTAGGCAATGTGGCTGTTTCTCTGTAAAACTTCAACTTCAGTCACTCTAGCCACTTCTAGGACTCAAAGGCTGTATGTGACTAGTGTTACCACACTGGAAACAAGGTGCAGAATACTTCCACCACAACAGAAAGCTCTTGTAACAACTCTGTTCTAAATCAAACTGGGAAAGATTCCTAGACTCTTAATTCTAATACTAATGTCACAACAACTCTATGTTCCCTATTTCCAAAGCTCTCTGAAAAAAACATCTCAGCAAAAGCACTTAATTCATTGTCTTTACATATGTGACTCACAAACTCAAGCCCACCCACCTGCCGCTGAGTCAGAAATGACTCACAATTGACTGTCAGATAGTGAGGCTGTAAATTGCCTGGGAGGAGACTGCTCATCTTTCTTCCACAGAGCCATGGGTGGATCCAAACCACCAGAAAAGTGTGGCTTTAGCAGCACAACTTCCTACTATGTCACCAGAGCTCCTGACAAATGAGAGTACTAACTCCATTTCTGAAGAAATTCTTTAGCTTTTTAGAAGAAATTGGCTTTTGTGAAAAATTTAGCAACCAAACTGAGGATACTATGATGGTCATTTAAACAGAATAGCAAAAAACAAATTTCACATTACAGCCTTATTAACAAATCTCAGCATATACAATTAAAGAACAGGTGTTCTACCTGCTCAGTCAAATTAAAGTTTTATATAAACAGAAATCCTTCCCAGCAAATTTTCAGGAACTTCATTAATAATTTTACATATTCATTCTAGTGGTTAACTTACTTCTAAGAAGTCAACACAATTCTATACAATAAGAGTGAATCACAACAGATTCATCATTGCATAAATTAACCTGAAACATACATTTGGTAATTACCTGTATGTTAAAATGATCGAGAATTGCAATCAGTTCTTCCTTCTTATTAGAAACCACAGTTCCTAGTTATGAGAAACATAATAAAATGTTTGATTACAGGAATGACAGAGGTAAATATATAAAATATAATCATTAAGGAAAGTATATGAATGAACAAGACTCACATTCTAAGCACAAGAGTATGTAAAAAAAATGCAGTGATAGAGCTGCTTGCCTTTCCACAAATACTGTATTTCTCGCCTATCTCTTCTTTTGAGTAATTCACCTCCTTATGTTCTTTTCCCACATTTTAATAAACATCTTTTTCATGATACAGAATTATTACAGAAACTAGAAGCAGTAAAGAGGACCAGAGGGCAATGACAAAATGTTTCAAACTGACAAGTCTTCTAATCATGGTTTTGCTGCTAGATTGTTCTGTGTAGTGTATATATACACACATATATGTGTGTATATAACATATACACACATACAACTTGTGAGATACAAATAATCTTATAAGAAATTAGTTTCAAGAAACCAAGTATTCTTTTAATGAATATCAACACAATAATTTTGTTTTAAATTAATATTGGGATATTTATTTACTACTATTTAGATTAAATAAAAATAAATACATAACAAACCTGTTTCACTTTTTAGTTTGTAAGATCGACTTCCATCCATGGTGATGTGTTGTTGCACAATTATAGAGTCCCCATAAACATTTGCCCTATATGCATCATCTCCTCTGTTCCTTAATGTTATTGAGATATCTGCTGAGCTAAAAACAATGAGGATAAGCAAAGTCACATGAATATGCATTACAACTATATTACTAGGTTACCAGAATACAATAAAGCACAATGCCAAAAACCAGCCTTTAGGAATAAACTGATGAGAATCATGAAGTAATATTTTTTAACAAGATTAAATGCAAGTGAAACAAATAAAAATTTATAATTACTTTATAGTAAAAATGTTTCTATATCAAGAAATGTAAAATAAATCTCAAATGACGTAAAAATTTGACATCACAAGACAATCATTTTAAAATAGTATAATGCAGCTAAACACACATATGAATGCTAAGAGTGTAAGTTTTCTTAATAATCTGTTGAAGTTTTAACATTTTAAAAAGAAATGTAAAGCATTATGAGTATTTTAAAATAATAAAGAAAAAATTAATCTTTATTAAAAAAAATGTCAGGTTACATCTCAAGCTAGTTCCTTCTTTAACTTTTGTTTAAACAATACTCAACTATGGAAAGAAAATACTCTGATGGCATAACAATAATACATATGTCTAAGAACTCCCTTAAACACAAAAGCAGTTCATATGGACATTTGCCAAAAGGCTCATCTTCTTAAACTGTTTCAAGTAGTAAGTAAATGGAATCTTTAATAAACTACTATAATTTCATGAATTTGGACTACAAAACTGCTAAGATAAGCATGAGCAAAGAACTAGTAAGATAACTGGGAAAGTCTAAGCAACAGACATACAAATTCACAAATGGTGGCAGAGTGAAACAGAGACACGAATCCAACAACACTTACACACAGTGACATTAATGAAAATACATAGACACAAAGTATGGCCAAAAACAAGAAAGAATAGAAATATTCCAGAGACAATAAAAGAGAAACAGTCACATACTCACACACTTGTCAACGGACAGGAAGGAGTTGAGCACAGAAGAGGAGCAAATTGAGTATAAGAGAGAGTGATAAGGAAGGTGGTATAGTGGAAGAAATATACAATGGAACAATGGAAGGAAGACAGAGACACACACACACACACACGAAAAAAAGATATTAAAAAAAAAAAGACAGAAGATTTTTGGTTTTTAAATTTCTGTGTTGTAACTTTTAACTTAATCCAGGAACACTTCTACTCCCCAGCTTCCAAGATACAGATCCCTGCATCATTATGGAAAATATCTTTCTCTAGAGAGCTTTGGTGGCCTACTAGTAAAGAGTTACAATGCCAACACCAACGCAGGTGGTCTGAATGCAAAAGCTCACCTGTGGAGAAAGTGGGGCAATCTCTTCTCAGCAATTTAAAGCCTCTGAAAACCCACCACGGATGGTCAACTCTGAGTCCTGACTCAACAGCACATAAAATCGACCATGAACAATTTAATGTCATTTTTATCAAAAACATTTGATTAAGACAACGTGCTTGCAGCATTGCTTCCAGGTGCCATCAAGAAGACTACATCTTCAAGGGATCCTTTGTTGATTTTTATTCAAAAAAGTCTTAGCATTAGATTTTTTTTAGTATTAAGGAAATACACCTCATGAAAATCTGTTTTTTTAATTTTTCTACATGAAACTATCTAAAATATAAAATGATTACATGTGTTTATTCTCTACATTGTCAACAACTCATCTCATTACCAAATGTCTACTTCATTTAATCTTCACTCCAAAGTTCACTCCTTGTATATGAGATTTATCTTCTTAGCATTAATTCTTATACTACTAAACTTTATTGGTATCCTACTGCTATTTATTAAACATAAGAATATAATTTACTAAAATTTACTAACTGTAAGGAAATGTCTTTAAAATTGTTTCAAGAGTCTCATAACAAATGACTAAGAAAATAAGTGGAAAAAGATGGACAACTAGTCTGCTTTCTCCCTTACCACGTGAGTTTCTGCTGATGCTAAATTTAGGATGAGCCACAGAGCCTAAGGCCTGGAAACACAGGAGTGAAAAGACAATCAATGAGAGTTCTTTTAGAATGAAAATATAAACAAGTAGTGCCATAAGAAGATTTGGGCTTTTCTCTTAACCTTTATTGAACCTATACAAACAGAGGTAAATGGCAGCCAGGCACATACACATACAGGAAACTAGGACAATTTTAAAAAGCCAATTAAAAACATGATGCATGTGTTCTTTCACTTCTGGCAGTCAATTCAGCTATAAAATGTACTTTATTTGTGGGTACATAAATAAATCAGGAATGTATAACAAGAATACAAGTTCTCATGTCCCAAAACCCCCTCATAAAATTACAGATGTCAAAAGGAGAATTGGCGCAAAGATCATACTGCTAGGGCAAGTACTGAGATGGCTGAGGGGGAAAAAGTAAATATGTCTAAAGAGAATCTCAACAGTCAAGGAGGATCTCAACAGCCAGGAGTATGAAGCTTTAGGTCACTAAGAAAAGTTTTCACAGGAGGAGATCTAATAGCCACTAGCCATACAGAGACCACCTTCAAGAAGAGCTAAGGCCCAGATCTTGACCCTAGTGTTTGTAATGTTTGAAGGGGAGGATACAAGGGGGTGGGAAATCCTTAAGACTCTTCAATTCTGTGCCAGTTTGAAAGACATGCCTCAGAGAGAATGGAACAATTGCACAGATTTTTAAAAGCATGCTAACAGTAATAGAAGTGAAAACCTTAATGATCAATTTGGACTAGAGAATCAGAGGCTGCAAAACAGTGGACTGTTATATGTATCAAATTTCTATTCCCTACTGGATGGAGCTAGATGGAGCTATGACCTTGAAAACTGGTGATTTATATAAGCGAGCCTGCCTACACACACACACACACACACACACACACACACACACACACACACACCCCCACCCCCCCTTTAAAGAGATAGTCAGAGAATGGGTCATGTAAAACAGTTTCTTCTTTAGTCCAGATACTTCCAAATGGAAAAAAAAGTATTTAACTGAAACAAAACATTTAGTGATACATAAAAATCTTTTATCTTCTTCAAACTTCTATTTGAAACATCAACATAGACTGAATGATTGTTTAGAAAACAGAAAAGAAAAATTAAGTATAACAAATTCAAACTGATCTGCTTAACTGAAAATGTTATAATAACTAGTTCTTTAAATGAGAATTTTATTTAAGAAGGGAAGAAAGGGGAGACAAAATATGCTACAGAACTGTTAATCAAACAGTTCTTTTCCAAGGTCAACCAGCATGAGAAATTAGTATTATTTTCTGCATGCCTTTTCTCTCCCAGAATCAATCTGAAACCTTTGCTTGGGTTAAAATTGGTAACGCTTCTAAGTAATCCATTAAAGCTCCCAATATCTTTACTATTTATCAAGGGAACTACTCCTTAGGCCACAGAGTCAGTTACACTTCATAGTTCAAAAACAAAAGTCAACTTTTTCTCAGTCACTGCCAAGTTGTGCAGAGGTGCAGGTATGCTCAGAATTTCACTCCACCTGTCGCCTCCATGGCTGAGGCAAGACATTGCTACTGGAGGTGTAACGGATGTTAATACTGCTTTACAAGAGGTGCTAAAGGCGGCCTTCAACGACGATGGCCTAGTACATGGAATCCTCAAAGCTGCCAATGCCTTAGACAAGCGCCAAGCACATCTCCGTGTGTTTGCATCCACATGCTTGCATAATGACCCTAGGTATGTCAAGTTAATAGAGGCCCTTTGTGCTGAACTTGATAAGGGTTGATGACAAAAAACTAGCGGAGTGGGCAGGCCTCTGCAAAACTGACCAAGAAGGAAAGAGATTGGCTCCAGTTGTGTGGCTGTTAAGGACTATGGCAAAGAATCTCACTCAGACCAATGTATCACTGAAGAATATTTCAAATACAATAAATAAAAACATTTTAAAAACTTGGCATACTGGGGGAAGAAAATAACAGGTCATTGACAACTTTTCAAGGAACTCAAACCAAAGAAATTCTTTACATTGCAAAACTACTTTGCACTCTGATAGACAGTAGTAACTTGACTAATCTCAAAATCCTTCATGGCATCATAATTTCTGTAGAAAATCACATATGCATTCTTGGTTGAGCAAGGGATTGCTCCAACAATATGACAGCTGATGTTTGCCAAAGCAGTGGGCATAGTGGTGCTTCTCCCTCAATACCACTGTCCTTCAGACTGATGTACAATTGGTTTCTACTCTCATTATTAAAAATACTAATTTAAAAAGGGAGAAGTCTTCCTCTAGTCCTGAGGCTATATTCATCTTCATGTAGTCCTCCTGAATTATACGCTCCACACTCAGACTGAATAAGTATAGAGAAAGGATACAATCCTGATGAACAAACACCTTTACTGATTTTACACCATGCGGTATTCCCTAGTTATGTTTGGACAATGGTTTTTTTGTTCTCCAAAAGGTTTTATTTTTTGTGTGGTTTTTTTTTAAAAGAGGCTATTATTTGGAAAGATTGAGGCTTAGCGAAAAGATAGACTTCCAGAGAAATGGACTGACACAGTGACAGCAGTAATGGGCTGAAGTATGTAGAGATGAGAATGGCAAAGGATAAAACAGTTCAGATCTGCTGTTCATAGAGTAGCTATGAGCTGTACCAAACTCGACTGCACATAACAAAAGAGGTTCCACATGAGCACCAGCAAATATTCTGGGATTCCACCTCTTTTCTACATAAATTTATGATCTACATAGTCAATAAAACAAAACTAAAAATTTTTCTGATATCCTCTGCTGTCAAGCAAGATTCATTTGACATCAACAGTGATATCCTTCATACCATGACATGTTCACCTTACAATCAGTATTCTATCATTCTGTAAGGCTTTAATTTTTTTTTTTGGCCAGTAGTGTCAGTGTAGCTTGGACTTCTTCCTTTAGTGTCACTGGTTCTTAATCATATATTACTGCCTGAAATAGTTCAGAATCTGTCAATTCTTTTTGTACAGTGTCTCTGTGTATTCCTTTAATCTTCTTTTGGTGTTTCCTCCATCATTTAATATACTGTTCATACCATCCTTCAGTACTGAATTTCAAGGCATGAAATTCTTTATTTCTTTAATTTGAGAAATGTCAAGTAGGTTCATCAGTTTTTGTTTTCTAACTCTAGTTCTTTGTACATTTGTTTACAATACTGTGCTTTGTCTTCGCAAGCTGCCCTTTGAAAACTCCTGTTTAGCTTTTCTATTTCATAATTTCTCTCTTTAGCTTTTCTAGGTTGAAGAATTAATTAAGCTTCAGAATTTCTTCTGACATTCATTTGGGTCTGGTTTTTTTCTTCCATTTCTTCCAAGATACCTTTTCTTTTTTCATAGATATGTCTTTGATGCCATCACACAACTCACCTGGTCTTCAATTATTAGTGTTCAATGTACCAAATCTATTCTACAATAGATTGTAAATTCAAATGGAATATAACCATGGTCAAATTTTGCCTCTTGTGGACTTATTTGTCTTTTAAGAAATACAAATAGCAACTATACACATGAATCTTACTTGAAGGATTGCACAGGATTAAAACTGACTAGATCTGTGGAAGGAATTGTTGGAGATTCAGACCACTTGCTGACTACAGAACAGATATCTGCATAAATTACTCATGTGCAAGTCCAAAATGAAACTGAAGAAAATTAAACCAGGTCCACAAGCACCAAAATATGACCTTGAGTCTATCCCACCTGAATTTAAAAATCATCTCAAGAACATGTTTGAAGAACGGAACAATAATGAGAAAATATCAGATGAGTAGTGGGATGTCATCAAAGCTATCACCCATGAAGAGAGCAAAAGTCTATTACAAAGAGAGCAAAGAAGAGATGCTGGAGTTGGAAGGGGGGAGGAGAAGAACTCACTATGAATTTCTGAAGCTGAAAGAATTTAAAAACAAACTCAAGCCTCCAGTGCAATACTGAGAGATGCTATAGGCAAAATCTTGAATGGCTCAGATAGTTACTAAAAGAAGATAAAAAAATGAGTCACTGTATCAAAAAGGTTTGGTGAAAAAAACCAAACAAAAAGGCCTGGTCAACACTGAAATATTTCAGCAAGCAGCATATGATAAAGAGTCATGGAGGAAGAGGTGCGCTGATAGCATTGACAAAAGGCCCCAGGAATCAATGGGTTATCAACTGACATATTTCAACTAACAGATATTGCCCTGGATGTGATCACCAATCTGTGAGCAGGAAATTTAGAAGACCGCTACCTGACCAACTGACTGGAAGAAATTCCTACCTGTTCCCATTCCTAAGGAAGGTGACTCAACAGAATGTGGAAATTAATGAACTATATCACATGCAAACAAAATACTGCTGAAGATCATGCAAAACCAGTACATGGACAGGAAACGGCCAGAAGTTCAAACTATGGGTAAGGCTGAAAAAAAATGGGAATCCCAAACCACTAAAATCTATCTAAACCAAGAAACTGTTATTCAAACAGAGCAAGGGAACAAAGCAGAGTTTAAAATCAAGAAAACTGTGTGCCAGGGCTATATCTTTTCTCCAAACCTATCTGTATGCTGAGTAAACCATTTAAGAAGCTGGACTTTATGAAGGAGAATGTGGCATCAGGAAGATTCACCAACAATGCACATTCTGCAGATGATACAACATTGCTTGCTGAAAGTGAAGAGGACTTGGAATATTTAATGCAGAAGAGCAAACACTACAGCTTCCAATATTGATTAAATCTCAACATCAAGAAGACAAAAATGATCATCACTAGGGCACTAAGCAACAACATGACAGAAGGAGAAAAGAAACTGACAACAATTTAATCTCATTTAGATCCATAATCAAAAAACTTTGTACTAGCAGTTGAGAAGCCAAAAGACATACCACATTGGGGAAGTGTGCTGTCAGGGACCTCTCCAAATCACTGGGGAACAATGACATCAGTTTAAAAATTAAGGTGTGCCCGATTGAGACTATGGTCTTCTCAACAATTTGTTATGCATCTGAGAGCTATACAATAATAAATAAGGATAGCAGAAGATTGAATGCATTTGAATTGTGATGATGTAGAGGAGTACTGATTATCCGAAGGATGCAAAACAACAGATATACATGTCTTGGAGAAAGAACAGCCAGTGTGCCCCCTAGAGGCAGGGATGGCAAAGCTTCATCTCACATACTTTGGAAATGTTTTTGTTGTTGTTAAGTGCTGCTGAACAGCAACTGTGAATCCTGCCCTATCTTGAGTCAATCTCACCATCTCTGACACACCTATGCCCATTACTCCAGCTATTGTGTCCATCTATTTCATCCAGAGTCTTCCTCTCCTATGCTTTCCCTCCACCCTTCTAAGCATTGTATCCTTCAAAGACTGTTCCCTCCTGGCAACATGCCCTAAATATGTGAGAAAGAACGTAAAAAACCTTGCCTCCAAGGAAAAAAATTGGTTACACTCTCTCCAGGACAATTAAGTTTGTTCTCCTGGCAGTCCACAGTATGTTTGATATTTTTCACCAGCACAACTCAAAAGCACTGATTCTTCTTCTGCCATCTTTAGTTAATTGTCCAGATCTCTGACAAGTAATTACAAAGACCATAGCCTAGTTCAGGCACATCTTAGTTTCCAGACTGACGCCACTGCTCTTCAGCACTCTGGAGAGGTCCCTGACAGCAGATTTTCCTAATATAATTTGTCTTCTGATTTCCTGACTGCATCCAAGTAAGATGAAAATGTTTCAATCTTTACAGGTGTTGCCAATAGCTCAGTGGTGAGAATCTTTGTTTTCTTGATGTTGAACTTCAATCTGTACTTAAGACTGTAATCTTTTACCTTTTGCAGCCAATGCTTCAGATCCTCCTCAGTTTCAGTGAGCAAGGTTGTGTCATCTGCAAAATACAGGTTGTTGAGTCATCTTCCTCCAATCCTAATGACACATTCCTCCTCATAAAGTCTAGCCTCCTGAATGATCTGTTCCACACACAGAATGAAAAGGTATGGAGACAGGACACATCTTTGACACACACTTTTTCCCTGATTTTGAACCATGTGTGTTTCCGCGCTCTGTTTTGACAAATGCTTCCTGCTCCAAGTATAAGTTTTGCCTAAGAACAATCAAGTATTCTGGGATTCTTATTCTTCTCAAGGTTACCCACAATTTGTTGTAACCCAGAGTCAAATGCCTTTGCATAGTCTTTGAAACACAGACATTCCTCTGGTGCTCTCCACTTTCCTCCAACATCCACTGGTGATGATATCCCCAATGCCATGGCCTCTTCTAAACCCACTTATGTTTCTGGCAATTCTCTGCCAATATACTGTGTCAGTCATATTTGGATAAATCTTCAGCAAGATTTTGCTTGCATGTGGTATTAGTGGAAATGTTTGATAATTTCCACACTCAATCATGTCACCTTTTTTTGGAACAGGAATAAAATAATGGATCTCTTCCAGTCAACTGGCCTAGTAGTTGTTTTCCAGATTTCGTGGCACAACCTGATGAGTACATCCAAGGAAGCTGTTTGCTGAAATATGTCAATTGGTATGACATCAATTCTTGAGGCTTGTTTTATGTCAACTTCTTCAAGGTAGCTTTTACTTCCTCCATCCCCATTGCTTCTTGACCTTGTTTCATGATATTCTACTGGGTCAGCCAATTCTTTTTGGTACAGTGACTCTGTGTACTTCCTACCATCCTCTTATGATGCTCCCTGGATCATTCTATATTCTTCCCACAACATCCTTAAGTATTGCAACTCGAGGCTTGAATTTGTTCTTCACTTCCTTCAGCTTAAGAAATGCCAAGAGAGGTCGTTCCTTTTGATTTTCTGATCCCGGCTCTTTGCACATTTCATTATAATCCTTTGCTTTGTTTTCCTAAGCTGTTCTTTGAAATCTTCTGCTCACCTCCTTAAATTCCTTATTTATTCCCTTTCCTTTGGCTTCTTGGTACTATACTAGAATATTCACACACGTTTTTAGGAGTTATTCCTTGGAAAGAGACATCATGCTTGCAAAGGTGAGGCAGTAAAAGAGAGGAAGAAGACCTTCAATAAATGGACTTGCACAGTGACCTTAGCAATGCAAGTATATCAAAGTAGAAGATGGTACAGGATAGGAAAGGTTCAGATTTGTTATTAATAGGGTTGCTATGAGTCGTATTTGACTCAAAAGAACCTCTATCTTTTGCACAAAAACATTCTTTGAAAGGAGTGTATTTTAAAACTGTGCAAAACCAAGAAGAGTGGTTAACTATACAACCAATCGCTCAGGGCCAGAACAGACCACAATTATACATGTGATGAGTTATCAAATGAACTCCTATTGTGTAATTTTCTAGTACAGGATATAAATAAAAATCAAGAGTCAAACTTTCTTTTTAAAAAAAAAACAAAATTCTGGAGAGCTAAAGGTGAAAATAAAAATTGCGTGCAAGGACCTTGGCTGATCTTTGACTATGCTATGCCTCCACTCCATGGCTGTTGATGGGCTCAGTCAACGTAAGTCTAAACATCTAAAACAATAGTCTAAAGAGTTATGTGGTTGTAACATGACAGTGGTGACACCACACAAGCTGTCTAGATAGGACATTTGACAGCAATGGGCCATATTGGGGGGGAAAAACAGTGAGAGAAAGGAACTAAAAAGACATGTTAGTAGTTTTTCTATTCCAAGAAGCCACTTCATTTGAAGTAATGTCTATGTGTCCTGGGAATTCAAAGTGGTTCTTCTTACTTAAGAACTGAAAACGTAAGGAGAAATGAAGCACTTACTTTTGTCCATCTTTTACAAAACCTTTCAAAGAAGATCCTCTATTAGTAGCAATTGCTTTTCCACCAAGCCCAACTATGAGAGCCGTGAGCACTGCACTCTTCCCACCTAAAGAAACAATGGTTGCAAGTTACATTCATTGAAAAGAAAGAAAATAAGAATTCTTGCAATCTCATACAAAACATTTTCAGAATGAAAATCAAAATTGGTCTTACGCTGATGTAAAACAGCAATTATCAGTTTCTTCTAGTGAAAAAGTAGAAAACTTTAAAGAGATTTCTAGCTTCTGAAATATGCCAGGGCTGCTGTTTGAAAAAATTTAGCATATTTTGAGAGGTTAATTATTGCAAATAATAAATTAGAAAACTGGTTTTCCATTCAGAAACTTCTTATAATCATCTTGCTCCATCAGCATATTAAATAACTCAGCCTTCTCAATACATATGATGTTATCTTTCTCTTTCAGGGTCACTGAACTGGAACCAACACAGAGGTGGATTTCCAGTGGGTTTCCAAGGGTGTAAACTGCACAGGAGGAGACTGCTCATTCTTCCCCTACAGAGCTGCTGGTGGATCTGCACTTCCAGAGAGGGGCAGCCTTTGAGTTAGGAGTGCAACTGTGCCTTCCAGGTGATTCTGACTTATCATGACCCCATGTATACAGAACAGAACTGTGTTCAAATTTTGAAGGTTCTGGTCTTTTAGGACCATCACTAGGCCTTTCTTCAAATGTATCTCTAGGTTTGTTATTACCTCTTGTAGCACCATTTTTTCTAAGGTTTCAGAAGTCAGAAACTATGTGTATGAGAATATAAGCTCCACATGGATGTTGCTAGGTGTTGCTGAGTTGAGTACAGCTTATAGCAATCCTATGAACAATGATCTAAACTCTGTCCTATTTCCTATTCTGTACCGTTCTCATGATTACTGACACACTTGAGCCTACTGCTGTAGTCTCTGGGCCAATCCATCTCATTGACAAGTCATGCTCTCTTTCACTGACCCTCCACCTTTCCAAGCATGATGTCCATTTTCCAAAGACTGGTCCATCCTAACAACATACCCAGATTTTGTGAGACAAAGCTTCACTATCCTTGCCTTCAAGGATACACCCTGGCTGTACCTTCTTTAGGACATATACTTAATTCCATGCTATATTCCTACTACCAACACATAATAGGCACTCAAGTATTTTTAGATAAACTTAAGTAGGAAAAATTAGCAGGTCATTATCCTCCAAGTACACCCATGACTTTCTCTTTTAAAAAGAAAGAAAAAATAATGCACACCCATGTTTATCACAGCTCTGTTCACAATAGCAAGGAGTTGGAAACAACCCAGGTGCCCATCAACAAACGAATGGGTAGAGAAGCTGAGGTATATTCACACAATGGAATACTATGCTGCATTGAAAAACAAGGAACTCATTCAATATTATTCAAAATGGGTGAGCCTGCAGGACATTATCCTGAGTGAAATATCTCAGTCGCAAAAGGACAAATATTGCATAGTGCCACTGCTGTAAAATGGGACTGATATCAGGGTGGGGGTAAGACTGAGAAAAACTGGATAAATTGTGTATACTGCACTGAAACAGACGAGGCAGTGAATAATTTAAAAGCGATGTATGATAGGATGTTATGGTTATCACAAGAGTCCACGATTAAGGTTGCATAGTGGAATGTACTTGGGGCGGTGGGAGGGGTGCGGGGGGATTATGTACAAGGGAGGGAGTCTTTCTTTTACTTTTGAAAGAGAGGAGCGAACTGGGGAGGGGGAGGAGGGCTGGGTGGGGAGAGAAGTGCAGCAATGAATGAATGGAAATCCAAAGTCTCTGTAAATGTTCATTAAAATTATTAAAATAAAATAAAATTTTAAAAAAAGAGTTAATCTATCCATCATCATAAAGCAGTGTCCAAAGGCAAAAAAAGTGTTAAAAACTAGTGCGGGAGCCAGATTTACCTGGCTACTAATGTCTTGTTCACATTAAGAATATGGGCAGCTAAGTATGTGTTAAGCATGAAGTAGGGACTCTACAGGTGATTATGGAATAAATAATAATGTGTGCTAAATGAAGTACAGTGAGAGTTATTATAGTTTAGAAGGGGAAAAAGTGATTCAGGTCATTATATGTAGAAGCAACTATCACAGCGTTTAATACATGCATATTGATTGCCCTTCCGTTTTTAGTGCAAGTACATGATGTCTTTACCTACTGTCAATTTAATCCCACACCACTGCCTAAATTTGTTAATTATATAAAGACTAAAAAAAATGCTTAGCAGTTTCCAATCCTTCTGTGATCCAAATTGTTTGGTTAGCCATCTTACCATATATAGTATTTCTACAGAATACTCAGAATAAAAAAATATTAATAAAGGACCTTTTAATGAATGAAAAGAAAAAAAAAGAAAGAAAAAATAGATGGAGGGACGAAAAGTTCTAAATGCAGAAGTCAATGGCCTTTGTTCTTACTTGCCCTGCATCACCTCTCTGTAGCATGAATATATTTACTGCACATCCCATTCTTTTAAAAATCCTTTCACCTGGGCTGAGTAGAAGAGTAGAGAAAAGAAATAATAACAACTAAATGGACTACACATATTTAGTTTCAATATCCAGCAGTGTATATGGGATATGGCAACTCTCCTCTCCTTATGAACTATCTCTGTCAAGACATTAGCATTTTCTATATGACCAATCTGTTATAAGAGCTGATGGACTAATTGATCTAATTGATCTATTTCCCCTCTCATAATTAATTCATCCACTATTTTATCACCACTGGTGGCCTAGTGGCAAGAAGCCACACTGAAAAACCAAAGGCACAAGGTTCAAATTCACCAGCTGCTCTGCAGGAGAAGCATGGGCAATCTCCTCCCATGCAATTAACTGCCTCTGAAAACCCACTGGAGGGTCAGCTCTGGGTCGTTTCCAACTCCATGGTACACAACCACCACCACTACCACCACCACCACCATGATATATGGCCAGTTTGTTATTCAATAGAAATAAATCATCCTTTTACTAAATCCCCTTACTTAGCTTCCCACTGACTTCTGGATATAACCTCAAAATCTCTCTCATAACATTCAAGATCCTAAATAATACAAATGACAATATGGCCAGTCAGGGTTAACTTCTGTCTCTCCCATCCATCTACAACATTATAAAATCATATAAAACCAATTAACTGCCATCTACTACTTTCCCTCCAAATGTTGTTGATATGCAGTCTTTGCCTAGAATCCTTGCTTTTCTCTTCTCCAAAAAAAATTCACAATTTCCTTTTAAGATCTAGCACTAATACCATTTTCTTTAGTGGACAGAACAGTGAGCATTTGTCACTGTTATCTTGGGTTCACAGTACACCTTATCTATTATAACATTTTGGTAAAACACAAGGCTACATTTATTGTGATAAAGCTTGCTTGTTCACTTTTACTGTGGTATAATTCCAAGGTAGATGCATTTTTAAATAAAAGTAGAAAATATCTATACTAAGTAAATAAGTAACTGAGAGTTAATCCAGTACTTTCTTAAAATGTAGACAGCAGGAAACAATAAAATAATCATAACCCTAAGTTATAAATCAATAAATTAAAAAATTTACCAGCACTAACAGGATTTTATTACAAAAAATTTAATGCATTCTCTTCTCAAAGTAAAATTAGAAGGATAAAAACACTTACTTCCATTGTTCCCAACAACAAAGTTAACATTAGAACCAAATTTAAATGGTCCAAGCATGGAATGACACATAAAGTTTTTCAGCTGTATACTCTCAATTATTCCAACTTCTGCTTCAGTCTGTAAATAAAAAACAATTAGGAAAACAATCAAGCTAATTCACTCACTGTAATTGTTCAAACATTTACTGGTAGGCAAGTAGTAGTATTATCAATTCTAGACAACATTAAATAAATTAAAATAATTTTAAATTCAGCTAATGAACAAGTTGAAATGAAATGGGGATCTTTAAAACTACTGTATCAAAAAAAAAATAAAACTACTGTATCAGTTTAATAGGACTAGTAAACTCACCATCCAAATTAAGTTGCCACTTACTAGAATCTTTCTAAAGGGTCTAACTGACATTTTAGGTCAGATAACTTTTGTTGTGAGGCATTTTGCTGCACACTGCGGAATATTTAGTAGTATCCTTCCCCCTTTCCCAGCTTTTACCCTCCACTAAAATGCTAGTAGCACTCAAATTGCCTTCCCAGCTATATCATAGCCAGACACTACTCAAATGCCCACTGGGGGGCAGTTTCCCCTGACTGAGAAGAACTGGAGTTTATCTGTAAAGTAAAAATTGTATTTAGAGCGTCCTGGCAGAAGATTGGCCAATCATGCTTGAACAGTATGTGATTTGACAGTCCAATTTATGGTCAATTCAAAAAGTAAAACTATCTGTTCTTAAAAGATAAAGCCTGCATTTCTCTGACTTTCTGTGTCTGCTATTTACTATGATAGTCGTTAATATTATTGGCAACACATTGTTCCCTGGAGTCAAGGATTCTGAGGCCTCGTCTGACATACTTTGGGTATGTTGCAAGGAGAGACTGGTCCTTGGAGAGGGACATCATGTTTGGGAGAGTGGAGGGACGGCGCAGGAAAGGAAGACCCTCGATGAGATGGATCGATTCTGTGAGTGGAGTGGTCGGAATGAATGTGTTTGAGA
Organism: Elephantulus edwardii; assembly: GCF_000299155.1. Classification (NCBI taxonomy): domain Eukaryota; kingdom Metazoa; phylum Chordata; class Mammalia; order Macroscelidea; family Macroscelididae; genus Elephantulus; species Elephantulus edwardii. The sequence continues at coordinate 22,987,926 of NW_006399759.1, read as the reverse complement.
CAGCGAGGTTGGCACAGGATAGAACGGTGTTTAGGGCTCTTATACATAGGGTCACAATGAGTCGCAAATGACTTGATGACACATAACAACATCATTAAGAATATACAGCTTCCTATTCTGTTAAATGGGAGTAACAGCACCTTTATTATAGATGGGTCAGGATTAAACTTATTATTCTGTGCCTTCAAGTCAGAACTGACTCACAGCTGACCCTCCATCTATAGACAAGAATAATAAATGTTTTAAACAATGTTTGGGACATAGTAGTCACCATGCATTTTGTAGTTACCTGGTAACTACAACCAATTTAAAGTACTGATGTGCCAAACAGTACTTTAAATGTCTCTGAAGACCATTTAAATGCCTTCATTTTATTTAATAATTTCTAAAAACAGTCTTTGCTTCTCTCTTTCTGTACACACTTGTTAAAAACTAGAATATATTTACTGGAGTAGAATACGACAAACATGGTTGAAAGACTACTTTCTTTTTTTTTGTAATTTTTATTTTATTTTAATAATTTTAATGAACATTTACAGAGATTTTGGATTTCCATCCATTCATTGCTGCACTTCTTTCCCCGCCCAGCACTGCACCCCCCCCCCCCCCCCCCAGTTCATGCCTCTCTTTGAAAAGTAAAATAAACACTCTCTCCCTGGTACACAATCCCCCCAGTACCCCTCCCACCACCCCAAGTACATTCCACTATGCAACCTTAATTGTGGACTCTTGTGGTAACCATAATACCCCATCATACATCGCTATTAAATTATTCACTCCCTCATCTGTTTTAGTGCAGTATACACAATTTATCTAGTTTTTCTCAGTCTTACCCCATCCCTGATATCAGTGCCATTTTACAACTGTGGCATCATGCAGTATTTGTTCTTTTGCGACTGAGATATTTCACTCAGGATAATGTCCTGCAGGCTCACCCATTTTGAATAATATTGCACGAGTTCCTTGTTTTTCAATGCAGCATAGTATCCCATTGTGTGAATATACCATAACTTCTCTACCCATTCGTTCGTTGATGGGCACCTGGGTTGTTTCCAACTCCTTGCTATTGTGAACAAAGCAGCAATAAACATGGGTGTGCATATATCTGCTTGGATGTCAGTTATGGTAACTGCTGGGTCAAATGGTATCTCTATTTGCAACTTTCTGAGAAAGCGCCATACCACCTTCCACAGGGGTTGCACCATTTTACACTCCCACCAACAGTGAATAAGGGTTTCAGTTTCTCCACAACCTTTCCAGCATTTGTTGCTTGCTGTTCTGTTAAATTTTGCATTCTGACTGGGGTGAGATGGTATCTCATAGCTGTTTTTACTTTCTTTTTTTTATTAAATTTATTTAAAAACTCTGAAGTAATTGTAAGCAAACTTGCCCCAGAAGTTAGTTTTTATTGTATATGTTTCTGCCACTGAGGACAGCTTACAAAACAACAGTATCACAATCAAGATACTGATATGGATATACACACAGAACATTTCTATCATAAAGAACCCTCACATTGCCCCTTTCTGATACCAGCATCCCCTCAAACCATTCATCCTTTGCTACATCACTGTCATTTCAAGAATGTGATATAAATGAAATCTTACAGTATGAAATTGCTGAAGATTATCATAATTCTCTGAAGATTCATTTGACATTCTTATCAACACTATAAAAATTATCTACTTTTTTTTTAACCTTTGCTAGCATTCAATGTTGTCATTTTTAGTTTTAGGTATTCTGACAGGTGATTAGCAATATCTGAGATTTTAATACTTATTTCCCTAAGAGTGAATGGTGGTACAGTGGTTACGTCTGTGGCTGTTAACCAAGAGGTTAGCTGTTGAAACTCAAATGTGGCAGTCAATTTCTGTTAAAGATTTACCATCTTTGAAACTCCATGGGGCAGTTTTATTCAGATCTATAGGGTCACTTGAAATTGTCCTCCACTTACTTAGCTGCAGTGAGTTTGGTTTTGCTTTGATGGTAAATTATGCTAAACAACACTCTTGTTAGGTACCATTAAGTTATATCTTATGTATAACAGAACGAAATCAGAAGATGGGGGGAGGAAGACAAAGGGAAAATCTGCTGTAAGGGACTTCTCCAGAATACTGAGAAGCAACTATGTCAGTCTAGAGACTAAGATGTGCCTGAACCAGGCCATGGTCTTTGCAATTACTGGCTATGCATCAGAGAGCTGGACAATGACTGAGAATGACAGAAGAATTATGGATGCCTTTAAGCTGTGGTGCTGAACAAGAGTCTTGAACGTACCATAGACTGCCAAAAGAACAAACAGGTCTGTCTTGGAGAGGATGAAACTAAATTTCTCCTTGGAGGCTAGGATTCTGAAGCTCCATCTCACTTTGGGCTTGTAGCCAGGTGGGGCTGGTCCTTAGAGAAGGACATCGTGCTTGGAAGGGTAGAGGAACAGCACAGGAAGGGGGACACTAGACAAGAAGAACTGATAACAGTAACTGGAGCAACGGGGGTAGGTGTGTCAGAGTCAGGGAATCAGTGAGATTGGCTCAGAAAAGGCAGACTTCAGAGCTGTAGAACATAGGGTCCATATGAGTAGCAGGAGACTTGACAGTATATAATAACAACAGCAACAAAACAAAATGAAATGTTGCCCAGTCCTGTACTATTCTCATAACTGTTGCTGTCACTGGGCCAATCCATCTCGATTGAAGGTTTTTGTCTTATTCACTGACCTACTTGGCCAAGCATGGTATCTTTTGCCATGTTTGACTGAAGTAAAGTGAAGATTTGCCATCATCCTCACTTCTTTCTGAAGGTTGTACTTCATTCAAGACGTATGTTTGTTTCTTTGGGTACTCTATGGGAGAGTCAATATTCTTTACCCAAATCATAATTCAAAAGCATTAATTCTTCTGGAGCTGTTCATAATGACTGTTCAGCTTTCATACCCATAAGGCAAGTGAAAATAATACGGTTTGGGCCAGGTGTGTTTTATACCTCAAGATGACATTTTTATCACTTTAAAGAGATATTTTGCAGATTTCCCAAATGCAATATTGATCTCTTGACTGGTGGAGTACTGACTGTGTTTCAAGTAAAATCAAATCTGTCTCATGCCAATCTTTCCCAGCACATCATGATGTTGCTTATTGGCCCACTTGAGACCTTTCTGTCGTCTTTATGTTTAGGCATAATCCATATGCCAGAGTGTTTCCTTTTCATCAGTAAGTGCTTCAAGTCTTCTTTGCATTCAGCAAACAAGGTTGTCATCAGTATGTCAATTTTTTTATTAGTCTTCCTCCAACCCTGAGGTTGTGTTTTTCTTCAATCAATCCAGCTTCTCAAGATTATTTACTGAGGAAATAGGCTGAATAAGTACAGAAAAGGAGAAAATTCTCACACACATCTTCTCTTATTTTAAATCATGTTTTATCTCCTTGTTCTTTTAGAATCACTGACTCTTGGTTTATGTAGCTGTCTTTCATGAACACACAACTAAGAGTATGAGGATTCATATTCTTCACAAAGCTACCCATAATTTATTATGATGCGTATTATCAAATGCCTGGGATCAGCAATGATAGCACTCATTCCACATCTTCTTCTGACTGAATTTTGGTTAAAGCTGTTTCTAAGTTGTCTCTTGCAAAATTATACTTGCATTTAATGTTAAGATATTAGATCCAAACAACATTATATGTACTTATTTGTCATTACTGATCCTCTTAAGTGACTATCTTCTTAGATATCTTCTGACCAATTTCCAATGGGATTGTTTCTAATTTTTGAATTTTCAGAATCTTCATATATTTGTAATATTTGGACTTGTTCAGCTAATAAAAAAACCAAACCTACAATTATCCAGTAAATTCTGACTCCTAGCAATCCTAAATTGACAAAGAACTACTCCACAGGATTTTTAAACTTGTAACCTTTGTAGAAGAAGACTGAACATCTTTCTCAAGCAGAGTACCCGTTGGGTTTGAACAATTTACTTTTCAAGTTAGCAGTTAAGCACTTACTCATTATGCTATTAGAGTTTTATTGGTTAACACTGTGATTTGCAAATAATTTCTATCATTTTGACATAACTTTCATTCTCTTTTAAAGAGAAAAGTTTTAAATTTTGTTGATATTCCATTTATCAATTTTCCCTCTATCAATTTTCTACAACACTCTGAGTTGTAGATTAAGCAGAACGTCCAACAAGTTTGAAAAGGCCCGCTTTCTGGGTCTGATGCTAGCTTACAGCAACATGGCTAAACATGCCAAGAAAGTCAGCAGCATCGGTAAGTATGGGGCCTGTTACAGTGCCTCACTCAGGAAGGGAGTAAAGAAAATTTAAATCAGCCAACATGCCAAAGTACACTTGCTCCTTCTACAACAAAACCAAAATAAAGAGACGAGATGTGCAGTTCTTAAATGAAGACAGTCGCTGGTGGTACCTGGACCTTACACCACCACCTCCACAGTCACAGTGAAGTCAGCCTTCAGAAGACTGGAGGAACTGAAAGACCAGTAAAAGCTCCCCCAATTGAAGTATCCCTAGCCTGTAATAAATTGGTTAATTTATGTAAAAGAGAAAAGGTGCAGGCCTGGCCAATGGAAAAAAAGGACAGTATACACCTTGTACAGCAACCAAATCACTTGTGTATCCAATTTTAATCCACATAGGAATCAGGTATTGGTATCCCTTTCAAAGGTGGCAGTAAACCAAAATACTCTGAATGTATGTCCATCTCCACAGTGTTGACAATAATCCAAACTCTCACATTATTTACATTTCAAATTTACATGCACAGTATTAAAACTTAGGAGAGGTGCCAAGTTTACAAAAGTTCTAACAAAAGAGCCAATGGCCTGATTGCTTCCCATGCATCTAAAAGTTGGACTATGGATAAGGAATACATGAGAAGAATCAACTGACTTGTGGAGTTAAAATAAGAATACTAAATATTCCATGAACAGAAAAAAGCACATACAAGTCTATCTTGGAAGAGATATAACTAGGGCGCTCACTGGAGGTAAGGAGGGTAAAACTTTGCCTCAACTACTTCGTGCATGTTGTTAAGAGAGGCCAGTCTTTAGAAAAAGACATTATACTGAGTAGAAAGGCAGAGGGTCAGTAAAAGACAGGAAGTCCCTTAACAAGCTTGACTGACACAGTGAATGTAACAATGGGTTCAAACATATAAGAGATGATGAGAATGGTGCAGGATAGAGGGAACTTTAGATCTGTTGTTTAAAAGGGTCACTCTGAGTTGCAGTAAACTTGATGGCATCTAACAATAAAATAACAAAACCATGTTAGAAAACAAACCAAATACACTATCTGTGACCAAGTCCACTCCATGAACTCATGGATTCCATGGTCTCTGATGACCCTCTATCAGGTTTCCAAGGCTAAAAATCTTTATGGCAGGAGAGCAATTAATCTTTCTCCTAAGGTGCATTTGAACTGCCAGACTTTTGGTTAGCAGCCCAGTACTTAACCTACTACACTGACTAGTGTTCCTTAGGGTTATAAATAATTAACTTGCTATAATTTTGACTTGGAGACTGTGGTCGAGCTAATATTTCTATCCTGATATTATTTAGTCTCTTCTCCCTTTTATCAGTTTTAAGAGTTGTCATTATGTGCCATCAAGATGTAACTGAATCATTGCTGACCCTCCAGTGGGTTTTCAGAGGCAGGAAATTGCACGGGAAGAGACTGGCCACCTCCCTCTTGTGAAGCAGTTAGTGATTTTAACCGCATATCTTTGGGTATTATTATGACCTTTGAGTGACTTGCAACTCATAGTGACCCTATATACAACAACTCTGAACCCTCCTCTATCCTGAGCCAACCTTACCATCTCTTACACACCTATCACTACTACCCCAGTCATTGCACTGAGTCAATCCATCTCAGATGTTCTTCCTCTCTTGCACTGTCCCTCCCCAACAACTGGTTCCTCCTTGAAACATGCCCAAAGTATGTCTGACGAAGCTTCTGAATCGTTGCCTCCAAGAGGCAGCCTGTTTCACCATCTCTAGGACAAACCTGTTCGTTTCTCCTAGCAGTCCATGGTATATTCAATACTCTTCTCTAGCACCACAGCTCAAAGGCATCAAATTCTATTTCTATAATCCCTAGTCACTGTCCAGCATTGTGACACATAGCAAGTAAATGTGAACACCAAGACCTGGATAAGGCACACCTCAGTCTCCAGACTGACATCATTTCTCTTCAGTACTCTAGCTCTGGAGAGGTCCCTGACAGCAGATTTTCCCAATGTAATTCATCTTCTGATTTCCTGGCTGCTGATACCAAGAGTGTTGACTCGAAGCCAAGCAAACTGAAGCTGTTAACAATCTCAATCACTTCACCATCTATCGTGAAGCTGCCAATCAGCCCAGCGGTGAGAACCTTTGTTTCCTTCACGTCAAGCTTAAATCCATATATAAGGCTACAGTCCTTGACCTTCTGCAGCAAGCACTCCAGGTCCTCCTCAGTGGGCAAAGCAAATCCTTAACCACTAGACCACCAAAGCTCCCTAGTTTGAGTTTTACTAGAGGTCTGTCACTTCGTACATGCTATCAAAGAATCTGCTTTTTTTTGCTATTAGTTTTCTTTGGCAAGTACTGCAAAACCAATCAGAATAGGTAATTTAAAATTGGCTTTTTAAACATATCATTACCATTAGAATGATTAAAAAAATTATATAAAAATCAGACCTAAGAAACATAATAAAAGGAAAATGTAACTGGAGGCTTACCAAAGTGGAGGTACCATTGTATTCGTCACCATCTCTATCGAAATCCTCCCCCTCTTCTTGTCGTGATCTTTTGGCATTTTCATGAGATGGGAAATTTTCTTCCTTTCTTTTGGCCATCAGTTCTGAACAAATATTATAATGATGTAATTAAATTACACTATCTGTTTTATGTACACTAAACTTAATAGACTAAATCATGAAACATCTATTCATTTTTACTTTTAAGAACTAATTTAACAAAATCATCTGCATACTATATACATGATTTTCTTTTACTTACTCATAACCAAAATTTTATTTCATGAGCCTATTTACATGTTTTGAACATCAAAGTCATAAAATGTTAGCAATTTTGTTTAACCACAGTTTCTAATTTTCTAGATCTATTAAGAGATGGCATAATGCCATCTGAAATTATTCCAGAGTAATTTCTGCAAACTTAATGTAATACTGCATCATATAAAACTTCCTTTTTCTATTTTAAATTAGTTTCCTCCAAGATGCCTATTTTGAAGCACTGTAGTTTCCCAAAGAAGCAGCTTTTCTAAAACTTTAGTAGATGTTACCTACTTTTCAGCAATAATAGAAAGTTCACACTTAGGAAAAAAAATTAAAGTTACACAAAAGATTTTGCTAAATGAATGTGAATTCTGAATTTCAAGTCAAAGCTAATAGTCTATTACTAGAAATAACCTTTATGATTTTTCTCTTTGTTCCTTCAGTTTTCTTTCCTTAAAATACATTTAAGACCTAAAACTAAAAGTTACTGAATAAATGAAGAGAAAAATCCATGATGTGGATAATTAAACTTCCTAAGCCATAAGAAAAGGAGGAACAGTTCTAGTCTCAATTCATTTAACTTGCTCCCAATTACAGACCATGGCAATCCTGTGTACATCATGTACTTGATTATCTTCTCCTCCATGGCAAAAGAGACTCAGTGAGATTTTTTTTCTCTACTATGAATATGAACTCCAAGATCCTAATCATTCTTCACTACAAGAAGATAGCTCAGTTTGACGACAAGCATACCGGCCAGTGTTAAGTGCATGTGGGAAGTACAAGGATTGTACGTAGAGGTGATTATACAAACACTATACTATGCAGAAACATGAGAAGAGGAACTTTGAAGAGGAGAGGGAAAAGAGAGAGGGAGACAGAGACATTCATAATACATCGTAAAGTTCTTTTAACTCCATTTTCCAAACTCATACTGACAGAACCAAATGCACAGAATTCATTAGCAAGTTCTGATATGATAGAGTGTGCATGCTTTATTAGGTAAAAATGAGTTTTAATATCTCATGTTCTAAATAATTAAGAAACAACTAACTTCAAAGTTAATAGTGAACTAAAATAAACTTAATGAATTACTTTTATTTATTCCTTGTACAGTAATAGTTACAGATTTAATAAAACATATTTTTTAGTAATAGTTTATAGACAACTGTGAGAAGGATAAAGGATTGTGAAGGGTTCTGCTCTATTATGTACAAAGAGTTACTAGGAGTCAGACTTGACTCAACAGTACCAAGTAACAATAGCAACGTGGTAATCTAAGGTCTCAAGTTTACTACCCAAAACTACCTCACAGTTTTAAAATCTCAACTTGCAGTCATGTCCCTTCTAATGTAATTTCTATTTAACTTGAGAGCTTTTGTAAAAATTTTGCTCAAGTAGTGCTTTACTTTATCAAATCTTTAATGTTCTTTAATAATATTATGCATTAAAAAATAATATGTATTTTCTATAAAGAACAATGAGTAAGATTGAAATTGAATGTCAAATTTCTTCTACTAAAGAACAAGTTTAAAAAAAAACAATTAAAAAACTTGTTTTCAAGAAGATAAAATATATAAGCATTTCCTTATTTTTCCTGCTGAGTAAAACAAAAAAATCTTTAACCTTTTATGTAAAACAAACAGAAGACTCTGAAAAGTGATGGTGGTGGTGGTGAGGTGGCAAATTGGTGAGGGGAATCATATGGCCAAAGAACAAGACAGTACTCTCTATATATATTCTTTGGGCTGTCTTTTTGCCCAAATATTCCAGATTCTGAGAAGTCAATCACCAGGAAGCGTAACTGAAACTGATTAAAAATGGAAAAACAAAACAAAAGCAATAAAAATTTTCTCCTCCTTCCAGCTGGGTAGCATCAGAAGGAGCCTAGGAGAAATTCAGGATTTTCATCTTGTCTCAGAAGTGGGGAGGGTGTCCCTACTGCTGTATCTGTGGAGATCATGAGGAAAGCCAAAACTTCCTCTCCTCTCCAGCAGTCACCAAAGCAGGAGGAGGGAGCCCTGGTTAAGCTCTAGATACAGTCTCTGTGTGCCCGTGACAACAGAAAAACATTAAGTTTTTAAGACTTTGGTTAGTTTTAAACATTACTAAAAGTATCAGCATTTCTATTAGTATTTACCACTATTTCCCCTACTAGAGCTTAAAACTTAGAAACTTTCAAAACAAAGAATACACAAGCACACATTTCTTCTGTCTTCCAAGCCATGATATACATCAGACAAACTCTGGAAATCATCAGTGAATGCTTATGAGCAATGTGAGGGGAATGACAAAAAATATTATTTTGAATAATAATTGCTGACTCCAGCAAATAGCTTATTTGACAATATTATTCTGAAAAGTTTTCACATTTGCTGACTTCCTAAAAAAGATAGTCTCAGGGACCAAATAGTCTCAGGGACCAAGAGGTCCTGAAATCACATATTGCAAAGTGTTGTTGTTCAGGATGTTGTTGTGGAGTCAGAACCAACTCAGAGCTCGCCCTCCATGGCTTTTTAAAGGCTTTAAAATCACACAAGAGACATATTTCATCCAGTTTTTCTCAGTCTTACCCCCACCCTAATGCCAGCCTCATTCTACAACAGTGGCACCATGTAGCATTTGTCCCTTTGTGACTGAGACACCTCACTCAGCATAATGTCCTCCAGGGTCACCCATTTTGAATAATATTGCATGAGTTCCTTGTTTTTCAATGCAGCATAGTATTCCACTGTGCGA
>NW_006399759.1:22953876-22977582 GCF_000299155.1 Elephantulus edwardii | reverse complement strand
AAAAAAAAAATCACACAAGAGAAGGCAGCATCTTTCTGCCATGGAGCAGCTGATGGATTCAAACCTTACATGCCTTAGGGTTCACAGCCAATCTTCTGACAACTAGGTCACCAGCATTCCCTTGTTGGGGATACCATAAGCAAATTCATTAACACAGTTGTATGCAATACAAAACAAGTAAATATAAAATTAGAAAAAGAGGTAAAATAGAGATTACAGACGCCAAGCACAATCTACATCTTCTCAAAATCTGTTGTCGATGTAGAATCTCAGGCCACATCACAGACTAAGTGCATCAGTATCTTCAGAATGATGAATAAAATCTCAGGCAATTTAACAAGCACGTTAACATTTGAGAACTCTTGTGGATTATGTTGAAGAACTCCGATTTTATTCAAGTCTGAAGACAATGGAGTGCCCAATTTATCATGATAAATCAAATAACATTTAAAAATAAGAAAAACATTTATTCTAAGTGAATGCCTTTCAAGGAGTATTACCACTACAGTCACAACTAGACTATATTCAAGTTTATTCCTTATAATGAAAATATTTTTAAGTCAAACACCAAATTCAAACACATGCTTTAAAGTATTTACCGTAAGTCAATTTGTATATAGGTAAATACTACAAAATACAATTTCACAACAGTAAAAACAACCAAAAAAATATATATGTGTGTGTGTGTGTGTGTGTGAGAGAGAGAGAGAGAGAATGAATAGGAAGGAAAGGGTTCAGTACACATTATATATAGCCTTCAATATGGATTGAGGCTCAATATCAAGAAGACAAAGATTCTCACCACTGGGTCAATTGGCAGCATCAGGATGGATGGTGAAGAAATTGAGACTGTTCACAACTTTAGTTTGCTTGGCTCCACAGTCAAGACTCTTGGCACCAGCAGCCAGGAAATTAAAAGACATATTGCAACAGAAAAGTCTGCTGTTAGGGACCTCTCCAAAGTACTGAAGAGCAAGGGTCTCTCTCTGGAGACTAAGGTGCATCTGATACAGGCCATGGTCTTTGCAATCACTTGTTATGCATCAGAGAGTTGGACAATAACCAGGGAGGATAGAAGGAGAATTGATGCCTTTGAGCTGTGGTGCTGGAGAAGAGTATTGAGGGTACCATGGACTGCTAGGAAAACAAGATTCACCCTGGAGAGGGTTAAACCAGGATGCTCCTTGGAGGCAAGGATTTTGAGGCTTCATCTGACATAATCTGGACATGCTGTAAGGAGGGACCGGACTGGTCCTTGGAAAGGGACATCATGCTTGGTAGGGTGGAGGGACAGTGCAGGAGGGGAAGACCCTCTATGAGGTGGATTGATTCAGTGACTGGGGTAATCGGGATGAGTGTATCACAGACAGTGAGACTGGCACAAGACAGAGCATAGTTTAGGGTTGTTGTATGTAGGTTCGCTATGAGTCACAAGCGACTCGATGGCACATAACAACAACAACATGCTAAATATATGTTCATAAGTAAAGTATGTAGGGGGGACAACTGCAGAAACTTAGATATGTCTAAATACCTTGTAGGGTTGGTTTACTGGGTTAAAAGGCTTAGGACCATTGGGGGCCAATTCACTCAACTGGCACAAATAGTTTATAAAGGTAATGTCCACATCCTAATTTAGTAATTAACATCTGGGGTCTTATTAGCTTGTGGGTGGCCATCTACGATACTATTCATCTCCATTAACGGAGAACAAAAGAGACTAAAGGACACCAAACACTCAAAGAAGAAACAAGCTAATAGGACTAACTCCCTATTTGAACCACATTTTCATCTAGCCTGACATCAGAGAACCAGGTGTATCCAAGTATGATTATTAATCACTTTGACTAGGAACACAACAGAAGGTTCCAAAGAGAAAAATGAGGAACTGAACACAAATTTCTAAAAAAATGCCACATTTATAGGATGAACAGAAATCAAAAGAATCTCTGAGACAAAACCCTAAGACACCTTTTTGAACTTGGAAAGACAAGTAATTTCCAGATGTCATCTTATATCCAAATAGACTAATTTACAATGTACTATCAACACTGAATTGTGTTCCTTTAAATAATCTATTATGTGATACTAAATGGCCAGCATCTACTTTATCGCAAAGATGCAAAGGACAATGAAGCTAGATTAATAAAAACTGACAGAGAAAGCATAAAAATGCTGATATATTATGAAAAATGTTACCGATATCAAGAAATAGAATAACTGGCATCTATCTGCTGTATAAATTTTCACATAAAACACAGTAAAATATTAAGTTTTACAATCTGTGTCTCATTTTCAGCTTGCTGCTAATTCAAAGGTCCTTGTGTACTAACCAAAAGTAAGTTACGACAGAATCAATTCCAACAGAGTAAACTCGTGTGTCAGAAGAGAACTGTGTTCCATGATGTTTGCAATGGCTGGGTTTTCTGAAGTAGCTTGCTGAGGCTTTCCCCTCAAATACCTCTGAGTGGATCCAAACGTCCAACTTCTTTGTTAGCAGCTACATATGTTAACCAAAAACAGGTTAACACATGAAATATTACCAGCCATTATTTTCCTAGCGGTGCCTTCTTTTTCCCCCTTTACAACTGAGTACTAATTTATTATAAAACAGAACCAGAAAGCATAAATTAGTAGTTTTCCCAGCATTAAATGTCCTCTTAGACATTGTCTATTAATATCAAATACATGATCCTGTCCTTTAGCAGACACTCACAAATGGGCTAACTTGAACCTTCCCATTTGAAAACAAATTTTTTTCCAAGCAAACTGGGGATAAAAAGACATACTAAGACAAATGTGAGCTCTGGTGGATTAATGTTAAAGATCTGGCTGCAGTGGGCAGCCCTAAGGACCGTGGTTAGAATCCACACCAGCTGCTTCATCCAACAAAGATGAGCAATCTTCTTTCTCCTGAGTGATAAACTTTCTCTGAAAACCCACTGAAGGGTCAGCTATGATTCAGTTCTGACTCACCGGTACAAAACAATTACAGGAACCATGTGACATGGAGCATAATGTGTCAGCAGCAGTTGAGGAGAATGATAGAGAGATAGATCCTTGCCTAAAGATTTACAGCTTTGAAAAATCAGATGGAAGGCCACCATGAGTCAAAGTAACTAAATGACAAGGAGTTTTTGAAGACAAATTTGATTAGCTTCTTACAACGAATGTGATAGTCTGTATTACAAAAAAGAATACATACTCAAAACTACAGGATGATAATGCTTTTTATTTGCTAGCTGGGGGGATTCACAGCTTGCTGTTAGGTTGCCATGGTAACATGCATCTTAGTGACATTGAAGGACCCTAGTTTTAAAAATAGAATCCACTTGAAATTTAGTGAAGATGTTTTAAAAAAACATACAAATGTCCTGATAGTTATCAGTTAAAATACTAAACCATTTCTAACAGGAAAAGTGCAAATAAAAATAAATAGTCTGAAATTTAAGGAAAATAAAAGGAGGAAGGAAGATGCTCCTTTGGGATTCAATATAATCAAAACTTCTTATTTAACTCACTGCTGTTCAGTCCAATTTGATTCACAGTGACCCAAAAGAGAAGAACTGCTTCATAACTTTTAGGGAGTTGTAACTTGAACAATGGGACTCTTTAGGAGTTCTTCATAGTCTTTAATTTTTATTTACAATAAAAAATTATATTAAGTATAGATAATTTCTCCATTACAGGAGGCAAATTTAGCAGAGAATGAATAACAAAAATACTGAAGCTAACAAAAATGCTTATGAAAAACAACCAATAACCAGAGATTCTTTATACGTATGTATAGGAAATTTTATTTATTATTGATAGGGTTTTTTTTAAACCATTTATTGTTATTGACTGATTATTTAATAAGATTGTAAATTTGTACAATGTAGAAATAAACTTATTTTGGGTGTTTAACCTCCCAATAATTTCACAATGAGGACTGACAGTGGTAACAAGTATGAGTAGAATTGTCAATTTAAAACAGTAGTGCTACAAGGGAGCTCTGGTGGCCTACTGACAAGAAGTTGCGCTGCAATCCCAGAGATACACGGTTCGAATCCCCCAGATGCTCTGCTGGAGAAGGAGGGACAATCTCCTCCTGTACCAGTCAGATCCTATCTGACGGTACACACACACACACAAAATAATAAAAAATTAAAAACAAACACACAAAAAAAAACCCCAACCAGTAGTGCTTCTGTTTCTGAACCTGCCGGTGAAGCATGCTCTTCTGACTTCCTACAGTCATGGACATACTCGTTCTACAGTAAACAATCTCATTTTTAATATGTTGAATTCATCAAGCATCATGAGATTCAATAATAAAACTGACTATTCTTTATATTCTTCCCTAAAAACATGCTGCACTGCAATCCCAGAGGTATGCGGTTCGAATCCACCAGATGCTCTGCTGGAGAAGGAGAGGAAATCTCCTCCTGTACCAGTCAGATCCGATTTGACTGTACACACACAGAGAGAAAAAATTAAAATAAAATAAAATAAAAACATGTTTGCTTTATAAACCTAATTTTCAGAAACAAATTTAAGATTTAATGCTGGGTACCATTAGGGACAAAATTAGATTTAACAAGGACTGAGGGGGAAAAATCATTTTATTAGTAGTGTTGATGAAGGGTCAGTGAAAGAGAGGAAAATCTTCAATGAGATGGACTGTTAACAATGAACTCAAATGGCAACTGGGAGGACGGTACAGAATTGCACAGCATTTTGTTCTGCTGTATATAAAATTATCACGAGTCAAAACCAAGTGGACACAAAATAGGCTACTATGATGGAGAAATAGTTGCTGTTACTTGCCCTCTACTTACTACAACTCATAGAGATCCTATGAGCAATAGATGAGAGAGAACCTTGCCCAATCCTTCCCCATCTCCACCATGCTCACGCCGATTCGAGTTACAGTCACTGTATCAATCTATTTTGAAGATCTTCTCTTTTTCTGACCCTCTACCTTTCCCTGCATGTCTTTTTTCCAAGGACTGGCCTATCCGGTAACCTGCCCAAAGTATGTGACACAGTTTCACTATCTTTGCCTCAAAGGAGAACTTCCTCCAAGACAAATTTAACTACTCATAGTTAGCAGTTGCTTAGGAGAAAGATGAGTAATCTCTATGGAATTTACAATTTCCCAAAACTCAATGGAGGTTCAGGAATGAGTTCTGACTTGAGGACAATGAGTTTGTTTTCAACTACATTTGATCCTCAGTTATATGGAATGGCTTGTTTACAAATATTTGGAGTATTTAACGTTGTCTTAAAATATAATGCACATTATTATGGCAAATTTTTGAGGTATTGTTTTATGAACTGCTAGTATGGTTTTAGTTTTTCAAATTTTGATCTAAAAATGACAAGAAGTAAGTGGATGTTAACATAAAATTCTATAGACACTGTCATTGTATAGAATTCACCTCACTGCTTGACCTTCTGTTAGGTTTCTGAGACTATAAATCACATGGGAGAAGACTGCCCATTTTTCTTGGGCAGAGCTGTCCAGTGGATTCAAGAGACTTCCTAAGGGCTATGTCACCACAGCTCATTGTCCTCAAAAAACCACGTTGCTATTATCATGTGCTATCAAGGACTGTGCATTTTCAGAGGCAGTAAACAGTTTGGGAGGAAACTGTCCATTTTTCTCTATGGAGCAGGGAGTGGATTCAAACTACCTGTCTTTGAGTTGGAAGTGCAGCTCCTTAACACTGGGCCACAAGAGCTTTCTCAGTAAAACATACTACGTTAAAACAAAAAAAGAATACCTGGTTTTCAGACCATGAACGTAACAATTTCTAAAATGCCATTTGAGCTTACTTTTCACCAGGCTCAATACTACACATTTTTTATTAGTTGTCACAAGAATCCTATGAGTTAGATGCTATGCTTCTTCCTTTAAACTTACAGTAAAGGAACTGACAATTATGGTCATGCATCTCTGGTTCTGTATGACACAAATATATTCTTTTTAACCAATATGATAATCTCTAAATTATTTTGCACCTGCATCTAATCAGGAAAAAAAGAAACCGAATACACAAACATAAAATTATTCCTCTGTGCAGCTAAGGAGCTGTGGGTGGTCTAACTGTACGGAGTTGCCGCTATTAAGTCAAAGATGGTGGTTGTTATGCGTCCTCGAGTCTGAACTGACTCATAGCTGACCATCCAGGAGGTTTTCAGAGGCAATAAATCGTTTGGGAGGAGCCTGCCCATGGAGCAGCTAGTAGATTCGACTGTTTGCCTATAGGATTGCACTGCAGCCAGTTTCTTACCAGTATGTCAGGTAGTTCAAACCCACCAGCTGCTCTGCGGAAGAAAGAGTCCCTCTAAAAACTTGCTGGAGGGTCAGCCCTGGGTCGGTTTCCGATGGTCGGTTTCCGATGGTACACAACAACCACCACAACAGATTTACCACAGTAAGAGAGTGAGATAAAGTATCTCTAAGCAGAAATTATGCTTCCTCCTCATCTATAAACCTTGGAATTCTCCGCAGGCCACTGCATATGCGACTGTACATTCTAAAAACTACCTAGCAGCCGTCTGACAAACCAAGGAATTTGGGCTTTTCCTCTGAATATGCATTCAAAAATAAACTATCTCTAAAAAGTCTTAGTTTCTAATCTCCTACTCATTAAATATACAGCGTAACAGGTGCTCACAAAGCTCCTATTTTCAGGGTTCAAAAACCAAATAGTTTACTCCCAGGAATTATCCCAATTTTACAGGAAGCCTCCAGTAAGCACCAATACCCTTTTCTAGCCTTGGGTCCTGTTTTCTGCAATTCCAAATGGAGCTTTTCAGTTCATTTCCACACACATAACATACATACACACACACACACACACACTTAATAATAAATACGAAAAGAAAATGACATTTTAAAAACCCTCAAGCACCATGATTTTTCTAGATAACAGTTTCCAAGTTCAAGAAACTCAGATTGAAATTATTTTGCACGTAAAATTAAACGTACTTAAGTTGCTGGAAGCGATCACATTTGTGAGTTTAACTATCATCAAAATATGATAAAATCTCTTATTCCCCAACCTAAACCCTCTCCCCTGACTCTGAACACAAGCAATTTACAAAACCAAAGGGTCCGACAGACCTTGTCTGAATTTAAACACTGACTTCGAGCAGGCGGCTGCTAGGAGGGAGGTGCCCTGCACACCGCCAAGTTTTTTCCCGCGGCGAGAAGACCCGTGCTGCCTGCAGAGAGGGCGCGAAGATTCCCGCTGACCGAGACGCCCGAGGTAACAATGTTTCCCCGTCCTGGCCGGAGGGCGCGACCTCAAGCACTACCGTACCTTGGATGACCCTTCTGCTCTCTGGTCAGAGGCTGCTAACAGGTCAGGCGACCTGGAGAATTCTGAAGCAAGCGAGTGAGAGTGTGCACCCTCGCCCTACCTCCAACAAGCAGAGACTGCTCACAGGAAGCCGGTCGGCGGTACTGTGGTGGAGGATAAGACCACCCGAGGGAAATCTCGGATGCGCCTGGCCGCCGTTGGCCCACCTGGAACCTCGCGCGCAGGAGCCCTGTCGCCCGGCACCCACCGCGGGACGGTCCGCGCCTGCGCCCCGCCTCCTCTCCCTCTCGGGACTCTCCCCGCGCTTGCGCAGTTTGATATACTCGCCCCGATAGGCGCTAAGAGGAGGGACCGGAAGTGCCGCTAGATGGCTGCAGAGAAGATAAACACTTGCAACTCTGCAGCGGCGGGAGGGAAGTGCGGAGGATTGGGATTTCCCTAAATGAAAGGAGCCCTAATTTGGCGCCTTGGGCAACAGGTCAACGCATGCGTATATCGGGCTGGGTGATCAGCAGCAATGTAAAGCCAAGAGTGCGGAACCGGTCGGGAAAAGACTTCTCACTTCCTTCCCGGAAGAGGCAGGGCGATGCATAAGCAGGCGCGGAATTCAAAAGTTCTTAAAGACTCTTCTTTGCTTAGCACGTTAAACTCAAATGCTAGCCTTTTCTTGGAAAAGAGTACTTTTTTAAAACGTAAGAAATTCAGAAACCGATAGAAGCAATAATTAGGATTCAGGAGAAACTAATGTGTAACGAAGGAACTTCTTCCTAAACCAAGAAACAAAGGTTGCCCGGTAAGTCGCGAAACGGTGGAGATGGGACTTCCTTCTTCCTTCCTGTGATTCCTTTGACAATCTGAGTTCGCTTCCGAATCACGACCGCCCTGCCATAAGTCTAGTGTCTTTTCTGAGATCGGCCTGGGTGCTGGTCTTTTCTGTTTCATCTCCAGAAAAATACTTTCAAAAGTTCGCCTTTGAATAAAGTAGAAAATCTGAGCGAGGATCCTGACCCATTCTTCCTGAACTTGGCCTTCCAGTCCCAGCGGGTGACCCTCGGATGTCTGGGCACTTAATATTTTCCCACCCACTCTGCAAAAGCTGACCTCAATGTTAGTCCCTGGCTCAGGGGACAAACTCCCACTCATTTTTCAAGGCCGTCATCCTCGATTAACTTTCCTTGATCTTCGTTGCCTAGACACACTGTTTCTCTACTTGTTTTAATTATTTAAGTTTAAAGCTAAATTTTCATTATAGCAATTACTTTATGGCATTTGTCACGGTTTATTTTGTCTTTATTTTCTCTGCTATAGGTTATAAAACCCCCGTAATCAGTATCAGAGCCAGTGACTTAATTTCCTTGGCTAAGCTGACACTAACCTACCTCTTAATTCAATAGTAATACTATATTTATGTAATTGGTGTGTAACTAAATTTGTGATTTCTAGTAACTCAGTATTAAACAAAACTCTCTCACACGAATATGTTGTTCTAACTAACCTAATATCCATACTTCAAAATTTTCTTTCTGAGTGGGAAAGAACACACTAAATGCTGAAAAAAGAGAAATTGACGTGGACACTCTTGTCTCTAGTAATGGATTTTCCTCCACCAAAGTCACTCTTGTGCTTCTAAAAGTTATCAAATATATATTCCTATTGTTGTTCTTGTCATAGGCAGTGAAAAGTGACAGCCAAAATGAACATGATGCATGAAAACCAAAAACATAATCAGTGCTAAGTAACATACAAGATACTGAAAAACAGCCAAACTCCTTGATGTCTATACTGTTCCAAGTCATATGTGTCAGAATAGAACTATGCTCCAGAAGGTTTTCAGTGGCTGATTTTTCAGAATCAGTAACTGATTTTTCAAAAGTACACAGACCTTAATTCCAAAGCCTTCCTAGCAGTAAGCCAACTTTTTTATTTGGAGTCAAGTGTTCTAATCCTTTGCACTGTGTAGTTAAATAACTAAAGAAAGACGCTAAACATCTGATTTAACTTGTCCTTGTTTGTAAGCAATGAGGAAAAATAGAGCAGAGCTCTGATGTCGCTTCCCTTTTTTTTTTAGGAAGCCTCTTTGGTGCCTAAGACTTCTTAAGGTACACCTCCAAATTCCTCCTGTAGCATATTCTCCTTTCCTGTATGCCAGCACTTTCTACACTGATGTAAGTACAGTGATATCTACCCTTTCACTTAACTTCTTGTTCTTTAAATGCAGAGCGAATGTCTCTATTTCTGCCATTTCCACCCACTGCCATCAAACTGATTCCAAGTCAAGCCACCCTGAAGGGCAGAGTAAAACTGCTGCAGGGGATTCAAAAGCTGTAAATCTTTGCACACTGCCCCATCTGTCTTCTGAGGAGTGAGTGAGTGATGGATTGGAATTTGGTTAGCAGTTGCATACCTTAGGCTTTGTTGTTGTTGTTGTTATGTGCCCTCGAGTCGCTTGCGACTCATAGCGACCCTATGTACAACAGCCCTAAACTCTGCTCTGTCCTGTGCCATTCGCACTGTCTCTGACACTCCCATCCCAATTATCCCAGTCACTGAATCAATCCACCTCATAGAGGGCCTTCCCCTCCTGCGCTGTCCCTCCACCCTCCCAAGCATGATGTCCTTCTCCAAGGACCAGTCTCTCCTCACAACATGTCCAAAGTATGTTAGACAGAGCCTCAGAATCCTTGCCTCCAAGGAGCCACCCGGTTTAACCCTATCCTGGACAAATCTGTTTGTTTTCCTACCAGTCCATGGTATTCTCAATACTCTTCTCCAGCACCACAGCTCAAAGGCATCAATTCTTCTATCCTCCTTGGTCATTGTCCAACTCTCTGATGCATAACAAGTGATTGCAAAGACCATGGCCTGTATCAGACGCACCTTAGTCTCCAGAGAGACACCACTGCTCTTCAGTACTTTGGAGAGGTCCCTAACAGCAGACTTTCCCGTGGCAATGCGCCTTTTAATTTCCTGGCTGCTGGTGCCAAGACTGTTGACTGTGGAGCCAAGCAAACTAAAGCTGTGTACAATCTCAATCTCTTCACCATCCATCCTGATGCTGCCAATTGGTCCAGTGGCGAGAATCTTTGTCTTCTTGACATTGAGCCTCAATCCATATTGTAGGCTGCAGTCCTTGACACTCAAAGGAACTCAGGTTCCTTCTATATGCCCAGCACCTAAGAAATTTCTGGTAAGTAGTAGGTACATGTTACATCCCTATGATACCAAGTAAGTTAGCCATTGTGCTTCACAGTTCAAACTAAATTCATATGAGAAGAAAGAATAAAAGACCACATTAATTAAAGATGCAGTAAATTCCATGCAATATAGCACTATTTTGAAATAGTTTATGCCAGTTACCAATCATTAGATGAAAACATAATCATCAAGTGGAAATTGAGAAACTGAAAAAGTTACCTTCTTTGTTGTTAAAAACAATTTTCTTTCTGATGTTTTTGCATAAAGCTGAAAGATTATTGGTTTAATAAAATGAGATACTTTTAGAAATCAAATAAATTATCTCTTTATACTCCTTAAATTTGATTCATTAGTTGGGTTAGAAAGGCTCTGTGCCTTTCTCACCTCATTCAGTTTTATAATTAACCAATAAAAACTTATTAGCTTTTAAGGAAGTTTTAGGAGCATAAATTGATTTATGGGCACCATATGGTTACATCAAAGGATTTACTTTTTGTTTTGCTTTTTCTTAACCTGAAATGGCTGCTTAAGTTCTTTCTTTAAACTAGAAATTCGTGTTCTTTCTATTAATGATGATATCTGGAATAGTGCATTTCGTTTTGTGGCACACTAAGCTACTGAATGAAATTGTCATGTGATTCACCGCATATTAGAATCTTGCTTATGTGGTTTAATCTCTGTCATTTCTTAAATACTTAAATGTCTTTCCCAGGTCAGACAGCTAATTAGTGACATATCCAAGACCAAAATTACAGACTTTTATCCTCAATTCAATGTTCTTTTCAATAAACTGAATAAATTTAAGCCATAAATACAGTCTAGCACTGTTTGCTATGTGTTCTGCCTTTGCTGATTTTTATGTCACAAAAAATCTTTAAAATAACTGCGAAAGTGCATTAAGGAGACTTCCTTTTCCATATGATACATGGATTTCAAGATCAGATGGAACTCTGTAAAATTATTGCTTTATAAAAGGTATGTTGTGAAATTTCATAGTTACCATATAATATAAAAAGCAAAATTAAATTATATGTGTGGAACAAAATTTCAGACTTACTAGACTCATTGAGACTTCCAGAACCCAAGAATATATTGACCTGAGATGCTATTTAAATTTTTAATCATAGCTGCTCTCCAAAGTCATTCTTAAGCTATATAGTTTAGTGCACCTAGTAAAGACTATATATAGCTTGAGTAAGGCACTCTTTTAAAAGAGTATATACACATATATGAGACCAAATGGATAATGGTTGTTTTAAAGCATTAGGTAGACAGTGATCTGAGATAACACAAAACAAAGAATGCAGTCATTATGTCACTGAACATACTGTATGTCTGTGTAGAAATTGTTAAATGGGTGCAAATTTTGTTGTACGTATTTTTTACCTAAAACTATTAAATAATGCAGTTTGGGATAAGTCTAATAAAACTTTATTTCATGCCAAACTATTTTTAAGTAATCTCATCAGTTTTATCACGACCTCTTGCAAAACCCATCTGTTCTTCAGTGTGTGGCTGTACTTGAATGTCTTATAAGCTTTTGCTTTCTGTTCCATTTTAGAACTTTATATGCTTTTACTGGCTTGCCACTGCTATTTAATATCACTTTAGAGGAAAGAATGCAGCAAAATCTCTAACAAGTAATGGAGAATAATAAAGGAAAGAAATAGTTTTTTTAAAAATATATTCTCAAAACATGGCCTATTTTTGACATGATTTTTTCCCTTTCAGAACTATTCAGGCATTTAAATATATTCTGCTTATATGATTATTCTTCCAAAGGAACATGTTATTTTTTAACTTATGTAACAGGTTGTGGGTCTATTGAAGATAGCCCTATAGTAAGTAGTATTTGAAAGAACACTTTTAGAACCATTGTATCATTTTATAATGGCATAATTTATAGGTTTTAAATAAGGTCACCCTGACTTATTATATTGGGAGAATGCTCATGTAGGGTGGTGTGTTGTTGTTGATTGCCTTCAGTAGAGCACAACTCATAGTGACCGACCCTATGAACAAAAGACCTGAAGCGCCTCTACAACTGCAATTATCAAAGTTCATAGAGTTTCCAAAGGCATATTATTTAGGAAGTGGATGTCACTCCTGGGTGGTGTAAGGTGTCGTAAAAGGTAAACTGAGGTGGCCAATTAAGAGACTATTATAGTCATACAGTCAAGACTAAGGAAATAGCATTAAAAATGGAAATTTAAGATATATTTTAAAGATAAGAGGACTTGTTCAATTTACTTTGACAAATACAGAATCAAGAATAACTGATTCATTTCGGAGAGGATAAGCTGTAAATATATCCCGTTGATTAATTTCATTTAGAAACAAAACTGAAAAATAATCCATAGTGTCATGTACCATTGAGTTGGTACATATTCCATGATAGCCACAGTTATTTTGGACCTGAAGAAAGATTAATTTTTTTTTAAGTTGATTTCAATTGGTCTATGGAGGCTGTAGATTTGATGGTGTATTAGTACTTAGTGTTCTGAGCTCCTAAGTGATTTGAATCCGCCAGCAGCTCCATAAAGATTTATAGCCTCAGAAACTTAATGGATAGTCCCTCTAAGTCAGAAACAATGGGTTTATTTTGCTTTATTTTTTATATGTTAAGGTACTGGAGTATTGAAAGGCTTTTGTTGTTGTTATGTGCCCTCAAGTTGCCTGCGACTCATTGTGACCCTGTGTACAACAGCTCTGAACCCTGCTCTAACCAAAGCCAACCTTATTTTCTCTGACACATCTACCCCCATTACCCCAGTCTCTGAATCAATCCATCTCACAGAGGATCTTCTCTCCTGCGCTATCCCTCCACCCTCCCAAGCATAGTGGCCCTCTCCAAGAATTGGTCCCTCATTGCAACATGCCCAAAGTATGTCAGATGGAGCTTCAGAATTTTTGCCTCCAAAGAGCAGCCTGGTTTCACCCTCTTCAGGAAAAACAGCTACCATAAAGATTGGCAATGAAAGACATTTATCTAGAAAAATATCCAATAACTAAGGGAGAGAGAAAAAGAAGGGACATTTAACTCCGATACAGTAATTTAATTTTACTTTCTAGGACCCAAAAGATAATCATTACTTTTTTTTTTTTCTCCTTTTTTGCCTGTGTTAGTGCTGTCATTTGTGTGTAAGTAGCCATGACAACAGCTTTACTAACGGGGTCCCGCCCCATTTCATCGAACAGTTCCTCTGAGAGAAGGGACTTGGATTAAAAATGAAGACACAGAGAGGTTACCATCTGATGGCAGATAGCAAAGTTTATTAGTAAACTTCTGTCTTATATACCTTTTTGCAGTGAACAGAAAAAAAGAACAACTCAGTTTTAAGATTGACAGTACATTCAGATTTTTGAACCACTTAACTAGCTTGGGAAGAAAAGTTGCTTATTTTTCTTATCAGGCAAGACCATTAGCATTTGAGTATAAATAGAGTCTTTCGGGAGGGACATTCCATTATCCATATCCCTGCTCAGTCATAGGATTCAGGGAACGGTTAAACTTGTCTCTGTTTTCCTTCTAATATCAAACCACAATCATGAACAGTTCTGTGCTTTTGAATCTGTCATAAAATAGCTGCAGTATGGCTTACTTTTTAACATCCTACTTCCTTGAGTTGTTTTCTATCAAGCAGATACTATAGCCAAGATAGAATTAGTCTTGCTGGTGTTTTGGTACAGGGCTAATCTTGCTTTACAAGTTAGCCAGGCCTCAACACTTCGCCATCTCCACTGAAATTTTAAAAGCATTTAAAGTAAAAGCACAGCACAGGATCAGACAAGATCTCTATGTTTTACGTAGGATTGCCACGAATCATTCCACTCAATATGAGCACCTTCCAGCACAGGAGACACTGCTATCTTTGCAACCACCATTACTGGTTGTTCTTTAACATTGTGCGCATCCATCCTGCAGGTGTAGTTTGTTTCTGACAAAAGAAACTAAAACCATAACCATTCAATTTCAAGCATAGTGCTGCTGCTGTTGTTGCTGTGTGCTATGGAGGTGGAACCAACTCATCACTGTTCTGCCAGGGGGGTTTTCAAAGGCTGTATGTCTCACAGGAGGAGATTGCCTGTCTTTCCACACAGAACAGCTGGTGGATTCAAACTGTGTTTTGGGGTTGACAGTATCACTACTCCTTACCAGTAACCCACCAGAGTTCCCTTTCAATTGTAATAGCAATACTTGGACCATTTATTTCCTTGTAGCCATGCATAATTCGATAAAATGTGTCTTTGAGTGGACTCTGTTAAAGGAACAAATAGAACTTCTTATTCAGAGTGTTTCTTCATTGGAATGGCAGTCTTTTGACAATTCTTCTTTATCTCCTACTTGTGTATTTTGAATAAAAGTTAATATTAGGGTACTGTAATCTAAATGGTAGTTAGGCCAGATCTTTCTTTTGAAAGTTAGCTAATTCTTAACCAAAGAGTAACATGAAAAGAAAAACAAATATATATTTAATAGGAAAAGCTTGTCTTTAGAAAATAGTAAAGCAGGTTATAGCAGCAGAGTTTAGCTGGTTTTGTTTTTAAAAATTTACATGTTACTCTTGTTGCTAAGTGCCATCAAGTCAGAACTGACTCATAGCTGACTCCAGCAGGGTTTCAGAACTTTCACATGGGATAGTATTGCACATTTTTCTCTTTCAGAGCAACTGGTCGATTTGAACCTCCTGTGTTTGGATTGGCAGCACAACTCATTACTGCTAAGCCAAATGTACATAGATATGGGGGTAGGGGGCAACAAATTAGCTAATGAGACTTTAGTTAATTTCCCCCAAAATTTTCCTACAGTATATACGTGTGTAATGTTTAAAATACAAAACAAAAAATGCAACAAACTTAAAACCCAACACAGTTATACATTTGACACAGGACTCTTTACATATATATTGTGCTAAAGATACACTGAAGGATAGTGGATTATATGAAAGGGCAAATAGGAAATTTTTTTTAACCATCTAAAACCCATTAAGAGAAGGAGACACTACGGTTGGTGACATAAGGACCACAATCTCGGGGGACATCTAGGACAATCAGCATAACAGTCCTCAGGAATCATGCACTATATCCTGTGGTAAAGTGCTAGCTACTGGGATTTTATAAACTTACCAGCTATCATTTAAGGTGAAACTATTGGTCTCTTCCCATTGGGAACAAAGAAGAAGGGAGAAAATCAAATACTCAAACAGAGGATTCATGAGCCGCAGCTTCCACCTCGAGTCTGGAGAACAGGATGCTGTCTACCACAGCCAATATCTCTGATCAGGATGATAGTAGGAAGTCCTGAGTAGAGAAGGAGTGACAAAAAAGTTGAACAAAACATAGTTATAAGAGGTGACTTACTGTGGGTTTGATAGAAACTAGTGGAACTCCTGAGACTGTGTTATACTCAGCCTGGAACTGAATCCATCCCAAGGGATCACTTTGCAGCCCAATAATATATAGGCTTATGAAGAGAATAATAACATAAAGGAGGATTGTGATTGGCACAAACATGGGACCAGAAGGGCACTACTTTCTCAGAACAAAGCTCAGGAGTCAATAAGGAGTTGTTAGGTGCTATCAAGTCAAAAGGAATACTGGAAACAGTAACTATAGGGGAGATGTAGGAAGGATGCTGTTACATTGAAGGATTACAACCAATGTTACAAAGCAAAATAAATTAATTGGAACTAATTTGCTCTGTAACTTTTTACCCAAAGGACAGTCATTAAATTAGCTGTCTTAGTTACCTAGTCCTGCCTTCAAAACTAGGTTTTTTTTTCTGGAAAGATAATTCCATATTCTCCAATTCCTTGTTTTTTCTCTCTTGATTCTTCTCTCTCAGCCCCCAAATTTACCTTCATTTACCCTTTTGTTTTTCTCTTGTTTGTATGCATCCTTTTATTCTTTATTTTTTAATTATAGTACTATACTATAACAGTTCTTTCTCTAAGTATGTCAGTCAAGATGGAAATTCTCAAGTAAAGAAAAATGATTTCGTGATTTACAGTATTAATTCATTTTCTGCCCATCTCTGCATTTATTATGCAACAAGCCAGTTACCACTATCTTTAATGTTTCAGGTATTCTCAGTTCATTTTGAAAAACTAAAAAATAAGAATCCTTTATGAATCACCCTCAACTAGGTTATAGGATTGTTTGAATACCTATTCTGGGCTTCTGCTTCTTTTAACTTTTAAAATTTTTTTCTAAAACAGGTAATCATCAGAATGGGAGTGCATGACCTGTGGCAGATTTTGGAGCCTGTTAAGCAACACACCCACTTGCACAGTCTTAGAGGAAAAACCATTGCCGTTGATCTGAGTCTCTGGGTGTGTGAGGCACAGACAGTCAAGAAAATGATTGGAACAGTCATAAAGCCCCACCTCAGGTAGAGTGAAACCTCAAGTAATTCACAGTTTGGTTTTATTTACTATTTATTTTATTTTACATTTTGAGATTTTAAAATATATACCAATACTCTTTTTATGTTTTGATGCACTAATAAACACCTCTTTACCCTATAGGCTCCTGTTTCATTTCTCTAGCTCCCTGCTTAACTATGTATCAACACTAAGCCAAACCAAACCCACCTCTCATGAGTCAAATTCAACTCTTGATGGTCCTCCACTGGATGTCTGAGACTGTAGCTATTTAAAGGGGGAGGCTGCCCATCTTACTGCTACTGAGTGTCTGGTAGATTTGAACCAGCAATCCTTTGGTTAATAGGCCAACACATAATGCATTACCTCACCAGGATTCTTTAATGTACCTACCAAACCAGCCTCACTGCTATCAAATAGAGTCCAACTCACAGCAATTCCCCAGTGTGTTTACAAGGGAGTAAATCTTTACAGGAGGAGGTTACTCATCTTTCTCCCTCAGAGCAGCTAGTGGATTCTAGTGTTCACCTTTTGGTCTGCCAGCCCAATTTGTTACACACTACAACATATCCATTAGAATGTTTTGAGTACTAATAGCCAGAAGTTAAAGAGCTAACATCTACTTCTAAAATAGACTTTATGTTTACAAACTTCTCTCAATGTCTTAAGGCACCCCCTGCCCCAGTCCCTTCTCATGTATACTGCTGAATTGACATCCTTCAACTCTAGGCCTCTTCCTTTTTTTCCCAACCATTTTCTGCATAACAGTTGTTGTTCTGTGCCATCCATTGCAAGCCAACTTATCGGGGACCCTCCAACACCTTTTAGGGACTGTAAATTGCACGGGAGGAGATTGTCTACCTTCCTACCACAGCAGGCTGGTGGATTTGAACCACCTGTCTGTGTTGACAGCATAGCAATTAGTTGAAATACAAATTTTCCCTTGCTTTTAAGCATTCACTGATTTCCCTATTGTGCGTAGAGTAAAATGTTAGCCATTAGTAGAGGTTACATTCAGCATACCTATTTTCAATCTTAGTGCTTATGATAGGACCTG
Organism: Elephantulus edwardii; assembly: GCF_000299155.1. NCBI lineage: Eukaryota > Metazoa > Chordata > Mammalia > Macroscelidea > Macroscelididae > Elephantulus > Elephantulus edwardii. The sequence continues at coordinate 22,959,634 of NW_006399759.1, read as the reverse complement.
TTTCCCCAATATATAGAAGCCACAAGACTTTCAGTTTCTAAGAAACATGAAGAATTTTCTTGCCTTTAGCTTTTCGCATGTTGAATCCACGACTTAACTAACACTCTGGTAAATGGAAGACTCATTTGAAGGGACATAGGAAGCCCCCTTGAAATGAACTTTTCATTCACTTTCTTTATCAGTTTAAGTCCCACCTCCTGCAAAGACACTCCTGGCCTCTATATCCATGTTGTTTATTTCCTTCAGGTGATTATAGCTAGAAACCTATTTCATATAGTGTATAAAATAAGTCTTGTCTTTTCCTTTGAAATCGTAAACTCCCTGAGTGTAGGGACTCTATTCTTCTGGCTTATTTTCATTGTATCCCCAGTGTCTGCTATCAGGTTTGCATGTAGCAGGTGCTCATTGAGTAGTTACTGAAGGAATTTATTAATCAGCTACTGTCTCTGTTTTAGCTACTTAAAACGAAAATAAGGAATTTGTTGAAGGAAATATGTCAACAAAAGCTATATTTAATGTACCTTAGAGCATTTGTGCTTTCTTTCAAACGATGTTAATATCACAAAATGTTTTCTTACCCAATTTCCTGCATCTAGAGGGAAGATAAGGTAGACAGGTTATATTTATTCTCATCTTACAGGTGAGAAAATTGGCACTCAAAAAATAATTTGAGTAAATGGAATAATATTTTATGTTGAAAATTTTGACATTATGTGATACTACTTGTTTAATTTTTTGCTATTAATAGATGATGATTAACATTACTAATTTTTATATTTCAGAAATTTGTTTTTTCGAGTTTCATTTTTAACACTAATGGATATAAAACTGGTATTTGTTATGGAAGGGGAACCCCCAAAGCTTAAAGCAGATGTCATAAATAAGAGAAATCAGATTCGGTATGGGCCATCCGAAAAACCATTTTCTCGGAAAACAGGAAGATCACATTTTAAATCAGTCTTAAGAGAGGTGAGATTTCATAATTTTTTCAGTTACTTTTGTGATTTACTGGGACTAAAGTTTGTTGTTATCTTTTTTCCTTTTTGTGTGTGTGTGTGAAAATAGTTTGTTTTTAGATGTAGCCAACTGGACTCAGTTTAGATCATCTCAATTTTGTTGGCAACATCCAAAGCATCATAGTCAGGAGCAAATTGAACATGGGCCGCCTTCTCTCCATCAGACGTAATCAAAATGTTGACCGTGGGCCCATCAGTGTTATTGAGCTTCTTTACAGCTTGTTTGATTTGGTGCTTGTTCGCCTTGATATCCACAATGAACACAAATGTGTTATCTTCTGTCTTCACTCAGTGATCAAGGGAAACTTGATGACATAGTGGTCAAGCTTGTTTCTCCTCGAGGCACCCTATTGGGGTGTTTGACTGCCTTTAGAGTCTCAGTGTCTTAGGTCACCAGGAGGTGGGAAGGTAGGTGACATGCTGATCTTTTTTTCTGTGGTTGTAGATGCCCTTCAGGACAGCCTTCTTGGTCTTTAATGACTTTCTTTTTTGCTTTTGGCACCATCTTCCTATTTACTTATCTTTATTGCTCATTGATGCTGCCTCTTGGTTTGATGGTGCAGATTTTTGTTTTCTTAATGTTGATATACTTTTATTCATTCCCCTACACTTACATTCTTTTGAGCAGCTCTCAGACAAAATTTTGTATGACTTGCAATGTTACATTACCCTTCTCTAAAAGATGATGATTCTTGAAAGTGTCTGTATTACCGCAATATTTTTATTATCACACCTAAAATGTTAACAAAATCATTCCTTCGTATCATTAATTCCTTAATGTTGAGTTTCCTGTTTCATAAGTACTATTGTTTTTCAAACAATTAAATAGCTATTGTTTATAAGGAAAAAGTATAAGTGAAACTCTTAAAAAAATTAGCAGTAAAATGATTTTTAAATTTCTTGTTGACTCTGTTTCTTTTCAGTGTCTTGAGATGCTAAACTGCTTGGGTATTCCATGGGTTGAGGCTGCTGGGGAAGCTGAAGCCATGTGTGCATACCTCAATGCTAATGGTTATGTAGATGGTTGCCTCACCAATGATGGAGATGCTTTCCTTTATGGAGCACACACTGTGTACAGGAACTTTACTATGAATACAAAGGTATCTTCCCCCCTCCCTTTTTCTCTTTGTCAGAATTTGCTTTTAAAAATATCTCTTTAGAAAACTCATTGTAATCAGTCTAGTCAGAACTGACTAGCTAGTTTTCGAAAGTGGTAAATTGTACTGAAGAAGTTGCCCATTTTTCTCTCCAAGAGCTGCTTATAGAGTCCAGCCCCCAGAGAGGTACCACCTTTGCGTCAGTAGCACAGTTCTCTACAAACTAGGCCACCGGTGTTTGTTTTTTTTTTAACTATTCTTAAATAAATAAATCATTGTGTCTTTTGGATGCTGAGCGTATTATCCAGCACATTTGTTGTTGTTTTGGGCCATTAAGTTTCCTTCAACTCCTAGTGACTCTATGTATGTTAGCTCTGAAACCTGCCCTATCCTGAGCCAATCTCATTTACGATAGACCTAATCACCTTACTACAGACACTGAGTCAATCCATTTCATTCTAGGTCTTCCTCTCCTGCGGTGTCCCTCTACCCTTCCAAGCATGATGTCCTTCTCCACGGGTCAGTCCCGCCTGGCAACATGCTAAAAGTATGTGAGATAGAGCCTCAAAATCCTTTCCTCCAGGGAGCAGTCTGGTTTCACCCTCTCCAGGGCCGACTTGTTTGTTCTTCTGGTAGTCCATGATAGGTTCAGCACTCTTCTCCAATACCACAAGTCAAAGACATTGATTCTTCTTCTATTCTTAGTCATTGTGCAACTCTCTAATAGCAAGTAATTACAAAGGCCATGGCCTGAATCAGATGCGCCTTAGTCTTCAGACTGACATCAGTGCTCTTCAGTACTCTAAAGTGGTCCCTGACAGCAGATTTTCCCAAACCAGTTCATCTTTTGCTTTCTTGACTCCTGGTGCCAAGAGTGTTGATTGTGGAACCAAGTTATCAACAATCTCAGTCTCTTCTCCATCTGTCATTATGCTACCAATTGGCCCAGTGGTGAGATTCTGTTTTCTTAATGTTGAGCTTCAGTCCATTGAAGACCACAGTCCCTGACTTTCTGCAGCAAATGCCTCACGTCCTCTTCAGTTTCAGCAAGGAAGCACAAAACAATTGCTAAGTAAATATTTTACTATTAGTAAAATACTGCCATATAGTTAATTTTCTTTGAAATGTGCATCTCTCTCTAAAGGTCATGCCTTGTTTAACATGATTTAATTCTAAATATATTTCCAAAACACATTAAAAAATTACATATGAAATGAATTTCCCCTTTTAGTAACTTAACCTAAAATACTCAAACTCATTGCTGTCAATTCGGAACTGACTCATAGTTGACCCTCCAGCAAGTTTTCGAAAGCTGTAAATCACATGAGAGGAGATTGCCCATGTTTTTTTGTTCAGAGCAACTAGTAAATTCAAACCTCTTGCCTTTGGGTTGGCAGTACAACTCTTTCCCTACTTTGTCACCAGACCTTCCTTATCCTAAAAAATCACCTTTTGGATCTACAGGGAAAGGTATATAGGAATGTTCATTGGTTCTAAAATAAACCCACACTAAGCCCCCTGCCTTCAAGTTGATTGTGACTATAGGTGAGCCTCCATCTGGTTTTACTGATTAGCTGTAAATCTTTGCAAAGCTTTTCTCCCTCAGAAAGGCTAGTATACTCCAACCAGCACCGAACACAGGATGCCACCAGGGCTCCTTATCACATAACCCACTGCCTTCTAGTTTATTCTGACTTAATAGTGACTTCTATCAGATTTCCAGGACTGTAAATGGTAATGGGAGGATAATACCCAACTTTCTCCCTCAGAGCCACTGCTGGATTTGAACTGCTTTCTGGTTAGCACCTTATCACATTATGCAGCCCGAGTTTGTTCCTATTACATGGGTAAAACATGGAACGCAAACTCAACTGCCTAGGAGGTAATGCTAACTCACAACAACCTTCCACCCTTCCCTTAAGGGTGTATATCTTTATGGGAGAAGACTGCCCTCTCCGAAAGAGCTGGATTCAAACTTTTTGGTTAACCATCTTAACAGGTTACACTCTGTGTCATAGGTGGTCATTACTACAGTGGTTAAATCCTTAAAAGTAATAGTTCTTGGTCAGGAAGAGACATTTATGTTCTAAATAGTTGGTAGATGAGAACCAGCCAAACTTCTTGCAGTTCTTTTTTTTTTTTGCAAGTCAATTCTATTATATGCTAGTATATCCATTTTGAGAAACATAGTCACACAGTCCAAGGAATATAATATTAAGCAATCATTAATACAGACATGTTGTGTACTATAGAATCAGAACTGACTCATAGCTGGTTGACTGGTGGGTTTTCAGAGGGAGTTAAGCCCATGAGAGAGGAGATTGTCCATTCTCCCGTGGAGGAGATGATGATCTCAAATCTCATGCCTCTGGGATTGCAGTGCAGCTGCTTGCCATTAGGCCACCAGAGCTCCCCATAGACATTGTTGTTGTTATGTATCATCGAATCAGAACTGACCCATAGCTGACCGTCCAGTGGGAATTCAGAGACAGTTCATCACATGGGAGGAAATTGCCCATCCTTCTCCCATGGAGCTGTTCGTGGATGCAAACTCCATGCCCTTCTATTGCAACGCAGCTTCTTGTCACTAGGCCACCATGTCCAAAGTATGTAAGACGGAACTTTAGAATCCTTGCCATTGAGGAACAGCCTGGCTTCACCCTCTCCAGGACAGAATTGTCTTGGTGGGCTATGCTATATTCAGTACTCTTCTCCAGCACCACAACCAAATGCATCAATTCTTCTGTCATTTTGGGTCATTGTGGAACTGTGCTATTTTCCTAGACCATAAGTCTTTATGGATGCAGGCTGCCATATCTTTTGCCTATTGAATGGCTGATAGTTTGAAATGATGATCTTTTAGTTCAAGACTATGCACTTTCATTACTGCACCATCAGAACTGCTACTATAAACCTGCTTCTAACTTTAACAATTATTTCCAGTATCTAACACTTTGAGTTTATGATAGTGGTAAAATATCTACTGCTGTTAGGGACCCCAGACCATTTTCCCACCTAGCCCAGATGTCAGAACAGGCTCCAGGATCGTGAATGCAGATTTGCTGGGGTGGCAAGCCTTGGAGGTGGTTCCAAAATGAAAGCCCTGACCTAGCACAGAAGGACGATGAAGTGATTAAACAGCAGGACTTTCAGCCTCACTGCCTAGCGTGTGCCCAGCTGGGGAATAAATCCATAGCTGGAGTTAGTAAATATTTGCTCACACTCACTCATTGCCGTTGAATTGGAACCAACTCCTCTCTGATCAGCCATTGGGTTTCCTTGGCTTTGAATTGCATTGGATGGGATTGCTCCTCTGTCTACTGAGAAACTACTGGTGGACTCCAGAAAGGAGTGCCCTTTGAGTATGCAGCACAGCTACCTAATGTTATTATTTATTTTATCATATTTGCCAAATTGGAAAATTGACATATAAATGGATATTGTTGTTAGGTAACATCAAGTTGAGTACGACTATAGCTACCCTATGAACAAAAGATCTGATCCTCACCACAACAAGATAAAGGATAAATAATCCATTTGAAAAATGGGTACAGGATATGAACAGACACTTCACCAAAGAAGACATTCAGATGGCCAACAAGCACATGAAGAAATGTTCAAAATCCCTAGCTCTGAGAGAGATGC
>NW_006399759.1:22933723-22951420 GCF_000299155.1 Elephantulus edwardii | reverse complement strand
TTAATTTGCATCTCTCTTAGAGCTAGGGATTCTGAACATTTCTTCATGTGCTTGTTGGCCATCTGAATGTCTTCTTTGGTGAAGTGTCTGTTCATATCCTGTGCCCATTTTTCAAATGGATTATTTACCTTTATCTTGTGGTGCTCAAGTATTTTATAAATTCTAGATATAAGTCCCTTATCTGACATATGACTTAAGTTTTAAGAGGTATACATTTAGCAGTAACTGACATAACTATGCTCATCTTTTTCCCCACCTCCATCTCTTTATTGGTATGCAAATAACTATTCATATACCTTATTGGGTTTTTTTTTCATATACACAGTAGAGGGCATGTTTCACACTTTCCATCACTGGCATTACATTTCATGCAGTCATTTCTGTTTATTGTGTTTATTAATTAATAACTGTTGGACTATGCTCATCATTACCCTGCCTGTTCATGTCCCCACCAGATCTTTCCCTTTTCCTTTGGCCCCCTCCCTCCACCTGTCACATTGTGCAACCCTGTGATTTTCCCTCTGCCCATCCTCACTCCTCTGCTCCTACCGCTTCCCCCCTTGGATCCCCATATATGTCTTACTAGTTATCCTTCTATTTTTACAGTAATGTTCTTTTGCAATATTTGTTCTTATGAGATTGAGTTAGTTCATTCAGCATAATGCTCTCCACTCTCCAAAGTTATGTTATCTTTTACAAAGTCATTACTTCTGAGTGCTGTGTAGTATTCTGTTGTGTTACAGTTTCACTGTTTCTCAATCCATTCCGTTGTGTTCGGACATTTGGCCTCTATCCATGTTCTTGCAGTGGTGAATAATGAACACTGCTATGAACATTGGTATACAAATCTCTGCTTGTGTCTCAGTTCTAATGTCCTTGGGGTATATTCTTAGCAGTGGAATAGCTGGGTCTTACAGAGTTTCTATGTTTAGCTTTATTAGGAAATGCCAGATTGTCTTCGAGAGTAGTTGTACCAATCCACCAGCAGTGTATGAGAGTTCTAATCTCTCCACATCCTCTCCAACGTGTATTACTTACTGTTCTATTAAACTTTGCCACTGCTACTGGGGTGAGATGGTATCTCATTGTGGTTTTGATCTGTATCTCTCTTCTTGCCATTGATTTTGTATCCTCACTTTTTGTATATTAAATCTCTGCTCTCCTTTAGGACCCACATGTTGACTGTTACACAGTGTCGTCTATCAAGAGTAAACTAGGTTTGGACAGAGATGCTCTAGTTGGGCTAGCAATACTGCTTGGCTGTGATTATCTTCCAAAGGTACACTGAGATTGTCATATTGATTTACTGGTTAGAATATGTCTTTTAATACATTACATGCTTTTTAAATATAATATAGTTGGATGATTACAAAGAATTAAAAAATTTTTTGAAAAGCTGACTCATTTCACACTGAATTGTGTAAACTGCAGTAAAGGTAATTAGTACCACAGTTTACATCTCAGAATTTTGGTGACCTAGTGGTAAGAAGCTGTGCTTCTATCCTAAAAGAATGCAGTTTGAATCCACCAGCTGCTCCACAGGAGAGGGATGCGAACGTCGTGTGATTAGTTGCCTCGGAAAAGCAACCAGAGTGTCAGCTATGGGTCGGTTCTGACTTGAGGGTCAGTTCTGACATGTGGGTCGGTTCTGCCTTGATGGTACACAGCAACTCTAGATTAATGAAAGAATCACATTCAAGTTTTAATATCCTTTTAAAGAATTGTAGGAATTAATGTTTACTTATATCAATGTTAGTTTTTTACACTGTTTTCTCTTTACTTTTCAATCTCCACTTTAGCTTTCTAATGGTGCACATGCTCAGTGCAGTTATTACTGTTGTGAGGTAACGTAATTATTGGGGTAAGCAGTTTATTCTTCTGTGCCTTGGCACTGCACTGACTAATGTTCATGAACACATTCCATATATCTATATATATCTTAAAATGTATAATATTATACTCTAACATAGCCATAGTACGTGAGTGTGAAGTAATTATTAAGAGTTTAATTCCATTTTTTAAAACATGGTATTTTTAAATATTAAATGGCTGATACTGTAGCTCTTACTCTGCAGCCTTTATGTTCTGCTTACCATCTGTGAATCCTTTCCTACTAAATGCCATACTTCCCTTTTTCCCCAAGAAAAGTCCAAAGAAGAATGGCATAAATTTTAACCTGCCCTTAAGTAGAACAGAAGGAATTCTAGGATACTAACATTATTAAGTTGTGTTTCTATCAGTAGCCAAATAGACACTTTCTTAAATTAAAAGTAAAATTAATAATTTCTTAAATATAAAGATCCTCTAAATATCTTAAAAATAATGATTATTATAATTTTTCTTTTTCAATAATAGGCCCCTATTTCCCACATGATAATTAAAATTAATTTTCCCATATCATAATTCAAATCTAGAAAAAGCTCACTGTTGAATTAGAAAAAAATTTTGCCAAATTATACTGACAGAAGAAACCATCTGCAGTGGTGTTTATATTACTCTCAGCTATTTTGGGGGTTTTATATCCTTTGCAATCAAAGCTGCTCTTTTTTTCGCATTATTCTACTTGAATACTTTTATGCATATGTACTAATGTAATTTACCTTCAAAAAGCTCATTGTTGTTGTGTGCCATCAAGTTGGAACCGACTATAGCTAACCATTTTTTGAGTTTCCAAAGGAGTTAATCATACAGGAGGAAATTATCCATTTTTCTCCCTCAGAGACTGGTGGATTTTAATCCTGTGACTTCAGGATTGTAGCACAGTTTCTACCAGTAGGCCACCAGAGCCCCCTTCAGAAAGCTTAAGTATACCAAAATGCTAATGTTAAAACCAAAACCAAACCCATTGCCATCAAGTCAATTCCAGCTAATAGCAACGTTATAGGATTGAATACAACTGCCGCAGAGGGTTTCCAAAGCTATAAGTCTTTAGAGAAGTCGACTGCCACATCTCTCTTTCCCCAAGCAGCTGGTGGGTTTAAATCATCCCCCTTGAGGTTAACAACTGAGTCACCATCTATACATGATAATACACCATGATAAGTCACCAGGCTAATACACAAGAGAAGAGAGATGCAAAATTTTAACTAATTTAAAAATACAGGAATAGCTGTGAACATAGTGCTAAATTTTGCATGCCTTGTACTTTGCTTTGCCATATGTTACCTTGTTGGTAGCTGGATCCTAAATAAAGGTAGAGTGAGATTGCAGATTTGAGTTAGAGAGGAAATTGCCTAAGCAGACAAGCATCTAAGATATAGACAGTGACAGTTTACTAGCCAGTTTGAAGTATTTATACACTGCTGTTGGCTCAGATGTGTCAGAGATGATGAGAATGGCACAGGATAGAACAGGGATCAGATCTGTTGTTCATAAAATGGTTTGGGTCATACTCATCTCAATGGCACCTAACAACAACAACATGTCTATACCACTACATATTAGCTAGGTGGTAGCCCTGCTTACAAGGACACGTTTATAAACTTTATGGGAACTAGATAACTCAGTTTAAACTGAAATTGCCACATAAATATGTTTTGTTTTTACATTGAAAACTTGGCTTAATTTTTTTTTCATTTCAAGTGTTAATGTTAAACTTTTTGTTCTAGTTGGATGTGTCTTAAAAATTAAATGTTCATGTAATTTAATGAACTTAACTTTTCCCTTCTTATAAATATACAAATGTTAAGTAAAATTAAGTTATTGCCATAAGAATAAGCACTAAAGTTTTCTCAAATTCTTCCCCTCCATCTCCTAAAAGAAATACTATCAAGTGATATTTTGTGTGCTTTCTTATTTACATAGACTGACTTTATAATTACTACTTAATTGACCAATCGAGATCATATTATAAGCTATTCTCTTAGTTTTGGTTTATATAGTGGTAGATCATGAATATTTTTACCTAGCATTCCGTAGAGAAATGCCTCGTTCAGTTGCCAAATTTTTCATTGAACATATATGCCATACTTTACTTAACTATTCTCTTGTGATTAATATTTTAATTTTTCTCCCCACATTTTTAAAGGGAGTCCCTGGAGTTGGAAAAGAGCAAGCATTAAAACTTATACAGACTTTGAGAGGGCAAAGTTTGCTACAGAGGTAATTAAAAATTACTTTTCTTAAGACATTGGTCTTTTATTCTTGTTGAATTTAATAACCAATATGACTAAAAAAAATAGAGTATTGTATCTTGAGTTAGTCTATATGTTCATTTTAAATGTTAAATGGATCTTAGCTGAAAGCAGGGAATACCAGAGGAATGTCTATCTGTTTTTCATTCACTATGCAAAGGCATTTGACTGTGTGGATCATAACAAACTGTGGCTGACTCTGAGAAGAATGGGAATCCCAGAACACGTGATCATGCTGATGCGAAACCTATACTTGGACCAGGAGGCAGTCCTCAGAACAGAGCAAGGGAACACTGCGTGGTTCAAAATTGGGAAGGGCGTAGGCCAGGGATGCATCCTATCTCCATACCTTTCCAACCTATATACAGAACAGATTATCCGGGAGGCTGGGCTCTATGAGGAGAAATGTGGGGTCAAGATTGGTGGATGATCTATCAACAGTCTACATTATGCAGATGACACAACCCTGCTTGCTGAAGCACCTGCTGCAGAGGGTCGAGGACTGTAGCCTCCAGTATGGATTGAGGCTCAATGTCAAAAAGACAAAGATTTTCACCACTGAGCCAATTGGAAGCATCAGGATGGATGGTAAAGGGATTGAGATTGTTCACAGCTTTAGTTTGCTTGGCTCCGCAGTCAACACTCTTGGCACCAGTAGCCAGGAAATTAAAAGGCGCATTGCCATGGGAAAGTCTGCTGTTAGGGACCTCTCCAAAGTACTGAAGAGCAGTGGTGTCTCTCTGGAGACTAAGGTGTGTCTGATACAGGCCATGGTCTTTGCAATCACTTATTATGCATCAGAGAGTTGGACAATGACCAAGGAGGATAGAAGAATTGATGCCTTTGAGCTGTGGTGCTGGAGAAGAGTATTGAGAATACCATGGACTGCTAGGAAAACAAATAGATTTGTCCTGGAGAGGGTTAAACCGGGTGGCTCCTTGGAGGCAAGGATTCTGAGGCTCCGTCTAACATATTTTGGACATGTTGTAAGAAGAGACCGGTCCTTGGAGAGGGACATCATGCTGGGGAGGGTGAAGGGACAGCGCAGGAGAGGAAGGCCCTCTATGAGGTTGATTGATTCAGTGACTGGGATAATCGGGATGGGAGTGTGAGAGACAGTGCGATTGGCACAAGACAGAGCAGAGTTTAGGGCTGTTGTACATAGGGTCGCTATGAGTCTCAAGCAACTCGACGGCACATAACAACAACAACAACATTCTGAAGCCTTCCAAAGAGAAAATGACTTAAGCCATGCTGTATTTTTTTATTTTTCTCCAGCACCGCAGATCAAAGGCATCTATTTCAAAAAGGGTGAAGGATAAGGGACAATACCAAGTAAAAGAATACTTAAATGTGTTATTTGAAAGGTAAAACTGATTTTACCAATCAGGATGCCTGGAAAGATCTCTTAATCTGACTGTAGGGAGCTTCAGTGGTTTTGCCCACAGGAAGCTGCACCACTAACTTAAACGTAGCCAGCTTGAATCCACCAGTAACTTGGAGAAAGAAAGACAACCTCCTCCTGTGTGATTTTCATCACTGGAAAACCTACAGGGGGTTCAGGCTATAACTTGACGACAATGAGTTTGTTCTGAGTTAAATGTATAGTATCACTTGCTTAATGAAAGACTATAAGAAAAATGCATATTCCTGCTAAGTTGCTGTTGTTGTTGTTGTTGTTGTTTAATGCCGTCGAGTCGTAGACGACTCATAGCGACCCTATGAACGAACAGCCTGAGCACTGTTCATACATACAGTTTCCAGAGGCAAGCCATTTTGGAAGTGGATGCCGCTCCTGCTTCCAGGCTTGATTTAGTCAGGAAGCTCCAGCCAACAGTGTCCACCATGGGTGCCCATTACCACAATTGGCACATCACTGTCACAGGCTTCAGCATCACAGCAACCACGAGTTACTTCAGTACTTAGGAGAGGTCCCTAACAGCAGACTTTCCCGTGGCAATACGTCTTCTAATTTCCTGGCTGCTGGTGCCGAGAGTGTTGACTGCGGAGCCAAGCAAACTAAAGCTGTGAACAATCTCAGTCTCTTTACCATCCATCATGATGCTGCCAATTGGCCCAGTGGTGAGAATCTTTGTCTTCCTGACATTGAGCCTCAATCCATATTGGAGGCTGCAGTCCTTGACCCTCTGCAACAAGCACTTCAGGTCCTCCTAAGTTTCAGCAAGCAGGGTTGTATCATCTGCATATTGCAGATTGTTAATAGATCTTCCACCAATCTTGACCCCACATTTCTCCTCATAGAGCCCAACCTCCCGGATAGTCTGTTCTGCATACAGGCAAGAAATCTGGAGAACAACCACCTGGCCAACTGACTGGAAGAGATCTATATCTGTTCCCATCCCAAAGAATGGTGACCCAACAGAGTGTGGAAACTACAGAACAATATCATTGATTTCACATGCAAGCAAGATTCTACTGAAGATTATCCAAAAACAACTGGAACAACACATCAGCTGAAAACTGCTAGAAGTCCCTGCTGGGTTTAGAAGGGGTCGTGGTACTAGGGATATTGTAGCTGATGTTAAATGGATCTTAGCTGAAAGCAGGGAGTACCAGAGGAATGTCTATCTGTGTTTCATTGACTATGCAAAGACATTTGACTGTGTGGATCATAACAAACTGTGGCTGATTCTGAGAAGAATGGGAATCCCAGAACACTTGATCGTGCTAATGCGAAACCTATACTTGAACCAAGAGGCAGTCGTCAGAACAGAGCAGGGTAACACTGCATGGTTCAAAATTGGGAAGGGCATACGCCAGGGTTGTGTCCTATCTCCATACCTTTTCAACCTGAAAACATTAACCAATGAAAACATAATAGAGTGCAGTTCTCTTCTGCCATTTGTAGGTTGACCCAAGTCCATGTCTACTTTATGGCAGCAAACTTTTTTGGTTTTTCCATACAATTGGTTATTTTATGTTAGCTTAGAACTTTAACTGAAAGTGAAAAATTACTTTTAATTTTGTAAAAGTCTTAGCGGTGCAGCTTCTTGTGGGCAAAACCACTGAAGCTCCCTACAGTGAGATTAAGAGATCTTTCCAGGCATCCTGATTGGTAAAATCAGTTTTACCTTTCAAATAACACGTTTAAGTATTCTTTTACTTGGTATTGTCCCTTATCCTTCACCCTTTTTGAAATAGATAACTGTTTATGATTCTATTTGTTTGATGCTTGCCAACATATAGAAAAGACAAAAAAAAAACGTTACATGCAAATCATTCTCCTATTGCAGCCTAATTTAAGATTATTTTTAAGAAATGAATGTCCATATACTTAAAATTTGTACTTCATAGACTGTATGTACTCCCAAGGAAAGCTGGCCTAGCAATTTTTTTTTTGTTTTTTTCAATTATCAGTTCATATTCATGCAGATGAAAGAATAGAGTGGCTTAAAATTTAGAATGTGGATTTTGTGATCTTACATTTTTCTCTTGTCAAAACCATTTTCTACTAAAGGTTTAATCAGTGGAATGAAAATTCTTGCGGCTCTGTTCAACAAGCACAAGTAGTTAAAAAACTGGCGCATTGTTCTGTGTGTTCCCATCCAGGTGAGCAGGTACAAAGAGAATGTTATCTCCTGGATATTAATTCCTGGTAACCACATTTTCATTCCTGTTCTCGTTGTGCTTTGTAGGCAACTCTATTAATAGCACTTTCAAACCAATTACATTGTCTTCCTCACTGGGTTAAAAATTCTTTGGCATTACGAGTTATGTCACATACATCTTGACATAGCTGTCTTAACAACAGAGTATTAATAGTGCAGTAGACACTCAGTAAGTGCTTATTAAATTAAATAATGTCATGTAAATGATAATAAATAGGATAGATATTATGATGCTAAAATTGGATCATAAAACTATCTAGTATAAAAATACACTTTAAGAACAAAAGATAGTAAACTGGTAAGTTTTAATAAAATGAAACAGAAACCATTCCTTTTTGCATCACTAATTTATATAAATAATTGTAAATAATTCTTAGTAGTCTTACACATTTGTATTATGTATAAACATGGAGTTGTTATACTAATTTCAGTTGCATCACTGAAAATTGCTTGGGCTCCTCATTAGTTTGGGGAACAAATGGCCTTTTACTCTCAAATGAGTCTATTTGTCTGAGTATGTTGCATTAGCATTGTTAAATGATAGATAAAATCATGGAAGAAAACAAATACTTACAGGTGGCCTCCTAAAGTTTTTTGACAGCTTATGAGTGACAGCTTTAGGTTATATCAAATGTATGCCTTTTCCACAGACTCAGAACAGTGTTTTGAGTGAGTTGTTCCTTTTAAATGAACTAGTGTCCCATACCTGTACTCCACTCATTATTTGTTCAAATCTCAGTATAGTTTAAAAATAATTACACAGGCAGCTGGAAGCTAGATGCAACAAAGCTAGAAAAACAAACCAATAAAAATATCACAACTAGGGGAGCTCTGGTGGCCTAGTGGCAAGAAGCTGCAACTACAATCCCAGAGGTGCACGGTTCGAATCCACCAGATGCTCTGCCGGGGAAGGAGGGGCAATCTCCTCCTGTACCAGTCAGATCTGATTTGACGGTACACACACACAAAAATAAAAAAAAAATAAAAAAATCACAACTACTATATTCTTTTATCTAAATTCACTTTACAAATTATTGTATTATATAATCTTTTTAATACTAACAATTACATCCCACAGTTTTCACATTTATAACTACCACAGAATTTTCCGCATTTGATTATTTTAAATGCATTGGTTCAAGTTCAAGTGAGTATTTTCAGACAAAATAATTCACACTCCCATCCCCCCAGGGGGGGAAAAATGATTTGCTGTCTTGGTATAGAAATTGCTCCGGATCTGCTTTATCCTAGGAATTATCATGGTGTTCATTATTATATTCAACTGAAATATATTAAAAAGTAATGCTAGATGGAAATTTGGATAAGTGCCAAAAATATATATAGACAGCAATTCTAAAATACTTTAAAATTAAACATTTGTATGTCTCTGTAAAGGTTCACCTAAGGATCATGAACGCAATGGATGCAAATTATGTAAAAGTGATAGATTTTGTGAACCACATGATTATGAATACCTTTGTCCATGTGAGTGGCACTGTATCGAACGTGATAGACAACTAAATGCAGTAGAGAACAATATTAAGAAGTAAGTTTTCTAATATCTCTCTTATTCTATAATGAGCAATTTTATAAACTTACATAATTTTTTGGTTTTTTAAAAAAAATTTTACATTGATTTGCATACAAAACTCATATAAATTGAGTTTCACATTTTCCTTCATTCACATTGTGTTTCATACAAACATTCTCATACGTTACGTTTCATAAAATTAATCACCACTGAACTATGCCCACCATTACCCCATCTTTTCAGGTCCCCTCTGCAACTTTCCCATTTCCTTTACCCCCTCCCTCCACCCACAGCATTGTGCAACCTCATGATTTTCGCCGCTGCTCATGCTCACGCCTCTGCTCCTACCCCTTCCTCTCATAGACCCCATACACCTTTTACTAGTTGTCCTTCTGTTTTTATAATAATAGGCTTCTGTGGTATTTATCTTTCTGAGACTGCATTAGTTAGCCTACTACTCCTCCAGTTTGGGTTAGTTAACCTAATACTCTTCCAGTCTCTCATAAGTTATATAGTATTTTTTTTTAAATCATTGCTCTTGCATACTGCATTGTATTCCATCATGTGAATTACCACAATTTCTTAATCCATTTAATTGTGATTGGGCATTTGGGCTGTTTCTGTGTTCTTGTGATGGCGGATAACACAGCTGTGGACATTGATGTACAAATCTCCATTTGTGTTTCAGTTCTAATTTCCTTGGTATACATATGTTTTAATTATTTTCACATAATATTTTCTTATGTTTAGTGAAATGTTTTATAGAGATCTTTTTAAATTCTTTTTAAAAATTAGTCTCAGAATGTAGTTAATCATTAAACCAAAGAATCCACTATCAAGTGCATTCCAACTCATAGAAAGCCCCTGTCTGGTTTCTATGACTGTAAATCTGAAAATTAAGAACTGCCAGTCTGTCTCCGACAGAGTGGCTGGTGGCTTCTTATCACCAAGCTCTAGGTTAGTACCACAACAAGCTCTTTAGTTATTCAAAAAGAAGCATGAGCATTCTTCATTAAATGATAGGAAGTTAGATGATAGGATTTTTAAGGGCTGTCTGAAATACCTGCATATATTAATAATGGATATTTGATTTATTTTTTCAGAAAAGCTTGCAGTTGTGAAGGATTTCCATTCCCTCAGGTAAAAACTCATAATTCTGTGTATGTAGTTCAGAAACTTTATAAGACATTTGTTTAAAGTCTCAATCCTTATTTCCTTTTCCCTTTCTAGGTTATTCAAGAATTCCTTCTGAACAAGAATAAGTTGTTAAAGATAATCAGGTACCAAAGACCTGATTTGTTGTTATTTCAGGTATTTGAAAATAAATTTTTATTTTGTGGTACAAAATTAGATACTATGATTGTCGTGAGCGGTGGTTTCAAACACGCAGCTGTTTACTGCCTTTGCTTTCTATATTGATTTCTAAACTTCCTTCCTTTGCCATACCAGCCAGTGAGACAAGCCACAATTAAACTCTCCTATAGACAATAATTTGTTGTTGTTGTTAGGTGCCATTGAGTCAAGTATTGTGACCTATGAACGAAAGATTTAAATCTTGTCCTATTGTGTACCATCCTCACCATGTTATATTTTCTGATTATAGCCCTCTCTTGCTTTTAGCTATCCATAGTTAGAAGATACCTTAAATGCATATTTTGTTACTAGAGAGATCTGAGAGCAGGAGACACTAATAACCAGAGAATACCAGTGACCACGTAAATTATCATGGAAGACAGTGCAATTTCCAGGAGCATTGTAATTTGCAGGGAGTGACTTAATTCTGAGTTGGACAGTCTTATACTCCCAAAACCCATATCCTACTGATGGCAAGTCAATTCCAACTCATAGTGACTCTGCCCTATAGGAAGGAGTAGAACTGCCCCATAGGGTTTCGAAGTCTGTACATCTTTATAGAAGCAAACAATCTTTCTCCTTCTGTAACTAGATATGTATTATTCACAAAGTAGAAATAATACTTATAAAGTCACTAAAAAGATTGAAAGTGATTATTATCCCCAGTGTATGGCACAGAGTAGCTTAATATATTTTAAATTTTCTTGCTTATCATTAGAATTAAAAGCATCATAGTGTATTGTGGATTCTTAAAGTTTGCTATTTATTTATCGTATTACATGTAATTTTATTTCATCTTGAGGCTATAAAAAGATTAAATAATTTATCTAACATATAGGAAATACCAGACTGGGGTATCATATAAGGTGCTATTTGTCTCTTAATAACTAACCGCAATTTTTTTTTCATTATACTTAAAGAGATTTACCTTTAAAAAAATGGAGTGGCCCAATCACTATGCATGTGAGAAATTATTGGTGCTTTTAACCCACTATGACATGATGGAAAGAAAAGTTGGTAGAAAGAACTCTGATCAACTGCATCCAATTCGGTAATGACTGTATAAAGAAATCTATTTTCACTATGATAAAAAATTTGTTTTTAATATTTTAATAGTGGGATAGTATAGCTCTTTGTTTTACAAAATGAACAAAAGGTCTGTCTATTAGAATAGCAAAACTAGAGCCTATAGTAAGTATATAGTCATATATATATATAGCATGCTCTATTTCAAACATGTAATGAGAGATAGTGGAAGGAAAGAAATATATGAAAAGATATAACCTAGCTTAACAAGGTAACAATTTCCGTGAACAAGAAGGGGTTTCAAAAATATGTTAACTGAATGCGTCTGGGGAAACCAGACTTGCACAGCCCTGGATCTGGGAGCACCAGTCCTTTAGGGTAAGAGAGAAATAGTAAAAGATATCAATGGAGACAGGTTTATTCCTTAAAATTCAGTTGCTGTGATAGAATCCCCTATTGCTGTTGGGATGTTTGGGTGGAGGATAGAAGACTATAGCTACATGTTTTTGCAAAGTCTGCTAAAAACTATTGAGAAAGTACTGGAGAAAGAGAAGTAAGATGACAGAAAAAAGATGGGGGGGAAATAACCCAATACAAACAAATCCAATACTTGAAAAAATTCAACAATCATGGTATGAATCTACCTCAAGTTAAATTCATTTTATAAAATGATTTTATAATTTTTACCCCCTAGGCATCTCAGAATGTTAAAATGTTCGCTGAAATCAATGAAGCTTTATATCCATAAGAAATAAATATTGTGACTCAAAATTGAGTAAAAGTGATTTGAAATGGTTAGATGCAAAATGTGAACTGTAATGTTCCCTTTCAGAGAAGTCTGCAGTGGTAGCAGGGTACCATATAGTTCTTCTGGTCCTAGGGTCATGGAAGTTGAACCAAACAATTGTTTTTGTTGTTATTGTTGTTATTATGTGCCATTAAGTCAGAACTGACTAGTAACTGATCCTCCAGTAATTTTTCATAGGCTATATAAATCACACAGGAGGTGATTGCAAGTCTTTGTCCCAAGGAGTAGCTGGTAGATTCAAACTGCTAGTCTTTGAGTTGGCAGTGCAACTCCTTACCCAGTAGGCCATCAGAGCTCCCCCTCTAAGGTTAAGGATAACCCCATGGGACTACTCAGTCCATAGACAGCATTTCCTTAAGGATAATGTGTAGAAGACCAGAAGGGAGAGGATAGAATGATGGATGGAAACAGAAACTATGAGGAGGAAAACCAGAAGTATTTAGAGAGAGAGATAGTGTCACAAAATGTTAACAGTTGTTTAATGAAATATATATATATATATGTATCCTTGCAGTCTGAAATTGACCAAACATGCAGTCAAGCTGTATTCATGATAATTGATGACTAGAATGCAAAAGTTGGAAAGAGTGAAGAGAGAATGTTGTTGTTATGTGCTGTTGAGTTGCCTGCAACTCATACTGACCCTGTGTACAACAGCCCTAAACCCTGCTCTGTCCTGTGCCAATCTCACTGTCTCTGACACACTCATCCGATTCTCCAGGCACTGAATCAATCCACCTCATAGAGAGTCTTCCCCTCTTGCACTATCCCTCCAACCTCCCAAGCATGACGTCCCTCTCCAAGGACTGGTCCCTCCTTGCAGTATGTTCAAAGTATGTCAGACGAGGCCTCATAGTAGTCGGAAAATATGGGTTGGGTGAAGGAAATAAGGCTGAAAGTAGAATGATCAAATTTTATATTTTCAATGATTTATTCATTGCATATACTTCTTTTAAAAGACACAAATGGCAACTTT
Source organism: Elephantulus edwardii (assembly GCF_000299155.1). Lineage (NCBI taxonomy): Eukaryota > Metazoa > Chordata > Mammalia > Macroscelidea > Macroscelididae > Elephantulus > Elephantulus edwardii. The sequence continues at coordinate 22,937,964 of NW_006399759.1, read as the reverse complement.
ACACATTGTTGTCAGCTGGTGGTCTGCATAGGAATCAGATTGACTATATATATTTGGAAGGAATCATTGGAGAAAATATTGGAAAAATTGGAGTCAAAACTAGGCCATGAGCAGACTGTGGGTCAGATCATCAGTTAGTCATGTGCAAGTTCAAGTTGATGCTGAAGAAAATGAAAAGAAATCCATGAGAACCAATGTGATCTTGAATCGATTCCATCTGTATTACAGAATCATCTTAAGAATGGGTGTGAAGCAATCAACACCAATAATTGAAGACCAAATGAGTTGTGGGATGATATCAAGAATATCATCCATGAAGAAAGCAAAAGGTCATTATAAAGACAGGGAAGAGAAAACTGAAAAGGATGTCAGAAGAGTCTCCAAAAATTGCATTAGTGTTAAGAGACCAAAACAGGGAAAATATGCTGAAGTAAAAGAACTGAACAGAAGATTTCAAAGGGCAGCTCGAGAAGACAGCAAAATATAATGGAATGTACAGAGAGCTGGAATTGGAGAATAAAAAGGGAAGAACTCATTTGCATTTCTCAAGCTGAGAGAACAGAAAAATAAATTTAAGCTTCAAGTTGCAATATTGAAAGATATATGGACAATATATTGAATGACCCAGAATGCATCAAAAGAAGATGGAGTGAATACACAGTGTCACTCTACAGAAAGAACTGACTGACACTGAAAAATTTCAGGAAGTACTTTATGAACAGGAGCAATGGTAATGAAAGAGGATGTGGAAGCTGCATTGAAGGCATTAGTAAAAAAATAAGGCCCCAGGAATGAATGGGACACCAATTGACTTGTTTCAATTTACAGTACAGTCCTGGATGTACTCCCCAGTCTGTTCCAGGAAATTTGGAGAACAGCTAGTTGTCTGCCCAATGGATTGGAAGAGGTCCATATTTGTTCCCATTTGCAAGGAAAGTCATCAACAGAATGTGGAAACTGTCAAACAATATCATTAATATCACGTTTTAGCAAAATACTGCTGAAGATATTTCAAAAATAGCTAGAACAATACGTAGATAGGGAACTGTCAGAAGCTTAAGCAGGATTTAGAAGAGGTCGTGGAACCAGGGATATCATTGTTAAATGACTATTAAGTTCCATATAATTCATGCAATTAGCCATTATCATATGAATTTGTTTTTCAGAATTGTCAAGAACCGAATCAGAAATGGAGTTCATTGCTTTGAAGTTGAATGGGAAAAACCTGGTATGTGTTCATTTTGGGCAAAATATTTTATTTGAAACACCTAACTGTGTATGTTTAGTGAATAGTCTGTAACACACATTTGTATAAAATATAAGTGAGAAACATAGCACATGCATCATGGTTGAATTCATAGTTCACCTGTATTATGTTAAATAAACTTAATTGCCGAAGAGTTACCAACTGTGAATATCTGGCGCTCCTCTGGATTTCTGAATTTTTTTTTTTATTTCTGAAGTTTTAAATTGTTGAGAGGAGATTGTTCATCCTTATCCTGAGAAGCAACTGGTAGATTCAAACCAACAAGATGGGCCTTAACAAATAATAAGTTTGATAAATTTCAAGTGATTTTGTTTTGACAGAGATGTTGTAAAACAAGATTTACAGTGAGCTATACTTCTTTGAGGGAGCTCTGGTGGCTTAGTGGTAAGAAGCTGCACTACAGTCCCAAAGGCGTGCGATTCAAGTCCACCAGCTTCTCTGTGGAAGAAGGATGGACATTCTCCTCCCATGTGATTTACTGCCTCCAAAAACCTGCTGGAGGATCAGTTGTGGGTTGGTTCCAACAGCACAGCACTCAAAAAACAACAACAACATACTTCTGTGAGGGATGTGGTTTACCTGGCAAACCTACTCACTTGGAAAAAAATTCGTTTCTGAAATTTGCAATTAAAACTTTACTATGTTATTTATCTTTTAGAACATTATACTGTAGAAGATAAGCAGAATGGAGACTTGATTCTCCAAACAATTGAAGAAGAATCATTGTTTAAAGCAGCCTATCCTGAGATTGTTGCTGTTTATCAAGAACAAAAGTTAGAACGTAAAGAAACAAAACAGAAAAGTAAGTGCCAGATTTACTATTTCTTTTTTTTTTAGATTTGCTGTTTCCTTAAGACACTTATGAACATCGTAAGAGAGCTATTTGTGTTTGAGTGTATCAAGAATGAGAATGTACTCTAGGTTCTTTTAAAGTTGAAAACCTAGGAGTTCTACTCTATGTCCTTTAACTTACCCAGGTATTGGTCATATAATTGCATTAGCTAATTATTAAGCACCTTATATGTGTGTGTATAAGGTGGATTTTTGTTATAAATAAATTTGATTTATTTCCTAGAACTTAGTATGGAAAACAACTAGATTATAATGTTATTTCCAAAGAAAAATCTTTTACAATATCCAACTTTATGGTACAGTTTCCAGGAGTACATTAGATAAGCCACTGCACATACTGAATATTTATGATCTGAACATAATAGTTTCGTTTTACCTATCTTTAGGAAATTAAATAGATTTGAATTGTATTTTTATTCTTTTCAGGTATGAAAATTAAGCCAAAAGAAAACAGTTTGCCAGAATCAGATGATGTAATAAGTTTTCAGTCACACATGAATTTAAAATCCACATATGAAGCCTTTCCTAAGCAGAATTCTAAATTATATTTTGACATTTCTTCAGATGTTAAACTACCCCAAGAATGTATTTCTCAGCCACCAAATAATTTGCTTTTACCTGAAGATGCTTCCTGTTTGTATATACAAGATGAGCTAATGGCTTCTCCAAGACCTTTGGCTACGCGTCAAATTAAAGACAATAAGTTTCCAACTTCAGTATCTAGTCACCCCAATCATTCATCCCATAATATATCGGTGGTTGCTGATCTACACTTGAGTACTATTGACTGGGAAAGTACTTCTTTTAATAATTCTCCAGCTATTCAGAAGAACATTGTCTCTCACAGTGTTAAATCAGAACTTGAAATGAGTATCCCCAGTAATTTTGAAAATAAAATAGAACAATTGCCATATGAATCACAAGGCTATACCACAAACATCTATAAGATATTGGGTGAAGACCATCAGAAGACTAGTCCTGAAGACCATCTGCTTTCTGGCATTACCGATTTACATCTTCAAGATTTGCCTTTAAAGGAACGAATACATCTCAGAGCATATCAGAGTAAAATGCAAGCTCAGTCCCTATTTAAGGTGAAAGAACCTTGCATTGCTGGCAACATTTCTGATTCACCACTTTTGTCAAAGAATCTCACAACTGTTAATTTGCAAAACGAATCCACAAACTCTCAAGTTCCAAAACGGGACCATCTGCTTCAAGAAAACTGTGAAGTAAATACTGCTTTAAATCATAATAAAAAAAATGATGCCCAAACCACTCAGAAAATTGTAATAAAGAAGAGCGTTTGCCTTGACGTATACTCCTCTGATGAAGAAAGTGCCCCAGTGTTTGGAAAAGCAAAATCTACAACCCAGAATGGGAAGCAGTATTCTCAGAAGCATAACCCAGCCCCACACAGGGAAAAGGATGTTAACAAACTGAGTAACCATAAAATACATATTAAAAAAACTGAACAGCGTGTCCAGGCTTCTAAAATAACTGGAAATGAAGAAACCTATTCCTTGGACCCAGCACAAAGGTCTCTAAGATTTTTACAGCGTCAGAAGGAAAAAGAAGCCCTTGATGTGTATTTGAGTAGTCCTCTTCCTTTATGTCAGAGATTAAAACTAAGGTTCCAGAGAGAGCACTTGAAATGAAATTGAAAATATGAAATTAAATTTATTATTTTAATCTCCATATTAGCAGAGGCAGAAGCATGGTGTCTAATTAATGTTGGAAAAAGGGTAATGTGGTCTGTACAAAAGAATGCCCTAATCATTTTAACCAAAATTATTTAAAATGTTAATCTAAAACTTCATTTTTAAAATGTGTGGTGCTCTGGTGGAACATTTTAGAGAAGTTCTTATGGCTTAATGATAATGAGTTGTGCTGCCAGCCCAAACAGTAGTTCAAATCCACCATCTGCTCTGCAAAAGGAAGATGGGCACTGTTCTCCTGTATGATTCGAAGCTTCTGAAAACCGGCTGGAATGGCAGCTTTGAGTTGGCTTCTTCAAATCATAATAAAAAAAAAATGATGCCCAAACCACTCAGAAAATTGTAATGACGAAGAGCGTTTGCCTTGACGTGTATCCGAGTTTATTATTCTCTATCCTAATTTA
>NW_006399759.1:22928926-22931153 GCF_000299155.1 Elephantulus edwardii | reverse complement strand
AATTCCCCTCTAATCCTATTTTGTTGAGTGCTTTAATCATGAAAGGGTGTTGGATTTTATCAAAGGCTTTTTCTGCATCAATTGATAGGACCATATCCTAATTTATTCTTAATTGTAGCTTTGGAGCATTATACCTTTCTTTCACTGTGAGGATAACTTGTGCTTTTCCAGTTTCGGTATCTTCTTATTCATGAGAGGTGAAAATGGAAAAAACAGGAAGTAAAAATTGTAGTAAAAATGATGCTGAATGAAATGGAGAAAGCTACTGCTTAAGTGTTCCCACATATCCAGAGATTGTCATGTGGGAAAAAGATTTGAAGAAAAAAACTTTTAATCTGAAAACATAAGAAATTTGTTCAAATGTTCAAACTTAACACAGGGTGGAAGTGGCATTAGGTGCCTCCAGATTGACTCTGATTCTGTATTCTTCTTACTTAATTCTTCATCTTGCTTTTCCTTTTTAAGAAATTTACCTATATAAGATATAAAATACTGACTAGTTAATGTGTACTAATTATTTAGCACTCAGAAATGCTGGAGAGGTATCCAGATTGGAAAAGAATCAAAGCTGCCTTTAATTACAAATTATAAGCTTTAAAATATAGAAAATCCCAAGGTATCTATTTTATATAATAAGCAAATTCAGCTAGGTTGCAGGATAAAGGTTGGTACACACAATCAATTCTGTTTCTTTTCATGAACAAAATTAAATTGAAACTAGGGAGAATTCCATTTGTACCTTTCAAAAAAAAAAAGAGATTAAATATTTAAGTTTTAAAAATAAGAGAGATAAAACTTACTTTGAAAACTCCAAAGCTTTGTGAAAAGAAAAACCAAAATAAACAGAAAGATATATGTATTGATTAAAGTGGTAATGCTCTTCATATTGATATATAGATTGAATGCCATCATCGGCGTTTCCAGCTGGCTTCTTTACAGAATTTGATGAACTGATTCCACAACACTTATGGAAATGTAAGGAACCCAGAATAGCCGAAACAGCCATGGAAAAGAAGAAACAAAAAAACAGGATTCATCCTCTTGATTTCAAACTTATTACAAAGATAGTGATGAAGAGTGTGGTACTGGCATAATACAGACATATGAAAATGAATTTTAAAAGTCCAAAGATAAGTCCTCCTATTTACGATTAGTTGATTTTCAACAAGGACATCATGACAATTTTAATAAAGAGTTTTTCAACGTGATACTGGGACAGCCAGATGTTCACATGAAAAAATTAAATTTGTGCCTGTTGTATCGTGCAATAATAAACTCAAAATAGGTCAAAGATCTTAATGTAAGAAAGAAAATTCTTAAAATATAGGAGTAAATTTTTGTGACCTTGGGTTTGATCCTTTCTTAAAAATGATACAAGCACAAGTAACAAAAGAAAAATGTATTGAGTCAAATATTATTCATAGTAACACTATGAACAAAAAAATGATCTGAACCGTGTCCTATCCTACACCATCCTCACACTTCTTGACTCATTAACGCCCATTGGAGCAGTCACCGTGTCAATCTAAATGGTAGTATTTTTCTCCTTCCCACTGCCTTTCTGAGTATCATGTCCCTCCAAGAACTGGCCTCATCTAGCAACATGTTTGAAGTAAGTGAAGCAAAGCCTCATCATTTTTGCCTCCAGAGAGCACTACGGCTGCACATCTCTAAGACAGGTTTATTTGTTCTTTTGGCTGTCCATAGGGTGTTCAGCAGTCTTCCAACATCAGAGTTCAAAGGCATCAGTTCTTTTTCTGTCACCCTTATTCACTGTCCAGCTCTCAGATGCATGGCAAGTGATCAGAAAGACCATGGCCTGGTTCAGATGCACCATAGTCCTCAAACTGACATTATTACTCCTCCATAATTTGGAGAGATCCCTAACGGCAGAAGTGTAATACTTCTGATTTCCAGACTAGTACCAAGGGTTTTAACTGTAAATCCAAGTGAGATGAAGTTGACAGTTTCACTCTTCTCCATCCATCATTATACTGCCTCTTTGTTTTCTTGACATTAAGATGCTATATTCTAGAGGTGCAAATCAAGACAACCATGAGATATCATCTCACTCCAGTAAGACTAGCAAAATTTAACAGAACAGCAAGCAACAAATGCTGGCGAGATTGTGGAGAGACTGGGACCCTTATTCACTGTTGGTGGGAGTGTAAAATGGTGCAGCCACTGTGGAAAGCATTGTGGCGCTTTCTCAAAAAGTTGCAAATAA
>NW_006399759.1:22925270-22928306 GCF_000299155.1 Elephantulus edwardii | reverse complement strand
AAAAAGATGCTATATTCTTTGATCTTCTGCAGTAAGTGTATCAAGTCCTCACTTTCATCAAGAAGGTTGTATCTTCTGCCTAACACAGATTACTGATAAATCTCCTGATTCTGATGCCACATTCCTCTTCATAGAGTCCAGCTTCATAAATAATTTGCTCAGTATACCAATTAAATAGGTATTGAGAGAGAATATAGCCCTGACACACTCCCTTAATTTTAAACCACATAGTGTTCTCTTTGTCTATTCAAGTTTCCTGGTCTAGGTATCAGTTTCACATGATAACAAGTGCTCTAGCATTTCCGTTTTCCTCAATGTTAGTCTTAACGTGTTATGAACCACACAGTGACAAAGGAACAAAAATACATCTTCATTATAATTATAAACTTAAGGTTCTAAGGGTATCACCAAAGTGAAGAGACACCCATGGAATGGGAGAAAATTTTTGCAATTTATTTGCTAAGCAATTTATATTGCGAGATAATGAGAAACTAAAAGGGGAAATAACTTTTAAAGTGGGCAAAAATATTGTAATACATATTTAAGGAGAGAATGCAAAGGGATAGAAATCTCAGTATCATTAGGCATTAAAAAAAGAATACCTTTGCCATTGACTTAATTCTGCGAGTTTGCAAAAGGCTGTAAATCTTCACAGGAAAATACTGTCTTCCTTAAATTGGCTGGTGGATTTTAATTTTTTTGTTTCAGTAAAGCTTATTTTAAAAAATATAATTTTATCAATGGTGGTTTTAAGTACTTCAGGTGTCTATATATCCTAATCTTACTCCCACTAATCATTTTGTAGTTTACAAAACATATCTAGAAAACTGGGAGGGGTTTTCTTTTCAAATGTTGAAGTCTAAATATGAATCTAGTACATTATGCCATTTTATAAAGTAGGCTTCGTTTTGGAGTCATTTTAAAGTCGTATCCCTTTTCTGAGTTTTTATCTTTTTAAAAAAATTGGGTTATTAAAAAAACCAACTCATTGCCATTGAGTCAGAACCAACTTGTAGCTTTCAATCCATTTGGTTTCCAAGACTAAATCACGTAGGAGGAGACTGCACATTTCTCCCTAGACCTCCTGATGGTTTCAAACCACCAGAGAGGCACCACCTTTACGTTAGTAACACAGCTCTGGACTATGTCACCGAGTGCCTTGAAGATTTTGTTAAGGTTGTAGAAAATACTTGGAGTCAAGTTTAACTTTTTTTAAGAGAAGTATCATGTATATAGAGGAGCGCAGGTGGCTTGGTTGCAACAAGTGTCCTGCAATCCGAAAAGCATGTGTTTCAAATCCACCAGGTTCTCCATGGGTAAGGATGGGCAGTCTTCCATTAACTGCCTATGAAAACCAGCTGATGGATCAACTATGGGTTGGTTCAGACTCAGTGGCACGCATCAATATTAATATTAGGAACCCAGGGGATACAACTGTTAAGGTTCAGTTACTAATTAAGAGGTTGATGATTGAATACGTAAGTATGTTCCCACTCAGGAGAAAGACTTGACAGTCTGATTCTATTAGATTAACAAGCTTGTTAATCACTTTTGCTCTGTAATGCAAGAGGTTGAAAATCAACTCCTTGACACCTAACAATGGCATATTTAAACAGCTAGGAGCAAAATGAATCCTAAATAAATATGTCAACTGGTCAGTATTACTTTCAGTATTGTTACTTTTTAAAAAGTAATACTTACAGGGGAGCTCTGGTGGCCTAGTGGCAAGGAGCTGCAACTACAATCCCAGAGACACACGGTTTGAATCCACCAGCTGCTCTGCCGGGGAGGAGGGGCAGTCTCCTGGACCAGTCAGATCTGATTTGACGGTACACTCACACAATAAAATAATTTTTTTTTTAAAAAGTAATACTTGCAAGCATGTGATTAATGAAAATAATTGAAATGGTAATAGAATATAGTATATAAATGTTTAGACTCCAATTCTTGTAGTCTAAAATTACCTTCCTATTATCTGTGACTCCTTCCAGAAATATTCTGTACAAATTTTAGGATATATTCCAGAGAAATATATATCTAGTCTGACTTGTTCTTTTATGGCTCCACTGTCCCCACTTGTACACTTCAGCATGAATTCCTAAGGCTATCTGAATTCCATATTTGGTTTTAACGGTTGGTAAGTGTTATTAGGTAATGTCAAATATTGATAAGTATGTTGTTATGTACCATGGATCAGAACTGACTCACAGCTGACCCTTCAGCATGGTTTCAGAGGCAGTAAATCACAGGAGATTGCCCATCTTTCTCCTGCAAAGCAGCTGATGCATTCACACCATGTGCCTTTAGGTTAGTAAGCAGCACAGCTTCTTATTCCCTAATTTAAACACAGTTGTAACTTGGTTACAATTTGTTACTTGATATGTGAACTTAATTCGTACTTGGTTTTTCTGTAAGCATTCTTTTAAACATCACAGAAATCTTTGGATTAACTTAGAGTAATGATAAAATATGAAGAGTATTTTGAAAACGATGTTAAGATTTTACAGTGTCCTATTAAGAGTCACATTTCTTTGATGAAATCACCATAGTTTTAACACTTTTAGAGTGTTCTTGCTCACCAGATGCTTTCCTAGAAAAGGAGGGGCAATCTCCTCCCGTATCAGATCATATCTGATGGTACACACACAAAAAATAATATAATTTAAAAGTTGATAAAGTTATTTCTGGGTTCCTCTAACTGATGTATATGTATTATATAATGTGTCATGATCCCATGTATTCCCTGTATAAACATCTTTATATTAACCTTTTTATATGTTGTTGGACTTGATAAAAGCAGGGAATACCAGAGGAATGTCTATCTGTGTTTCATTGACTATGTAAAAGCATTTGACTTTGTAGATCATAACAAACTGTGGCTGACTCTGAGAAGAATGGGAATCCCAGAACACTTGATCGTTTTAATGCGAAACTTATGCTTGGACCAGGAGGCAGTCGTCAGAACAGAGCAAGGGAACACTGCATGGTTCAAAATTGGGAAGGGCGTACGCCAGGGATGCATCCTATCTCCATACA
>NW_006399759.1:22884435-22924425 GCF_000299155.1 Elephantulus edwardii | reverse complement strand
GCTATGAGTTGCAGGCGACTCGACAGCACATAACAACAACAACACGAACTTTTATATCAGATTTGGTGTGTAGTTCATTCTCTTAGCATGCTATTGGTATTTGCTTCATAGATAGAATTGGTGTTCTCTGTTTTCTGAAGGTGTTTCTATGGATTGGTGCATCTTGAAATGCTTGGTAGAATTTATAAGTAAGGATTGGGCCTGGTATTTTCTTTGTATTTTATATAACCAATTACATTTACTTAATATAAAGTTCTTCATATTCTGTATTTTCTTGCATTTATTTTTGTGATTTGTGTCTACAATTTTGTCTATTTAATCTAAAATGTCAAAGCTGTTAACATAGTCTTTTAGTATGTACACACGCTGCATTGATGCCCCTCTTTTTTCTTATTCTGATTATTTGTGTCTTTGTTGTTTTTGATAGATCTAATTAGAACTTTACAAATTTATTGATCTTTACAGAGGATTAGCTTTTGATTCCATTAATACTTCTATTTTAAAAAAAATATAGTAGTTTGTGCTCTTGTATTTACTGCTTTATTTCTTTGAGTTTACTCTTTTTTTCTCTTTTTTAAGATGGGACTTGGATAATTTATCTTTTCCCTATTAACATTTAAAGCTGTTAATTTTCTTCTACATGCTAGCATCTGGTTTAAATTGCCTGAAGTTTTATAATATTTGAAAAAGAAAATTCACACTGCCAAGTTGTTTCAAACATATTTTCATATGTTTAAGTAACTGAATCAGGTATCAATTTTACATCTTAATTAAAAATATAGTTCTTCAGTCATTATTCACTATGTTTCAGTAGCCACATACAATGTGTACCTAATCTTTTAGACAGTGCAAACCTTAAAAAAAAATTAATAGGAATTGATCTGTGATGATGAAATGGTGAAGGGTCCAAGATGCTTGACCCATCTTCTAACCCTGAATGTCGTTTCAGAGCCTTATAACTGATTCCTGATTCAAAATGGAATAATTTGGATTCTTTCATTGATCCAAATCATACATTGACATTTAGTAGTAATCAAATCTGTGTCAAGTATTATATATATCAAATGCCAAAACGTGCCAAGAAATAGAAACTAGTATAAAACCCACATTTATCTTAAAAAGAGTGTTAGAATTAATCATCACTGAACCTTGCCCATTATTACAATGTCTTTTCAGGTCCCCATTAGATCCTTCCCATTCATTTCCTTCACTGCCTCCCTCCACCCACCAAATTGTACAATTTGTTATTTTCACCCTCCCTATCCTCACCCCTCTGCTCCCGTCCCTTCCCTCCTTGAGTCCTCATATATTTTACTAGTTATCCTGCTTTTTAAAATTATTGTTTTATACTGGTTTATATCCAAAGTTCATAAAATTCTTATACATTGTTTTTCACACTGGCTTTTCCCTCTTTCATGTAATCATCCCTTCCTCCACCAATCAAATTGTGTGAACTTATGATACCCGTTCTACAATAATGGTCTTACACAATATTTGTCCTTATGGGACTGAGTTAATTCACTTAGCATAATGCTCTTCAGTCCTTCCCATGTTAGGTGGTGATTTACAAAAGCATTGGTCCTGCGTGCTGCATAGTATTCCATTGTGTGAATGCACCATGATTTCTCAATCCATTCCATTGTGGTTGGATATTTGGACTGTTTCCATGTTCTTGAAATGGTGAGTAGTGCTGCTGTGAACATTGGTGTACAAGTCTCTGTGCCTCAGTTCTCATTTTCTTGGTATATTCCAAGCAGTGGAATAGCTGGGTCATATGGAATGTCTATGTTCAGCTTTTAGATGAAACACAAACTGCCTTCCAGAGTGGTTGTACAGTTTTATAGTCCCAGCAACAATGTATAATAGTTCCTATCTCTCCACATCCTCTCCAACATTTATTACTTGCTTCTCTGCTAAACTTTGTCACTGCTGTTGTCACTTAGAGCAGCATGGTAAAGTGGAATGTTACATATCAAGTTTGTATAGATCAAAATGAATTGTTATAGGACTAAGCAATACGGCATGTGTCTTCCTTGAGGGAATATCTTTTTAGGAAATATGGTGCAACTGGATTTTGAAGTTGGGGCAGAACTTTAGCAGAGTAGGAACATTGCTGAGACTAGAAGACATTGCTGGATAAGGGAATAGCTTAAAGTGGTGTGAGCAGATTTAAAGAGTGAAATTTTGACATGGAATAAAGAATGAGACTTGGTATGGTTGAAGAACGGTGAATCGCTCAATCATGAGTACTCAATCATGAGGCCTTATTCGGAATTGTAGTTCCAGGGAACAAATCATTGGCCAGAGAAGGAATCTGGAACAGAAAACAGACTTCTTGTTATGTGCCATTGAGTCACCTGCAACTCAAAGTGACCCTATGTACATTAGCTCTGAATCCTGCCCTATTCTAAGCCAATCTTGTTTCCAACAGACTTAATCCCATTGTTCCAGTCACTGAATCAATCCATCTCATCTTGGGTCTTCCTCTCCTGTCTCCTGCGCTGTCCCTCCACCATTCCAAGCACAATGTCCCTCTCTAAGGACTGGTCCCTCCTAACCACATGCCCGAAATATGTGAGACAGAGCCTCAAAATCCTTGCCTCCAGGGAGCAGCCTGGCTTAACACTTTCCAGGACAGACTAGTTTCTTCTGGCAGTCTATGTTCAACACTCTTCTCCATCACCACAACCCAAAGGCATAGATCCTTATTCTAGCATCCTTAGTCATTGTCCAGCTCTGTGATGTATAGCAAGTAAGAGCGAAGACTATGGGCTGGATCAGGTGCAATCTAGTCTCCAAACTGACATCATTGCTCTTCAGTTCTCTAGCGAGGTCACTGACAGCAGACTTTCCCAGTGCAATCTGTCTTTTGATTTCTTGACTGCTGGCGCCAAGAGTGTTGATTGTGGAACCAAGCAGGCTGAAATTATCAACTATCTCAATTTCTTCTTCCATCATGAAGCTGTCAATTGGCCTAGTGGTAAGAATCTTCATTTTCTTGATGTTTAAGCTTCAATCCATATTGAAGGCTGCAGTCCTTGATGTTCAGTAGTAAATCCTCATGTCCTCTTCAGTTTTAGCAAGCAAGGTTGTGTCATCTGTATAATGCAGGTTCTTGATGAATCTTCCTCCAATCCTGATGCCACATTCCTCCTCAAAAAGCAAGAAAGCTTTTAAACTAATGGTTATATGCTGAATTTTTAGGTGGTACCTTTCTCATGGTTCAAATCCACCACCTTCTCTATGGAGGAAGACGGACTATCTTCCATTATATTTACAGCCTCTGAAAACCACTGGAGAGTCAGCTCAGTCAGTTCTGACTGTACAGCAGTGACTGCTTGCTTCAATTTAAGAACAGTAAAGATTCACTCAGTCTGTTGTCATAGAGAAGAAGCCACAAGAATGGAAAACTGAACTAACATTTAGTGAGGTATTCTGGAGGCAAAGTCAGTTGGGAGCTGTGCAGCCGACCCAAAAGCACTACCTCTCTAGTTCAATTCCACGTTCCAGCACACCAGCAGGTCAGGAGAAACATGTGATATACAGCCTAGAAAATATGTTACAGAGTCAGCTGTTAGTCTGTTCCAACTCAGTGACAGTGGATTAGTAGTATGTACCTGATAGTCAACAAGGATCTTTACAAACTTGTTTTCTCTCAACAATGTTGAGAGCATTTTTAAATCCTTTTCTAGCTGGGACAAGGAAATTTTTTTTTTATTTGTATTTCCAGGCTTAATTTAGTTTGGTGTTGTTTTTTTGTTTGTTTGTTTGTTTTTGTTTTTGTTTTTGTTTTTGTTTTTACTCAAGTGTCACCAGAGAGTCTTTCCTGGCTTTCGTATCTAAAATAATTCCCCATCATTCACTAACAGCTTCCGTCTAAGCCCAATGGCATTGAGTCTGTTTTGACTCCTAGTAACCCTATAGGGAAGACTAGGACTGCCCCACAGAGTTTGTGAAGCTGTTAATGTGTGAGAATAGATTACCTCCTTTCTTCTGCACAACAGCTCTTAGATTCCAATGGTCACCTTACATACACTATTTTTTCTCCTTATACTTACTGGTGATACCTGACATGGCATACTTTGTTTTTGTTTATTTCCTAAACTGAAAGACAAACTTGAAGAGGATGTGAATGTAGTCTTTTTTTGTTCAGAGAACACTACCAGAACAGTGCATGTTATACTAACTGCCAAATGCATGAATGGTGCCGACAATGGTGGCTGCACTTTCATCACAGAATATGATTTTAGTACTCCACTCCAGAATAGAACACACAAGGGCCAGAATAACCTGGCACCAAGCAATATATGTTTCTCAACTTAGACTGTCTCAGCAATAATCTTAGCTCCAGCCACCTAAAACCAAGTAATTTCCTGAACGAGTGTCTATTATACCTTTGGTCACAATTTTCTCTCTGTCTGAAATGCTTGCTCCTCCCCTATTAACTACTTCAATTCTTCATCCATAAGGACCAGCTCAAATGTCATAACTTGTCTCTTTCAAACATAATCAGTTGTTCTATTATTTATGTGTGTTCCCAAAGAAATGGCATACCCTCATCATAGTAAAGGAGCTTTGAAGTCCTATGGTAAGAAGCTATGCTGCAATCCTGAAGGCACATCGTTCAAACCCACCAGCTACTCTACAGGAGAAGGATGGGCACTCTCCTTCCATACCGTTAACTGCCTCTGAAAACCCACTGGAGGGTCAGCTATGGGTCGGTTCCAACTAAAAGGCAAACACCACCACCACCACCATCCTAGTAAAAAGCTCTGCTGATGCAGTTGATTAAGTGTTGAGCTACTAACAAAAAGGTCAGCAGTTCGAATCCACCAATAACACCATGGGAGAAAGATGTGTCAGCTAGCTTCTGTAAAGATTTACAGCCTTCGAAACCTAGTGAGGCAGTTCTACTCCATCCTACAAGATCACTGTGAATCAACTTAATAGCAGATTTTTAAACCATAGTATTTATATTTCTTCTTTTTTAAAAAAACTGGTTGATTTACAAAGTTTCTATACATTGCTTTTCATACAGGATCTTTCCATTTGGTTCACCCACCCTTCCCTCCATCTGTCAAATTTTGCGACCCTGTGATTAACCACCCCTGCCCACCCGCCCATCCTCACCCCTCTATAGGATTTATATTTAATTCATTCATTCAACAAATGTCAGTTGTTCACCATGTTAGCAAGAACAATATTCTTTTTCACTTTTTTTCTTAATGTATTAATCTCTCCCTTCAAGTGAGAAGTCTGAGCATAGGGATCAAATCTTAGTTGGTTTTTATCCCTCAGACAGTCAAAAAGGGATTGACACATTATTATCATGTCTCTACTTCACTCATTATTTTCTCATCAATATTCAGTATAAGCACAATCTTCTCAGAAAAAAGTTTAAAGTGGTTTTTTTTTTTAAACTCTCTAATATTCATTACTGACCTCTAAAATATGACCTGTAATAGTCTGGGTTAATTGGTTTACATGTTTATGTTCTCCAGTAGACCACGGACATTGTGGGAACAAAGGAACTATCTTAGTTCTGCCTGTAGTAGTCAGCACAGAAGCTAGCACAGGGAGTGCTCAGAGTTCAGATGCTAGTTAACTAATTCAGGGTATTAATCAATTCCCCTTGTGTCACTGTACAGGGTGAAGAAAGACCAAAACCTTTGGTTGGGTGGGTCCCTCAGTTTGTTCCCTTTAACTATTTTAAGATGCCATGGTGAGATGCTTTCTTTCTGAAGGTAAAGGGACTAAAGCAATTGCTGACTTGTTCCTGTTGTGTTTGTAGCACTTAGGGTAAAACAGCTTAAGTAATATTACTGAAGGCAGCAACCTTTCATCTGCAGATTAACGTGGCAATGTTTATCACCTTCTTAGCCAGGAAAAGCTTTTATCAGGCCCAGCTAACAGCTTGCATTAACCTCTTACAAAGACTTGCCACATTGCCTTTAAATTGATTTGCTGCAGAGTCAGCCCCAGTCACAGTTAAAAAAAAAAAGTGGAACATTTTTTTGATGATTCTCAGAATGTATTTTTTATCTAGCTTCAGGCCAGATCAAAGTTTTTCTCTTTGACAATGGAGGGTAGGGTGGTCAGGATAACTTAGAACATTTTTTGTGAACATTTAGCAGAATTTTTTTGTAAGCACTAAAGTAGAATTTTTTTAATAAAAATTAAGTGTCTGAGCATCCTCAACATTATTCAGAGTGAAGACAGACAAAAAAATGTCAACCTCGTAACGTGACAGAAATATCTGTATATTAGAATTCTTTGATCAAAGTTCTAATTTAAAGAATTCTATAGATTTTGTATCATCTAAACTAATATCTTCACCTTCTACTCCACAAATATCAGCCTTCCGACCATGAATAGAATAGGAAATGAGTGACCTGTGAAATACCCATGTGAGGGCAGACCCTTTCTTTTTTGCTTGTTTTACACAAATGCTGATCTATAACACTGCTTGTAATAATAATTGTTATTATTATTGTTAAAATGATTTACATTTTTGTTCCACTGAAGAGTGTTCTCTGTGAATACTAGATTCCAGGACGATTATTTTACAAGGCTGTCCAAATGCAGTCATCTCTAGTCCAGACCTCCCGAAGGCCCCACGACTTCACAGCTGGGAGTGTTCTATGAGAGGTGTCAATGGATTCAGTGCAACCAGGTCTGCATCCTGTGAGGCCAACCAAAGGACATTTTTTTGTATCCTCCAAAGCAGTGGCCTGAGAAATTGCCCCCTAGTTCTAATAAGAACTACCTTCACTGGGCAAACTCTCATCTTTTTGTCTTTTTCACCTGAGTGGGAACAATACTTCCTTTCTCCTCCCCCATTCTCAATTTCATTTTAAAGAGAGACTTTTGAGAGGCATATTAATGTATGTTTATTTGTGAAATACACTGATGATATGTAAATGATGTCTTTAAAACATGCCTCATTTTAATCTGTATCATTTGGAGAGGGGAAATAATAATCTCTATATATGAAGAGAAAAGAGACAAAGCTCATTGGACACCAAAGATTACCAGTAGTTTATATAGTTTCAGTGTGAATGCTAAGAGCAGAGATACGGCAGATATTAAATATCTACTGCCATGTACTACACACTTGATTAATACTTGGAGTTCTTCACATATGTCCCACAAAAACTATGGGGAAAAGACCTTTTTATCCCCAATGTGTATATATGAGGACAATAGTACTTAAGAATTTATCCAAAGTCAGTATCTATTCATAAAATAATAGTTGCACTACTTACACTCAAAAGCAGTCTAAGTGCAAAGCTTTCTTGTTCTCTCCCTGCTATTTCATACATCTTTGGCAAGAACTAAAGCTTCTGCATACTTCATGTCAACTAAGCCTATGGCACTTTAAAAGAAATCACTCTTCAGTGAAATGCAATTGTTTATACTTAGCTGATTGATTAAAAAAAAACAAAAAACAAAAAGCCAATAACAACTGGTAACAAGTAATTCAGAGTCTCAGAAAAGCTTCATTTTCTGAAGCATACTTAGAAACATTCTGTTGTTGTTGTTGTTGTTAAACAAGTAATTCAGAGTCTCAGAAAAGCTTCATTTTCTGAAGCATACTTAGAAACATTCAAAAAATTACCACACAATTTATTTTCCCTTTTAGGGTTTGGGGGGGAAAAATAAGAGAAATATGTATTGAAGTCATTGCTTGAAGAAGCTGAAGGACTTTGGTGAATGAAGGAGTTGAATGAGAGGGAAAGACAGTCCCCTCTCTCAGATGTGTCATTTCTTCTCTTTAAAGCTCTAGCCACAGGAGCCCTGTAGTCCTTAGGACTAGATTGTATGCAAGTACACAGTGTGGAGCATTAATTAAGACCATTTTATTTTTAGCAGTCATTACTGGTTTGAATTGCTTTTGAACAATGACTACAATGACCCAGGCCCATGTTAAACATTTTAAGTACCTTTTTTTTTCACTAATCTTGAAAGCTACTCAGTGAAGTAAAGCAACATGCCTGAGGTCACCCTGTTTGTACATAAATCTCCTCCTTGTACTATTGCTACCTCCAAAAGTCATGGATTACTGAAACAGCCTTCTAATCTCCCTGCTTCAAAGCCCTCATGTCCCTGTAGCCCATACAGTCGGCTGACCGAATCTATTGAAAGCACAAATCTCATTCCAGCATTTTCCTGCTTGAAAGTTTTCTTGGTTTTTTTAACATAGTCTAACTTCTAAAATCCTTGAAAAAATCCAAAGTCCAGAATGTATGTCTATCTCCCCTAATTATCCCTCTGCCCTCTTCTTCACTCTTGCTCACCTGGCTCCATTTGCACTGGCCTCATCTTCTCTTCTTGACACACACACTCATTCCATACTCTGGCTCTTGCACTTACTATTTCCTCTGCATTGATGTCTCACAAATCATGGAATAGTCAGCTCTTCATCACCATTTGGATTTCAACTTTTAGTCAGTTGTTCACCTCTTTGCTGGCTTAATTTGCTCCACAAATTATCTGGATCTTCTTTGTTGTTATGTCTCCTATCACTAGAGTAAGTTCAAAAGGAAAGACACCTCATCTTCCTACTTTTTTATATCCCCAGAGCTTTGCATTGCTTGGAAATGTTTGAAGTGCATTGAAAGCGAGGAAGACCTTCCATGATGGAGGCACAGAGTGGTGGCAACCGTGCGCCTCAGCACATAGTAGCTGCGAGGACGATGCATGATTCGTTAAGGTTTCAATCAGTTGTGCGTAGGATCACTATGAGTCATCCTCATTTAACAACACCACCAGAGTTTTCAATAGTGTCTGGCACACAACGAGTGTTTTGTACTTCTTATGCAGAGTATGGCTGGAATGTCACCCTTGCTTTGGAAATAAATCCACAACAATGAGGGCTTTCTGGGGCAACTGCTGTATAATATCAGCTCAGGTGATGGGGCTGCACAGAGCTCTGGATATCGTCATGTAAAGATCACACAAGATTTCTCAGGAGGCAATAGCTTTGGTTACCTGCTGCTCTGAGAGGACTTCTCCACGTCCTCTCAGTGAAGTGTAGAGGGAGGAAGTAGCTGAGAACTGGGTTGATAACTAAATAATAAGATAACTCACTAATAACTAATTACTAATATACCATGGACTGCTAGGAGAACAAACAGGTTCGTCTTAGAGAGGGTGAAACCTGGAGGCTCTTTGGAGGCAAGGATTCTGAAGCTTTGTCTGACATACTTTGGACATGTTGCAAGAAGGGACCAGTCCTTAGAGAAGGAAGTCATGCTTGGGAGGGTGGAGGGAGCATGCAAGAGAGGAATGCCTTCTATGAGATGGATTGACACAGTGACTGGGGTAATGGAGATGGGTGTGTCAGAGAAAATTAGGTTGACTTAGGATAGAGCAGGGTTCAGAGCTGTTGTACATAGAGTTGCTATGAGTTACAAGTGATTCAACAGCACATAACACCAACAACAACAATAACTAATAATTAACTAAGAAGATATCTAACTAATAAATAACTCATGGTACTCAGAATTCACATTTACTCACCAAACAGCTAATCTACGCTAAGCATCATCAAATCGTAAGGTCTGTAGAGAAGGAATTAGACCATTTCCTTTCCTTGAAGAACTCATACCGTAGTGAAAAAAAAAAAAAACATATGTAGTTAGTTTCATAAGCCTCAATTCATACTGTCTGGTTCAGGCTGGGTGAAAACTTTTATCACATACCCACATTTGGCCACAAAACTACATGAAACTAAATAAAAACATTCCATGAAGGGAAAGGCTTTGCTAACCTTTTTTTTCCCACTTAAGCTCTTCCCAGAAAGGTGATAATGAAAGATTTGGTCCCAACAGGGTCACAAGTAGGGAATTTGCATTTTAAAGTTTGACAGATAGTTATAGGCTTTTTGATCTCCTTTCTCCCTTATCTATGCCATCTCCTAGGCTTGGAGGAGAAAAAAAAAACAAAAGAAAGAAAAAAGATCACCACCATCACCCAATCCTGCAGTCATTCTGACTTGTACTGACCCTTTTATTCAACTCCTCCCCATCTATTTTCTAAATCTCTACCCTGTACCAGGTACAAACTTTAGGAATGATGACTCCAGAGCCACAATCTTCTGGGATATGTGCCACTCACAACGATGTCACTCCAATTTATTATCAAGTACTTTTCTTAATCTCTATCCCCTACCAACTACAAGGCTCACTAAACTTTTCTTATTTCAGGTGGAAAAAATAATCTCAGAGAGCCTAAATAACTGCTCCAAATCGCTGATAACAAGTGACAGAGAGAGAACTAAAACTTGGGTCTATGTACCTCCAAACTTATGTCCATTTCCTTAAGACAGACTAACTCTGCTCATTAAGACTGATTTTTGTAGACTGCTTAGTTCAGGTCCTTCTTGGAAGAGTTTATCCTGCATTCCAGTGCTTGCTGGTGTTATTCTCGAAATAGCCCAATAAATGTCACAATGTGATTTACTTAACAACAAACTTGCAGCTGTCTTTTCCTTGCTATCTCTTCTCAGGCTCTGACTTTTTCATTTTCTTCTACTCATCTTTCACACAGACACTCTGTGGCCCAACAGCTGCATGTCTTGGTTTAGAACAATCATCAGAAGCCCCAGGGGATCTGCTGAACAGGGCTTCTCTCTGATCCAAAGCAAACGGGCTCTCTAGAGTATCAGAGCTTTTTTACTTTTTTGCAGCTAGAAAGGATCTGGAAAACCATGGAGGAAAACTGAGGTTCAGAGAGTGACTCATACAAAGTTGCAGGTATTTGTTGTTGTTGTTGTTGTTGTTATGTGCTCTCAAGTTGCTTACTACTCAGCAACCCTAAATACAATAGCTCTGAAACCTGCTCTGTCCTGTTCCAATTTTACTGTCCCTGACACACCAACCCCCATTACTCCAGTCACCAAGTCAATCTATCTCAGTGAGGGTCTTCCTCTCTGTCTCTGTCCCTCCACCTATCCAAACATGATGTTCTTCTCCTAGAACTAGTCCTTCCTTGTAACATGCCCAAAGTATGTCAGATGAAGCCTCAGAATCCTTGCCTCCAAGAAGCAGTCTGGTTTCATCCTCTCTAGGACAAATCTGTTTGTTCTCCCGATAGTTCCTGGTATATTCAACACTCTTCTCCAGCACCACAGCTCAAAGGCATCAATTCTCTATCATCTCTAGCCATTGTCCAGCTCTCTGATGCATAGCAAGCCCTAGTATGTCCACTTGCTGTATAGAGGTAACTCGTGGTTGCAGTGAAGCTGAACACTGTGACAATGATGAGTCAAATGCACGGTGGACAGTGTTTGGTGAAGCTCTCTGATTAAAATAAGTTTGGAAGCAGGAGTGGCATCTACTTCCACAATAACTTGCCTCTGGAAACCCTATGAACCTGGAGAAAGGGCAAAAGTTATATAGGAGGTGTCCAGAAATTTTGTTTATAGGATCGCTATGAGTGGCCTGCGACTCGACGACACTTAACAACACAACAACATGGCCTGGATCAGGTGCACCTTAGTCTCCAGACTGATGTCATTGCTCATAAGTACTCTAGAGAGGTCCCTGACAGCAGACTTTCCCAGTGCAATCTGTCCTTTGATTTCTTGGCTGCTGCTACCAAGAATGTTGATTGGAGCCAAGCAAAATAAACAATTAACAATTTCAATCTCTTTACTATCTATCATGATGCTGCCAAAAATCCCAGTGGTGAGAATCTGTTTTCTTGATGTTGACCTTCAATCCATATTGAAGGCTGCCATCCTTGACCTTTTGCAGGTACTAGATTTATTAAAATATTTTTTAAAGTCAATAATAAAGGAAACCATTCATAGTATTGAATTCCTCAACATGCTTGGTGAGCACAACCTGGTGAAGGCATGCTGGTGGTAGAGGGTGTAAGGGGTAAAGAATGTAAGGGGATGTATGTTTGCAATGTGGCTGTGTGCCTTGCATATAAAGATATCTTCAGAAGGAAGATTGCGAGCAGCTCTCATGAGGCTCTGAGAAAGAAGATTGCAAGCAGTTCCCATGTTCTTGATAAGGTTGTTGCAAATGTAAGAAAGCATAGTTTATGAATACAGAGAAGTCTTGTTTACATGCATGTTTTTTATCTAACTCTGTACCCGGCCCATTCGGCCTTAAGAGGTAATCCTTAATGTTTCCATTTCTCTGTGAACTATTCCTTTGTTTCTGAATGCTAATCAAAGCAAGGGTTTTGGGGGTCCTCTGAGCTAGTGACCTGAGCGAGCTCTAGCCTTTTCTGGATTTACATTCTGCTTTGCTAGTCTTCCTTCGGCTCCACCCACGAGGAACAACAGAGGTGTTATTTAAACTGAAAAGTCAGAGGTGTGAATCCACCAACATCTTCTCAAAGAAAAGATGAGCAGTCTTCTCTCACAAAGATAAAAACAAACAAACAAAACCGAAGCAAAGCAACAACCTTGAACTCATTGTGGTTGAGTTAGTCCCAACTCATAGAGACCCTTCATTGGTTTTCCGACACTGTGAATTGGAGTGGGTGAAGGGGCCTCATCTTTCTTTCTTGGAGCCATTAGAGGATTCAGACCTTCAGAGAAAGTAAATGTTGGATTAGCAGTGCAGTTAGATAATGACCATTCCACAGAACTCCCTTCATAAAGATGTTGGGTTGTTGTTGTATTTTTTGTTTGGGTTTTTTTTTAAAGAACAAACAAACAAACTGGGAAGGCAGATTTACAGAGCCATTTCTGAACAACCTGAGGGAAATATGCAGAGTTCACAAGAACACCTACTCAGCTTGAAATCTAGTTAAACTGCAGTTGCTTAACAATACATTGATTCCTGCATTTTCTCAATCAGCTTTTCCTTGTAGTTGCCTTTCTCTTTCCAGCTTGCTGAGATTTGGCTTTTCATTCAATAATATCCCCCAATCTTTATCCAGTTTCAGCCTGGTGATAACCACTTCCTTGGCTGAATGTCCACATGCACGGTTGTACCATTAGCATCACTCTACACTCTTTCGAAGCAGACGACATACTTCTCTCTGTACACAAGGACTACCTTGCCAATTTGCTGACCTTTGTAGTGTCCTCGCATCACCTGGACTTCGTTGTTCCTGCAGATGGGCATGGAGCGTGCGTGATACTTCTACTGCAGCTCCTTGGACAGCTGGGAGAACATGATCTTTCTGTGCATGTGTGAGGGGGCTTTGAAGTGGCGTTTACCGTTCTCACTGCAGTCCGAGACCACAAAAGGGTTGAACTTTATGGTGACTGTAAGGCATCTGGAAACGTCAG
Source organism: Elephantulus edwardii (assembly GCF_000299155.1). Classification (NCBI taxonomy): domain Eukaryota; kingdom Metazoa; phylum Chordata; class Mammalia; order Macroscelidea; family Macroscelididae; genus Elephantulus; species Elephantulus edwardii. Next base: position 22,911,167 of record NW_006399759.1, on the reverse strand, counting down.
ACTCTCTATGAACAAGGCTGCAAATGCCTTCCTAAAGATTTATGGATCACAAACTTGATGGAAGATCACTGAGTCAGAATCTACTCAGTGGTGATGGGTACAAATTAGTGAGGCAACTTTTATCATTATGCCTGTTTTCTAGATGAGTGTAAGGTTCTATCTGCCTGGGAGCTCTGGTAGCCTAGTGATGAGAAAATGTGCTGAAATTCTGAAGGCATGAGGTTCGAATCCACCAACTGCTCCTAGGGAGAAGGATGGGCAATATTCTCCCGTGATTAACTACCTCTGAAAACCCTCTGGAAGGTCAGCTATGGGTCATTTCTGACTAGATGGTACGCAACACCACCACCATGGTTCTATAGTGAATAAGTGGGGCCAGAATCTGAATGATGTGACTATGTTGATGAGGGACTTATCTCCATTGTTGCATGTGGTGAGGTATGAGGAGAAGCACAATGTTCTAGTTGAAATGGCCGCTCTGTGTCTAAAATTTGTCCCTGTGCTAAAGAGAAAGGTGGGGAAAGAAAGTAAAATGCTTCAACAGAACAAGAGACTAACTAGTATTCGGAACTTAATAGAATTAAGTCTTTAGTGCAAAATCTGAATGCACCAAAAACCCAAATCATATTTTGTCCAAGCAAGTCTTCCCTGGAAACAAGGAACAATCTCTCAAGCTTTTTAAGAAGGTTCAAAATTGGGAAGGGCATGCGCCAGGGATGCATCCTATCTCCATACCTTTTCAACCTACATGCAGAACAGATTATCCCGGAGGCTGGGCTCTATGAGGAGAAATGTGGGGTCAAGATTGGTGGACGATTTATCAACAATCTGCGTTATGCAGACGACACAACCCTGCTTGCTGAAAATGAAGAGGACCTGAAGCACCTGCTGCAGAGGGTCAAGGACTGCAGCCTACAATATGGATTGAGGCTCAATGTCAAGAAGACAAAGAGTCTCACCACTAGACCAATTGGCAGCATCAGGATGGATGGTGAAGAGATTGAGATTGCACACAGCTTTAGTTTGCTTGGCTCCATAGTCAACAGTCTTGGCACCAGCAGCCAGGAAATTAAAAGGCGCATTGCCATGGGAAAGTCTGCTGTTAGGGACCTCTCCAAAGTACTGAAGAGCCATGGTGTCTCTCTGGAGACTAAGGTGCATCTGATACAGGCCATGGTCTTTGCAATCACTTGTTATGCATCAGAGAGTTAGACAATGACCAAGGAGGATAGAAGAATTGATGCCTTTGAGCTGTGGTGCTGGAGAAGAGTATTGAGAATACCATGGACTGCTAGGAAAACAAATAGATTTGTCCTGGAAAGGGTTAAACCGGGTGTCTCCTTGGAGGCAAGGATTCTGAGGCTCCGTCTAACATACTTTGGACATGTTGTGAAGAGAGACCAGTCCTTGGAGAAGGATATCATGCTTGGGAGGGTGGAGGGACAGCGCAGGAGGGGAAAGGCCCTCTATGAGGTGGATTGATTCAGTGACTGGGGTAATGGGATGGGAGTGTCAGAGACAGTGCAATTGGCACAGTACAGAGCAGAGTTTAGGGCCGTTGTACATAGGGTCGCTATGAGTCGCAAGCAACTCGATGGCACATAACAACAACATTATATTCCAGAAGATTCTGTGAGTTTCTTTTCCTCTTGAGAAAATCCTTTCCCCACCCTAGAAAAAGAAGCTGCGTAACAGTGTCAAATGGAATCTGATGGGGCCCAGAGATGCTTCTGGAAGAACCATCATTATAGCCACCCAAGGAGAATCCCAAGTCCAGTTCAAACTCATGTTGGTGGGCGATGGTGGTCCTTGAAAAATTAAACTTTTGAAACGCTATCTGACTGGTGAATTAGAGAATTATGTAGCCACCTTAGGTGTGGAGGTCTATCCCCTCATAATCCATACCATCAAAAGACCTATTAAATTCAGTGTGTGAAATATGCTGGCCAGGAGAAATTTGGGGGCTGAGGGATGACTATTATTTCCACACCCAGGGTGCCATAATAATGTTTGATGTAACATGGACAGTTACCTATAAGAATGTGCCAAACTGGCATAGGGATCTGGTTCAAGTATGTAAAAACATCCCCATTCTAGTGTGTGACAACAAAGTCGACATTAAGGACAGAAAAGTTCTATCATTTTCCATTGAAAGAAGACTCTTTGATACAATATTTCTGCCAATAGTAACTACAACTTTGAAAAGCCCTTTCTTTGACTTGCTAGAAAACTGATTTGAGATCCTGATGTGGAGTTTGTTGCCATGTCCGCTCTTGTCCAACCAGAAGTGGTCATGGACCCAGCTTTGGAGTCACAACATGAGCATGATTTAGAGGCTGCGCAGACAACTTCTCTCCTGGACAAGGACGGTCATCTGTGAGAGAAAGAAGCTGGAGCCCAGCCTCAGAAGTCTAGTTTAGTAGGCAACTGTCCTGTGATGTCAGTGGTGCCACGTGTTTGTCCCTTTATTATCTATCTACTTCCTAAACAACATGCCTCTGGAAACTATGAACTTTGAGAAACAACGATAGTAATAAGAAAGGCTTCAGGTCTTTTGTTCATAGGGTCTCGCCATGAATTGTGCTTGACTTGACGACAATCTTCCTTATCATCATCATCAACATCATCAACAACAAGAAGCAGCAGAACATGTGCTAATCTTTGGGATGCTGATGGAGATGAATAAACTTTGGAGTGAGTGGGGCAGTTAAAAAAAAACCCCAACTTCAGTTCTTTTTTGACCAGTATATTTAGCTGTTTTGGAACATAGTTGTTTTCTTCTTGAGTTTCACATAGAAGATGACTAGAGTCACAACACAATAGTCCATGGTGAAATCTTGTTTGTTACTATCATTCCCATTCCTTTTTTGTTTAGAACCAGAATAAAGTTGTATTTAAACCTTGTTTATAAGATTTTAAAACCACTTCAAAGGAACTTTTTGCTGGATTGCTATTTTCAAAGTCTTTGTTAATAATAATAACAATAACATATGTAGAAAAGTGTTCAATTAATTACTCTGTCTACTTTCAACTTTTTTGTGTATTTCCATCATCACACAAACTGGCTGCCTATGACAAAGGATTTGATTGAAAATGAAGTAGAATTTTTTTTTTTAAAGTGCTGAATTGGAACCTACATTTGTTGCTGGTTGCTGAGCATTTCCCTGGTAAGGTTGAGAGATTAGGTTCAAAGCTCAGGCAGGCTGCAGCTTCCCTGCCCCCTTTCTCTATTCTATCTCTAACCCAGACCGAATGGTTCCCTCTTCCACCCCACTATCATTCCTTCTGTTGAACTGAGGTTAGAGTGGGGGTTTGAAACATCCTCTCTGTTGTCTCCAGGTCAACCTCAACCTCATAGAAGCAGCATCGGGGCAGATTCTTCTCTAAGAATGATGATAGCAGGTGCAGAAACCTGTCTTTAGCACACAAATAGATGGGGTTTTCTGTAAGGCTTGAGTTGCTTCTAAGATAGTTCTTTTCTGAATAAGTGTCTTCCAACAACCCAGGAGTGGATGGCAGAGAAATAGAGATTGGAGGTGATATTGGTCTGATAGTTTCAAATCTTTGAAGCCTTAACACTGCAAACTCCAGATCCAATTATAATGCACAGCCCACTTCTATCAGGATGTTTTCTTTGATGATCTGCCAACACTAATCTAACCTCATTTTTTCCTTAGGCATGAGATATATCCACACATAATTATTATAAATATGGTGAATGACAAGACAGTGGTTGTGTTTCTTAATTAAGGAAAACTTTCTTAATTAAAAATTTACCCAAAGGCTGTATCCTTTCTCCATACTTTTTCAATTTGAAGGACAAATCATTCAAAAAGCTGGACTATATAAAAAGAACCTGGCATCAGGAGAAGAGGAAAAATGCATCAACAACGTATGTTATGCAGATGACATAACCTTGCTTGCTGAAAGCGAGGAGGACTTGAGACACTTGCTACAGAGAATCAAAGATTATAGCCTTCAACATGGATTCTATCTCAACATCAAGAAAACAAGAATTCTCATCATTGGACCGAGAGGCAGCATCATCATAGAGAAGAGATAGAAATTATCAATCATTTCTTCTAAAGTGGATCCATAATCAACACTGATGGCACCAGCAGCCAGGAAATTAAAAGATATGCTGCATTGGAAGAGTCTACTGTTAGAGACTCTCTCAAAAGTGCTGATAAACAAAAGCAATAATTATTATTTTGAAAACAAAGGTGCAATGGATCCAAACCACAACGTTTTCAATTATTTACTATGCAGCTAAAACGAGACAATATCTAAGGATGACAGAAGAATTGATACCTTTCATTTGTGGTGCTGTTGAAGAGTAATGACTATCCATTTACTGCCAAAGGATAAATATGTCTTGGAAATGGTTTAGCCAGGGTACTCCTTGGAGGCAAAGATAATGAAACTTCATGTCAAATACCTTGGGCATGTGGTTAGGAAGGGCCAGGGTCCTTGAAAAATAATATCATGTTTGAAAAAGTAGAGGGTCAGCAAAGGAAGGGAAGCCCCTCAATGAGATAGATTCACACAGTGACTCTAACAGTGGACTCTAGTATGTCAGAGATGGTTAGGATGACACATGATGCAGCAGGGTTCAGAGTCATTGTTCATAGAGTTGCTATGAGTCATAGTCCACTCAATGGCATGTAACAACAACCCTCATAGGATTTAAACATGGTGATGTTTGGACTAGAGAAATAGTGTTACAAATCTGAGAAAAATTTAGAGAACCGAGAGAAATTTAGAGGGCCTAGAGAAAGAAAGTAATACTTTTGGGTGCAGATCTGTTCACAGAGTGAATTCAGTAAAATCCATCAGTCCTTTTCTGTTTTTAATGCAGCCACTTTACAGAACTCTCTAGAATGATCAAATATTAGCCTTCAGAGGTTTCTTCTTTGTGGAATCACAACTTGTGAGTTAGGCATGTCACTGTGTGGGAGTAGTTGCTTGCAAGTAACTAAGGGTACAGTACAACCTGACCAAGTACTTCTCGTCTTGTTCCCACAGAGATAAAAAAGGTCAGACCATTCGGAATGTGAGTAAATTTTTTTTTTCAAGTTCTGTATTTCAAGTGGTTCTTGCTCAGTGCTTTTCCCCAGGCAAAGAACACATAGAACAAAAAATTAAAGATTTCATGGCTACCACTAATTTATTATTACAGAAATTCCACCAACACTGGCATCTTCAGAGATGTTTCCCAATTTGGTTCTCCACACTAGAGTCAGACAAGGTTCAGGAAGATTGTTTAAGCGTTTTTGTGAAACATGTGGGCCCACACTCATGACTTTCAGCTCGTTTGGTTTGAATTTCTGCTGATTAGGTAATTCTGATTGCAATCTGAATGAGAACTATTGGGAGAACTCAAGCACCACAAAACCTGTTTTGGTCATCAGAATTTTTGGTGCTGTGAGGTGCCATTGAGTAAAAACCCTGTTTTGGTTATCCAGACTGTTGTTGTGAGGTGCTGTCAAGTACAACTTGCAATGACCCTGTGAACAGCCAACCTGAACCCTATTTTCCCATGCCCTCCTCCTCCTCATCTCTGACATATCTGAGCTCATTGCTATAGTCTCTGTGTAAATCCATCTCTTTAGGGGTTTTCCTCTCTTTTGATGATCCTTCACATTTCCGAGCATGATATCCCTTTCTGAGGAATAGCTTCTTCTATCAACATGTCCAAAGCTTTGCTATCCTTGCCTCCAAGCAGCACCTTTTCCAAGACATGCCTCTTTGTTGTTGTGGCAGTTGATGGGATAACTCTCATCGTATAGTTCAAAGGCATCAATTCTTCTTCTGTCATGCTTATTCATTGTCTAGCTCTAAGATGCATAGTAAGTGATTGAAAAGACCATGACCTGAATCAGACACAACTTATCCTTCAAACTGTTATAATTGTTTTCTTTAGTATTTTGGCAAAATTCCTGACAGTAGACTTGCTCAAAGCAATGTGTTTCCTTGTCTCCTGGCTGCTGGTACCAAAGATACTTACTGTAGTTCCAAGAAAAATGAAATCAATGACAGTTTCAATCTTTTCTCCATCTATCATGATGTTACTTCTTGGCCCAGTGGTGAGGAATTTTATTTTTTTGATGTTGAGATATAATCTATATTTAAGGCTATCGTCTTTGATCTGCAGCTTATGCCATCATTACACAGGTTGTTGATAATTGTCCTCTGATTCTGATGTCACATTCTTCTTCATAGAATCAGATTTAAATAGACATGAAGAAAGAATTTAACCCTGACACACACCAGTCCTGATTTTTTAATTTTATTTTTAAAATTTATTATTAATTTCAATGAACATTTACAGAGACTTTGGATTTCCATTCATTCATTGTTGCACTTTTCTCCCCTCTCAACCCTCCCCCCTAGTACACTACTACCCTTTTAGAAAAGTAAAGGAAAAATTCTTTCATTGTTTTACAATCCCTCCCCCCAGGTCCACTCCACTACATAGCCTTTGCTCTGGACTCCTGTCATGACAAAAATCCCTAATAATTTTCTCTCTTAAACAGTTTTCTCCCTCATCTGTTTCAATGCAGTATACATTATTGAACCCATCCTTCTCAGTCTCCTCCCAATCATGTGAGTTCCAACTGACTCAATGGCAGTGAATTCTAACATTCAACAGCATTATCTCTCTCATATAGTGATTATATATCCATCAGATATTCCTGTCTACTAACAGAAATACTAGGCTACCAGAGTTCCCTCGAAGTGAGGTTGTATAGCCCTGGTGTGTCCACTTGCCATACAGTGGTAACTTGTGGTTGCTGTGAAGCAATGTGTCACATGTGTTAATGTTTACACATGGTGGACCATGTTTGGTGGCGTTCCTCCATTAAAATAAGCTTGGAAGCAGAAGTAGCATCCACTTCTGTAATAGCTTGCCTTCGGAAACCCTATGAACCTGGAGAAAGGATGAAAGTCACGCTTTTGTTCGTAGGGTCGCTATGAGTCACCTACAACTTGATGGCACTTAAAACAACAACAACAATAGAAATGGGCAATATAAATAGAAATATTCTAGTATCGTTATTATTGTGTATCATTGAGTTGGAACCATTACAGTAAAACGAATGAGAAAAGATTGTCCATCTTTCTCCCACGGAACAACTGATTGATCTGAACTGTGTATCTTTGGGTTGACAACGTAACACCTTACCAACATTCTAGTTGTTGTTAGGTGCCATCAAGTTGAGTACAAGTCATAGCAACCCTTTCAACAGTCATCCTGAACCCTTCCTTATCCTCTGTCATCTTAATCCTCTCTGACATACTGTTGTTGTTTATTTCCTTTGAGTCGAGCACAACTCATAGTGACCCTATGAACAAAAGTCCTGAAGCCCCTCTACAGCTATGGACATATATCAAAGTTCATAGAGTTTCTGGAGGCATGTTATTTAGAATTATTATTGGAATTATTGAAGTTATTATGTCAATCTATCTCATCAGTGGTATTCCTTTCCTTCTCTTACCCTCCATTTTTCCAAGTATAGTGTCCCTTTTCAAGATAGAGCCTTGCCTAGCTACATGTCCAAAGTATGAAAGATAAAGTTTTGCCATCTTTGCCTCCAAGGAACATTCTGGCTAGAACTTTTCCGAGGCTTATCTGTTTGTTCTTTGGGCAGTACATGGGATATTTAGTGCTACTCTTCCTTAGGACCAAAATGAAAGGCATCAATTCTTCTGTCATCATTATTCATTGTCTAGTTTTCTGATATGTAACAGGTGATTGAGGAGACTGGTCTGAATTAGGCACACCTTTCTTCAAACTGACATCATTACTCTTCAGTATTTTGCACAGCGGGCTTGCCCAAAGCAACTTATCTCTTTATCTCCTGACTGCTGGTACCAAAGATGATGATTGTTGATCCAAGCAAAATGAAATCACTGACTACTTTAATCCTGTCTCCATTTCTCATAATACTGACTGATGATCCTGTGGTTAGGACCTTTGTCTTGTTGATATTGAGATGTAATCCAAGAGGAAGGTTGTAGTTCTTTATCTTCTGCAGCAATCATTTAATAAATAGGTGGCTATTACCTAAGAATTCTACTCCCAATTGTATATCCAAGAAAGTTGAAAGCAGTGTCATTAACAGACTTATAGCAACATTCATTGCAGCATGCTTAGCAATAGGCAAAAGATGGAAACAACCTGAATGCTTATCAAGAAATGAATGTATAGACAAAATGTGGTACAGGTATGCAATGCAATATAACACAGCTCTTAAGAGAGATGCAATCCTAATACATCCTATAGTGTGGAATTGCCAAAAGACAAATATTATATTATTTCACTTATATTAAATATCTAAAATGGGAAAATACAGAGCATATTAGAGTTACTAAGAGACTGTCTAAAATACTATTTTGGGCATGCCACCAGGAGGGAGCAGTCCTTGGAAAAGAACATTATGCTTAGAAGTGTAGAGGGTCAATGCAGATGACAAAGACTCTGGATGAAATGAATTGACACAATGTAGCAATAGGGCAGGTGTTTCAGAGTGGGCAAGATTCTGAGTATTGTTCATAGGGTTGTTGTTGACTCAATGGTAAATAACAACAAGGAAACTCTGGCTTAGTGGTGTGGAATTGTGTTACCAGTAGAAAGGTATGTTATTCTAATCCACGAGCTGGTCCAGGGAGGAAATGGACAATCTCCTCCTGTACAATTTACTGCCTTTGAAAATCCACTGGACAGTCAGCTATGGGTTGTTTCTGATTTGATGGCACACAACAGCAAGAAGAGTAAGAGAAAAGGGAAGGCATTGTGAAGGAGAGTTTCTCTTTATGGTTGAGGAAAGTCTGACATTGATTAAGCACAGTAGTTGTATAACATAATTAATATAATTGATACCACAAAGCTATATGCTTGAGAGAAAGTTTATTAACAAATATGCTTTATGTATTTCTAACAACAACAACAGAGAGTACCTATTGATTCTGCCTATATGTAACCAAACACTTTTTAGATTTCTTTTTCTTTTAAAGGTTTAGGGCTACGGTTTCATAGGACATTTCAGTCAATGAATCTATTTTTTAAAAACTTTTTAGCTATGCGTCTGAGAGCTGGATAATGACTAGGGATGACAGAAGTAGAATTGATGCTTTTGAGCTGTGATTTTGGAGAAAAGTACTGAATATATCACAGACTGCTGAAAAAATGAGCAGGTGTGTCCTGGAGAGGGTTAAACCAGGCTGTTCCTTGGAGGCAAGGATTCTGAAGCTTCATCGGACATACTTTGGACATGTTGCTAGGAGGGACCAGTCTTTGGAGAGGGACGTCATTCTTGAGAGGGTGAAGGGACAGCATAGGAGAGGAAGACTTTCGATGATATGGATTGATTCAGTGACTAGAGTATTAGGGGTAGGTGTGTCAGAAACAATAAGATTGGCATAGAATAGAGCAGGGTGAAGGGCTGTTGTACATAGGGTAGCTATGAGTTGCAGGCAACTCGATGGTACATAACAACAACAACAACAACATTCTGATTGGAGTGAAATTTTACAGAAAAGACTGGTTTTCCATTAAATAATTCTTGCACATTTTGTTTTTGATATTCATTGAAGTCCCTACAATGCAACAGTACTCTTTTTGCTTCCTCCCTGGGCTTGCTGTTGTGTTGGGTTTTTTCCTTCTCATCTTTCTTTCTCATTCTTTCCTATCATCTGAGCTTATCCATTGACAAATGCTACCCTTCTGATTTCATATGGTTGGTAACTGCTCTGGTGTTGTGCTTCACCTTGTAGGACTGTGTCTTGTTTGAATGAAAATTGAGTTACAGGAGTAGGTGTAGTCCCAGACTTGAAGGGTAACTAATGTCCATAAGCAGTCTCTTGGAGTTTCAGCAGTCTCCACTAGAACAATAAGCTTGGCCATTTTTTTATTTTCTTCCACGTTTTTCCATTCTCTTATCTTGGAATCTATCTAGGGACCTCGATTGTGATAATTTATTTTCTGAGGAGTCAGCAGTGGTAACCAGGCAGCATCTAGTTCTTTTGGTCTCAGGGTCATGTAGATTGTGATTTACATAGCCCAGGAGTTTCTTGTGCTAGCTCTTTTCATGTGTCTTTGATTTCATTTCTTACCCTTTGCCCTGGACAGGGAGAGGCCAGTGGTTGCACCATAGATGGTTGCTCATAAGCTTTTAGGACATCTAACAGTATCTTTGTGGACTGTTCTATCCCCCAGTTCATTGCAAAGGTCTAGGGTCTTAAATGCTTTTACGCAAAAATAGATTTTAATAGAAGACTTAGTTCTGAGGACACTTTTCTTTTTCAGGAATCTTTCATAAATTTTCCAATTAAAATTTCTCCTTTCTCTCTCCTCTTAGAAAGAAGGCCTGGTGGCACAAATGATCGGTCTCCATAGGTCTCAGAATAGTTGAGAAAGGAGGAATACACGGAACCAGAAGAGAAATGGCAATGCATGTCTAATTTCCTTTTTTAACAATTACCTCTTTGCCATAAGACCATGAAAAGTGAATGCTGCCTGGCTACCATTACTGAACATCTTAATCAAAGATTTCATACAGGAATATCACAAAAAAGAAAAAAAAGTATGGACTAGCATATCAAATTCCTGTGGAATTTAATCATGTCTCAATTCAGACTGTCTGGAATCATTGAGATTCTAAAATTGTCCTTTGAAATCAAATAATAGTTTAGCTTCATTATAAAGAAAACTGTTTTGAGTGTTGTGTTCTTTTAAGTAATTATGTAGCCTATCAATATGACCAAGCACTGTGAAAGTTAGATGAGAGGTAAGTTTGTTTTAATGGTGGTAAAATGATTTGGAAAAGAGTCTTGAGAAAGCTGGCACACCTTGAAGAATGTAACCAATGCTACTGAACTGCACATGTAGGAATTGTGGTGTGGTGTATGCTTTTATATGCATACCTATACTATGAAGTTGACATAATCTTGCTTACTGAAAATGACAACTTGAAGCACTTATTGACAAAATCCGCAAACCATAGCCTTCAGCATAGATTACACCTCAACATAAAGGAAAATATTATCACAACTTGACCAATAAACAACATGATGATAAATGTAAAAAAGATTGACGTTGTCAAGGATTTATTAATCACAAATATTTTTTTTAAAAAACATAGGCAGCAATTATACACATGTGCCCTACCTAATAGAATATACAGGAATAAAATTGACTATGTCATTCTTGGGAGGGTCGAGGGACAGCACAGGAGAAGAAGACCCTTGATGAGATGGATTGATTCAGTCACTGGGATAAGGGGGATACGTGTGTCTTAGACAATAAGATTGGCAAGGGATAGAGCAGGGTTTAGGGCTGTCGTACATAGGGTCCCTATGAGTCATGACTCGACAACACATAATGACAGCAACATGTGGAAAGAAATGGGGTGGAAAAGCTCACCATCAGCCATCAAAACAAGACGAGGGGCTGATGGTGGAATAGACCAGTAATTACTCATTGGCAAATTAAAAGTGAAAGTGAAGAAAATGAAAATAAGTCCTCAAGAATCAAAATACAATTTAATTTTCCCCTTGAGTTTAAACACTATATTTTTATTATTTTAACTTTTTCCAAATTTGAATGAATGTTTACAAATGATGCTGGTTTTCCAAATAATCTTCCATAAACATTTCTGTTTCATAAAACCAATAGTCATTAATTAATGTAATTAATTAATCAACACTGTCTAATTAGCACCTGATGTTGTACTGTCCTCTCCTTTAATTGGGTCTATAATCTGCAATCGGAAACAACAGTCAAAAAATTAAAGCATATATTGCATTGAACAATTAGGTTGCAAAAAAACTTTTTAAAGTGTTAAATACTTTGAGGATTAGGTATATCTGAACCAAGACCAGGTCTATCATGATGCATCTCCTGGCAAGAGCTCTCCAGCTCCCAATGTTACCAACAGCTACAATAATGAGCCTATTACACAGTGTGGAAGCTATAGGTTCAGCTCCATCCATAATGCAGCTGCTCCTTAAAGACCGATACCTTATCATGTCTTTCAAGGTATTTTCAATCACCTGAAGTGCATGCAAAAGTTGGAAAGTAAAAAAAGGAAGACTGAAGAATTGTTGATGTATTTTCTTTCAGCAAAAGGGACATGCTTGTTCCCTCAGAGTAATGGTTGACAGGGATGGGCAAATCAGAAATTGGCCATCTAAAAGGAGGATATTAGGGCATGAGGCATGAAGAAGAAAGTAGGTATTAATAAGGTGATTGTAAGCAGGGAAAACCCCTCACAATGTAAATGAATGAAATATAATAATGTAAATGAAAGACCATTTATAGCACAATGTGTATGTACATGAAAGAATGTATATGATTAATAATAATAATAAAATAGGAAGAACTGGTGCATTTGTATAATTCTGGTAAAGAATATTGGATGGAATGTGGACTGCCAAAAGATTAACAAAATTGTATTGGGAGAAGTCTTATGTATTTTGGACAGTCCAGAGAGAAGGACAACATCCTTGGTCAGCAAAAAGAAGATCCTCAATGAGATGAATTAACCCAGTGGCTTCAACAATGGAATCAAACTCAGCAACATCTGTGAAGATGATGCAGGACTGAGCAGTGTTTCGTTCTGTTGCACTGACTTAATGGCATCTCCTAACATCTCAAGAGATAAAATTAGACAACAGATATCTATGTTTTAAGGGATAAGGAAGTTATTACGAGTGTGTTTTATTTAAGAAGGATGGAGGGAACCTGGAGGGACTGGGAATTATGTGGAGAGGAAAAAAAAAAACAAAAACCAGTGGAACCAAAGATGTAACAACCAAAGAAATGCATGTTTAGTGCACTGTGGGCCAACCGTAAGAAACCACAAGGAGATGGTGGTTCTCAATTGTGCACATTCCTTTGGTCCATCTAAAGAATACTAGCTGTTAAAGGGTTTGATATGGGTATAACATGATCAGTTAAGTCCCTAAGAAACAGCTGCATTAAAAATGTATGTCCAGTAAGTACAGCTTAAAAAACAGGGTGAGCCAGTTCATTTCCAGGCTATTGACTCCCTAGGAGAATTCCTTGCTTGCCTCATAATTCAAGTATAATTGCTTCAATTAAGATAAAGGGATAACACTGTTAGCAATGAATATCATCCATGGCTGTTCCCACAGACATCGGAGCTTTCCTGGAAACAGGTATGTCTTAATCCGGAGTTGAAGCCCATTTTTTTTCTCATCAGTCCTCTGTGTCAAATATTTAATGCACACAGGTTCATGGGAGGAAAATTTGGAGCTCCCAAGGCTAATTTTTACTAAGATTCTAGTAAATTTCATACCAGCTTTAGTGTGTAAGTCTTGAGTTAGACAATTTTGTTCCCCTAAAAGCCCCAGAATACTGTGTAAAGAGCCCAGTCTTGGGGAAGGAAAATCCTATTCTCTTAAGGCCAACTTATCTTTCTTTAGAATATTCATTGTATTAGAACTCTTTTCAGTACTGTAGCAAATGGTCAAGAATTCGACCCATTCCAATGTGACCTTAAATAAGTTCTTTCATCTTTTGTAAAACAGTCTCCTCAAGTATGAATGTGTGTAATAACAATATCTATTTCCTAGGGCTGTATGATGATCAAACTCGGATTTAAAGCCCTAATCAAAATGCATAGAAAGTGTTCTATAAAAGTTGACAACAATTTGAAAATATTTTGAAGCAAATGGGTACTGAACATGGTATACACAGCAAGTAAAGGGCAATTGAAAGTGATTATAAGCTAGGATGACTATCTTTTTAGTCCCTATAGATTGTATTGTTGTTATGACCTGGTGAACTGGAATTGACTCATGCTTGGCTCTCCAGTAGGTTTTCAGAGGCTGTAAATCACACCAAGGAGAAGGCCCCATCTTCCTCTTAGAGAGCAGCTTGGGGGTCTGAATCACCTGCCATTGGGTGGCTAGTGCAGCTTCTTACCACTAAGCCACTCGAGCTCGTATGGCATCAACTATATGAACAATAGAGGCCATAATGGCATTGACTGGTAATCAGTATACTCGTCATGAAGAGCAATTCCAATGTAGACAGGCAGGGTGAAAGAAAACCGAAGACACAGCAATGGAATGAGCAGTCTGTCTTCCAAGGAGAATAAATTAAATTGTGTCCCTTCAGGATATATATTGTAAATTAGATGTGGAGAAAATCTCATCTGAAAATGGGGCTTTATTAGTTAATAAGGTATAAGTGCAGAATATAATTCAAATGAATGATTTTTGTCATATGAAAGTACAGAAGCAAACTTGCAGGAATGGGAGAAGGACAGATGTCATGTCCTATGAAGATCGCCACAAAGGTAAGGGCAAGAGAGAAGACAGAGCACTTCTCCTAGAGCCAGGATTCTGAATTCAGACTACTAGCTGCCTACCTTGCGAAAAAAAAAATTTCTGCTTGTTAAAGCCACCCTCTTAAGCTATTTCTGTTACAGCAGCACTAGATAAATGTAGCAAAGTATCAGAGGCAAAGAAAGACCAGACTGGAGGAAAGGGAAAGGTTGAGGACAAAGATTTACTCAGCCCATCAAAGGAGGAAACAGACCTCATCTGCAGGGTGAAGACTCATTGGCAGGCACAGCCCCTGCAGAACTAGAAATGAATGCTTAAGATCTCCAAGATGGGCAGCAGTTTATATTACGGGGCAAACATGATGGGGTGGGTGTGGGAAAGAGATTATTTTCAATCTGATTGTCTAAGCACAGAATTCCTAAGGCTATTCAGCTCTTCCAAGAATGTCCCCTGAAGTGCACAAGTCTTGTTGATTGAAAAGTGTAGGCTGCATTCAAAGAATCCACTTACAAAAATACCCAGGAAAGGTTAGTTTAAGGACACTTACCTTCTGTCTGTCTGGTTTTCTCACTTGTATTCACCAAACTTCATCTTGCATAAGAAATAATTAAATTACGTCTTCAGAACGTTTTGAGCTATGCTAAGAGTGAACATAATGCACACACATACAGACACAGTCATTATCACAAGATTCCATCTCCTCTGTTCTGTAGCAAAGCATTGCCTGGCAACAGCTGTCCAGCTCCCTAAAGCCAGCAACAGCTGCAATAATGAGCTTATCGCTGAGTGTGTGGATGAGGTGGGCTCAGCTCCACAATGCAGCTGCTCTTTGAAGCCTGACATCATGTCCTTCCCTGGGTTTTGGCAACAAAGAAGGCCATTCATTAACTCCCATGCTTCACATTTTTCATATGGGCATCATCTATTCATTTTGCCCTTTTCGTCTATGATACAGATTCTTAATCTTGCTTTTTCTTTTTTACCATGTTGTTGTTATTGTTGTTATACACCATCACGTCAACTCTGACTCATTGTGACCCTATGTATAACATTTCTGAACCCTGCTCTATCTTGAGACAATTTCATTGTCTCTGGCACACTTATCCCTATTACCCCAGTCACTGGGTCCATCAAGTCAAATATGACTCACAGCAATCCTATGAACAACAGAGCCGAACCTATCTGTCCTATCCTGTGCCATCTTCACAATCTTTGACATACTCGAGTCCATTGCAGCAATCATTGTGTCAATCCACCTGGTTGAGAATCTTCTTCATTTTTGCTGACACTCCACCTTTCCAAGCATGATGTCTTTCCCCAAGGAGTAGGCTCTTCTAACAACATGACCAAAGCACGTGAGTAGAAGCTTCGACATCTCGACCTCCAAGGAATAATCTGGCTGTAATTTCACGAAGACATATCTGTTTGTTCTTTTGGCAATATTCGGTACTCTTCTCCAACATCAGCTCAAAGGCATCAATTTTTTCTTCTGTCATGCTAATTCACTCTCCAGCTCTCAGATGCACAGAAAATAATTGAAAGGGCCATTGCCCAAATCAGGTGCACCTTAGTCCTCAAAGTGATATCATTGTTACCCAATATATTAAAGAGGTCCCTGACTACAAACTTGTCCAATGCAATATGTCTCCTGATCTTCTGACAGCTGATACCAAATGTGTTGATTGTGAATCCAAGTCAGATGAAGTCATTGACAGTTTCAACCTTTATCTATTCTGATGTCTGTCTACTGCTGAGGATCAATCTAGTGCTTGAGAAGAAATACATGTTGAAGGCTGTCATCTTTGATCTTCTGAAGCCAGCGCTTCAAGTATGTCCTCCTCATTTTCAGCAAGCATAATAAAGGTGGTTGATAAGTTTTCTCTCCAAGCTTGATGTAGTCCAGCTTCTTGAATGACTTATTCTACATAGTTTGAATAGGTATGGAGAAAGGATACATCTATGGCTCATACTTTTTCTTATTTTAAACCAGGCAGTGTTCTCTTGCTCTCTTCAGACAACAGCCTCTTGCTCTAGGTATATGTTTCACATGAGCACATTTAAGCATTCTGGAATTCTTCTCAATGTTAGCCATAATTTGTTATGATCTACACAGTCAAATCCCTTTGCATAGTTAATAAAGCACAAATAGACACTCTTCTGGTTTCCTTCCTCTGCTTTTCAGCCAGGATCCATCTGACATCAGCAATGATATCCCTATTGCCAAGGCCTCTTCTAAATCTAGTTTGAACTTCTGGTAGTTCTCTGTATGTTCTAGCCATTTTGGGGTGATGTTAAAGATTTTGCTTGCATGTGATAGTAATTATTTTGTTCAATGATCTCCATATTCTGTAGGATCACTTTTCTTGCAAAAAGGAACAAAAATAAGGATCTCTTCCAGTCAGTTGTCCTGGTAGCTGAATGTTATTTGAAACATGCCTTTGATTTGTGGGGTCTTATTTTTAGCCAATGCCTTTAGTGTAGCTTGAACTTCTTTCTTCATCACCACTGGTTCTTAATCACAGTGACTCTGTATTTCTTCCACTTTATTTTAAATCTTTCCAGATCATTCAATACTTTTTTAGAGTGACCCTCGATGAGATGGATCGATTCTGTGAGTAGAGTAGTGGGAATGAGTGTGTTTGGGATGGCGAGGTTGACACAGGATAGAGCGGCGTTTAGGGCTCTTGTACATAGGGTCACTATGAGTCGCAAGCGACTCGATGGCACATAAAAACAACACAAATCTCTTAGTATTACAACTCGAGCCTTGAACTTGTTTTTCACTTCTTTCAGATTTGGAAATAAAGTGAGTTCTTTCCTTTTTGTCTTCCAATTCCAGTTCTTTGCATATTCTAATATTTTGTTTTATTCCTCTTTCAAGACACCCTTTGAAATCTTCTAATAAAATACTAAAATCATCTTTCTTAAATTTTATTTAAAGTACAATTTTATTTTATACTGGTTTCCTTAAAAAATTCATATACATTGTTTTCTATATTGGATCTTTTCCCTTTCTTTCATCCACTCCTCCCTCCACCCACCAAACTGTGTGACCCAATGATTAAGCCACCACCACCACAACTCATGGAAAGGAAGACTCACTATCATGAACATGACAATACTACCAAAAGCAAACAACATGTTCAATGTAATCCCAATCCTAATGCCAAATTCATTTATCAAGGAGATCAAAAGGGAATTGTTAAGCTTATTTGGAAAGGAAAGAGACCTAGAATAGGCGAAGCAGTTCTAAAAAAAGAAAAATGAAGTAGGAGGCATAGCACTTCGTGATCTCAAAATCCACTACACAGCGGTAATAAGCAAAACAGCTTGGTAGAGGTACAATGAGAGTCACACAGACCACTGGAACAGAATTGAGAACCTAGAAATGGACCCAGCTATCTACGGTCAACCTAGAAATGGACCGAGCTATCTATGGTCAACTGATATCCAACAAGGAAATAAAACCTGTCAAATGGGGGAAATAGCAACCTCTTCCAGAAATAGTGCTGGCAATACTGGACTGTTACCTGCAGAAAGCTGAAACGGGATCCACATTACACAAAAATCAACTCAAGGTGGATAACAGACCTGCGAGTAAGGCCCCAAATCATAATGTCATCAGAGAAAAACTGGGATTAAGCTTAGATGGCCTAGTCTATGATATAAAGAGACTGCCAAATACAGCCAGAAATGCTCAATCTGGAGAGCATAAACTTGATGAACGGAACCTTCTAATGGTTAACTATCTGTGCACATCAAAAATATTTTCCAACAGAATGAAAACCTCTTTAAGCGTTGGATTCTTCAATTCTACAACAGAGATGATAATATTAACTTCATCATGAGGTTATTATGAACTCCAAGACATAAAAGTGGTAAATATAAATATCTGTATCTCTCACTATCTTTCTCCCCCTCTCTATCTCTTTCTCTGCCTAGTGTCAAGAAGCCGCACTGCAATCCTGAAGGCACACAGTTTGGGACCACCAGCTGCTCCACAGGAGAAGGATGGCAATCTCCTCCATTGCAGTTAACTGTTTCTGAAAATCTACTGGAGGGTCAGCTATGGGTTGTTTCCTACTCTATGGTACACAACAACAATAACAGTGGTATATTACATGTTTAGCATCAACGAGACCTTAGGGAGGGCCTTTGTATTTAAAAGTCGGTTGTTATTATATTTTGGAGGAAACATTCTTCTAAATGGTACAGCACTCTTCTGTCAATTTGCTGTACTGAGGTAACCTGGGGTTGCTGTGATGCTGAACCTTGTGCTATGTTGTTGTTGTTGTTGTTGTTATGTGCCGTCAAGTCGCCTGCAACTCATAGTGACCCTATGTACAACAGCCCAAAACTCTTGAACCTGTGAACTTTGAAAAATGACGATGGTTGTGGAAAGGCTTCAGGCCTTTTGTTCATAGGGTGGCTATGAGTCGGGCTCGACTCAATGGCGATCAACAACAACACAACAATATATAGCAACAATTAAGAGAATGGTGCAGGACTGGGCAGTGTTTCATTCTACTGTACAAAGGCTCTCTTTGAGTCAGAAGCAGCATGACAGTACCTAGGAGCAACAAGGTCAATGAAGAACTTGCAACTGACAGCAAAGAGATCCTAGAATGAAAATCAGGGAGACATAAATTTAGAAGCATCAGAATGGGCTGAACCTCTAACAGCTTTGGACAACAAGTAACAAATTATCAAAAAAGGTTTTGATAGGATAAAAAAGGGATCAGAAAGTCCAGAGATCCTCTTGTCCTGCTCTTTAGACTTTTGTCTCTATTTGACAATTACGCTAAATGCATGTGCAATGCCATTCTGATGGTTCAAGTACCCACAGAAAAGTCTTCTGTCTTTCTAACTTCCTTGACAGAAAAAAAATCATCAATGGTGTTTATTTTAAAAATACGCCAAAATTTATTAGTTTCACTCAAACATATCAAATCAGACCCCTCAGAGAGTACCCTCAAACTCATTGTCACTGGTCAGAACTGTCTTAACAGCTGACCCTCCACAGGGTTTCTGACACTGTAAACTGTACAGGGGAAGATGGTACCTATTTCTTCTGTGGAGCTGCTGGTGCATTTGAATTATCAGAGAAGGTCAGCCTTTCAGTTAGCAGTACAACTCCTTAAGACTACAGATATAGTAATTTCCTTTTCCTCAAGTGATTCTTGTCATCAGAAAAGTATGGGAATATTGTGGTGAATGAAAGTCGTCGGGGAAGTGTGGAAATAATGTGTGATGAATTGGAAGTCTGCTCCATGGGTTTCATACTTTTAAGAATGGAGAAAAAGAACTCAGTTTCTGAAGGGCTAAGCAGAGTTGTATTGCTTTTGTTGCCTAGCCTGACTAGGATGGAAAATTTTTTATCATAGAAATGGCGTTTGTTTGCCAGTCTTTTTAATTGTCCTCCATTGATCCTCCTTTATCTTAAGTAAAACAAAACACAGAGTTTCAATGAGGAGGGAGAAACCCTTATCATATCCAACCAGACAATGTCTTATTTACACATACAGATGTACCATTCTCCCTTTCATTCTTCATTTCTTCCCTTTTCCTTTTTCTCTTTATTCCCCTTTCTTTTTTTCCTTCCCTCCCTATATTCCTCCCTGTTCTCCTGCCTCCTTCTGTCTTGCCTTTAAATAGTTCATCTGTAAATGGCCCTATGCCCTTCCACCCTCAAGCTGTTCTTTCTGCCCTTAGAGACAAGTATAGAATACTAAAAGCAGATGAAAGGATAAGGGGAAAAGTCACCTGCAAAGATAACCAGTTGGATTAAGCAATTGACTTATCAGTAAACCAAGTGAGCAAGAAGACAATTGGACGGCATAAACAGAAAGCTGAAAGAAAACAACTACCAGCTGAGGATCCTGTACCCAGCCAAGCTGTACATCAAACAAAATAAGTGCACTACCAAGATAATTTTATTGAACTTAACCACTCTGGAAGGCAGTATGGTGCTTTCTCAAAAAGTTGGAAATATACCAATTGATCCTGCAATTCCACTACTGGGAATATACCCTAAATAAACCAGAACTTTTACCCAAACAGATATATGCACATCCATATTTATTGCTGAATTGTTCACAACAGCAAAGATATTTTGCTTATATTTCTTTAACGTTCTCACATTTAGTATTCTTTGCAAATATGATGTTAATCACCTACATAACATTCCAAATATAGAGGATATTATCTTCATTACTTCGTTGTTGTTAGCTATATAGGTAAAGTTGTTTCTAATTTTTCACTATCAGGAGTACAGTTACTGTGAGTAACATGCAAATATATCATTCACATGTTTGTTAAAAATATGTGAATACATTATTTACATCTTTTTTTTTTACTTGATGTTATACAACAACAACCCACTCATTGCTGTTGAGTCAGAATCCACTCATGATGAATCCTCTAGCAAAGTTCAGAAGGTACAAATATCACAGGGGATCGCTTAACATTCTCTCTCAGAGCAGCTAGTGGATTTGGACTGCCTGCCTTTGGGCCAGCAACTCCTCACCATCAGACTAGACCATCAGAGCATCATATGTTGTTGTAGTGTACTGTTGAGTAGAAATTGACTCCTAACTGAGCCTTCAATGGGTTTTCATATTATTTACATCTTATTTGACTGTAACTTTGTGTAATTCTGTAGGAAAAAATTATTTGTTTAAAGTGTTACATATGTTACAGGACTTTTCTATTTAAAGTGCAGATGAGCCTTAAAAATCTAACCACTTAAAAGCACTTAAAAAATCCATCCTTTTACAAGCAATATATGGGAAGGGTCATTTCCTGACTTTCTTCCAACGATACTGATTTGGAAAGTGAAAAGCGGCCTTGCACTGGTATTTTCACCTACCTGTTCTTTCATTTACTAATGAGGTGACCATTTTCTTCTTTCTAGATCAATCCCTTGCATTTCTTCACTGGAGAAATGCTTATTCACATCTTTCTTCATTTTCCCAGTGGTAAACATATGCCTTTCTTCTCTGAGTAACGTCTTCACAGCAATAACCTTTTGACTTTCATATTGATAAGAAATACTTCTCCAATGTTGTTCATTGTCTTGCATTTGTGGTTTTTTTTGCTAGAGGCCAAATAAATTGTTAACCTGGAAATTTGAACAAAAAAGATGGTAAAATAATAGCCTAACATATCTGAAAACAGATTAGCACATCAGACAGCTAACTTACTAAAAACACCATAATTTTAATAATAAGAGTTGGGAACCTTTATTACTAATGATAGAGGGGGGGAAGTTATCTTTGCAGTTTTCTGCTCTTCTAGTTGATAAAAACAGAAGAGACTCCTTAGAGACTATCTTCTGCAGACTGCTTTCAACTTTTTGACACTAGTATTAAAATGCCACCCCAAATACCAGTGGTAGCAAAGAATGCAACTTAAAAGAAGGACTAGGTGTAAATGTAACACATGAGCTTCTTTTTTTCCTTGCTAGCCAGTTGCCAGAGGATCATTTGCAAAACCTTCAAATCTGTTAGACCTCCCCAGTCTACAGGAGAAACCCAGCTTTTCAGGATTGAATTGTGACATGATGAGATTTTTGAACTGAGACAATGCTGCTTACAGTCTTTCAAAATAAAAATAAAAATGATCAAATATCCCTCACTGTTGCTCTCAAAGTTGAACTAGCTTCCGCTTCAGGTTTTTATTACCTACTTCCTCTCTTCTGATGTCTCTCCACCCACACATTGCACCCTCTCTCTACCACCTCCTGTTGTCTTTCACCTAATGGTCCATTTTGTGAGAATATGGTGACTGTGGTTCTTTGTCTTTTCATTTTCTCCTCTTTCTTTCTCCACAACAAACACACTAAAATATATTTTTCAAACCATAGAGAGGCTTCTCTTCTGATCAGAAATCACAGGTACCAGGGTCCTTGCACATGGCTAACTAGCAATGGGTTTTTCTTAGAAGCAGTAGTACTGTTGTGGTGTCCGTAACTCAGCAAAGAAAGATGTACTTGACTTTGGAATTGGTGACTTATAATCTTGAACTCAAGTTGCCAATCTGCTTAAGGATAAAGGAAATCTTAAAAGTTTGGGAGGGAAAATTGTGCTTATAATATAGTGAATGGGGAGACTTGAGAATCCCCTCAAGGGATTTTCCCACTTTCTGGTTTCCAGAGCCTCTACAGTTCAGGGTATTTCTTCTCTGACTTTCATTTCTTCTATAAAGTAAATAAAATTATTTCATTCATATCTTTCCTGACTTTGGTTCTTCCTAAATATTCAGCCTAAGAAAACATCTATTTGTATGTGGTATGATGTTTTTCCAATAAAACTAACATGTAAAAGGAAAAAAAAAAACCCCTCCAACAAGATAGATACCCCACACAACTCTTTGGCATTACAATGTGCCACAAGCAAATCAGAACAACTCAAATACTCTGATAATTTCCTTAGTTTGTAATAAGCATGACAGCAGTGACATATTGGTAAATGCTCCAAAGATCTTCACACTGGTTTTGTTGAAATTCCAAAAGTCTTTATAGCACAGGAGCTCTGTGTCAGAAACAGGAAACAGTTTTGTTTCTTTGCATTGTTTCTTTCTAATGTGTTTCAAGAACACATTGCACTTAGGTATTTTCTTTACATGCACACATATACACATGCACAAACACCCCATGTTCATTTTTCATTAAAAACTCTCCCAATCAGTTGCCAGCCAGTAAACCCAATTTATGTGTACAGCATAGAATTAGGCTCCCTAGGGTAGACTACCAGGTTTTCTTCTGAGGCAACTTTGGGTAGACACCAATCTCCAATCTTTGGGTTAGCAGCTGAGGACATTAACCATTTGCCACCCTCAGAGACTTCTTTTTTTTTTTTCCCTACTAGTTTACTTACAAAATCAGAATACACTGTTTTCTTTTCTTTTAGAATACATTGTTTTCAAGAACAAATTCTTTCAATTTCCCTAATCTCCCACCCATCAAATTGTACAACCCCACAATTAATCCCCCTCCCCCTACACATCCTCATCCCTCTTGTTTCCAACCTCTCCCCCGCCTTGGATCCTTAGACTCATTCTACAATACTGGTTTTATACAATATTTATCCTTGTGGGATAAGTTAGTTCACTCAGCATAATCCTCTCCAGTCCCTCCCAAGTTAGGTAATAATTTACAAAGGTATTGCTCCTGCATGCTGGATAGTATTCCATTGTGTGACTGTACCATAATTTCTCAATCCGTTCATTTGTGGTTGGACATTTGGACTGTTTCCATGTTCTTGTAATGGTGAACAATGCTGCTATGAACATTGGTGTACAAATCTCAGTTTTTGCCTCAGTTCTCATTTTCTCAGGGTATATTCCAAGTAGTGGAATAGCTGAGTCATATGGAATTTCTATGTTCAGCGTTTTGAGAAAGTGCCAAACTACCTTCCAGCAAGTTACAGAGGCTATTCTGACATCCATTTTAGGGTTTTGGGTGGTTGTTTTTATTTTCATTTCCCATATTTTTTAATACTTTTTTATTCATCACAAATGATGTCCTTAATGCTATCCCACAACCTGTCTGATCTTTGGTCATAGTGTTCAATATATCAAATCTGTTCTTGAGATTATTTCCAATTTTAGCTGAGTTATACTCTAGGTCGTATTTGAGTTCTTATAAATTTGTTCTCATTTTCTTCAGTTTAAGTTTGAACTTATATATGAGTAATTGATGATCAATTTCACAGTTGGCCCCTGGCTTTGTTCTGATTAATGACATTGAATTTCAAAATTCTCTTTTTCCAAAGAGGTAGTTGATTTGATTCCCTTGCATTCTATCAGGTAAAATTCATGTGTATAGTCACTATTTTAGTGTTGGGGGGGGGTGTTTTTTTTAAAGGTATTAGTAATGAATAAAGCAGTGTTATACAAAACTCTATCATGGAATATCTGGCAACATTTCTATCACCAAGGCTGTATTTTCTGCTACCAGTCTTTCTTCTTTGTCTCTAATTTTTGTGTTCCAATTATCATTTATCATTAATGCATCTTGATTGCGTGTTCACTCACTTTTAAACAATAAAAATTTGTAGCAACCCTCAATTTCTTCACCTTTGGTATATTTGCTAATGGTTGTATTAACAGTTCTGCCTTGTATGTGTATGACTTACACTATCGCAAGTGATTATCTTTATTGCTTACAGTATTATACTTCATTCAGGATAGATGTTTCAGTGTTCTCTTTGGCGGTAACTGTAACTGGATGTTTGGTGCACTTTCTCTTTACTTTGAGCATTGTCATAACAGAATAGGAATGTTCTTCATTGAGCGGAAGCTTTACTCTGTTCACATTATTAAGGTAGACTCTATTCTGAGGAAGAAGCACTTCTCCAACCCAAGATACTCATCTTCTAGTACTATTATGAGACAATGTTCTGTTTGTTACTTCTCACAGGATTTTCAGCAATCTATTTATTTTCCAGAAATGGATGATAAAGCCTGCTGCTTTTTGTCTGTCAAAGTCTGAAAACTTTTTCCTCATGGGTGACCTTGCTAGTATTTGAAAACTAGAGGCATAGCTCCTAGAAAGTCACCATAATATGGAAAATTAACAGAGAAATGATAGAGCAAAAAAAGAAAAAAAACATACTTCTATTAAATGGAATAAACAATATCAAGCATGTAGCATTAAACATATTGATCAGTATTATCGCTATCATCATTTAGGGTGTTTGGTTGTTCAAACCTACCCAGTGTTACCTTGGAAATAAGTGCTGAAGATCTGCTTTTGAATGGTTGCATCCTTGAACACCTAGGAAACTATTCTACTGTACGTACATGATGTTACCATGAGTCAGAATAAAATCAAAGAAAACTAACAAAACAAAATCATTAGTTGGTTAATTGTGAGCCTGACCAAGAAAATAATTTGCATGTTCTCATCACACACACACACACACACACACACACACACACACACACACACACACACATTCTTTACACCGTAAAATCAGGCCTGTTCATTTAAGAGGTGAAAAGGTGCTAAATACTTGCCTGACGTGTCTACGTATTTAATTTAGGAATGAAGAGAAAATGAAATAAAGAGAAATCTACTTTATCCTCTTGCTCAGATGATCCATTACTCTAAATGTATGATTGAACGGTATCTATGAAACAGGTTTGTAGTATTTACAGAGTCCTAGCATGAGATGGATTGACATGGTAAATGGGATAATGAAGGTAGGTGTGTCAGAGACAGTGAGATTTGCTCAGGATAGAGCAGGGTTCAGAGCTACTGTGCATAGGAATTCTATGAGTCATAGTCAATTCAATGGCATATTAAAACAACAGCAGCAGTTTAGGTTTCAAATGCTCTCACAGGGACTGTTACGACAAAACCTTCCAACTGTTCTTGGGAGGCAGTATAACATTTTAAGGCTACCATGTATTAGGTGTATAACTTTTGGCAGTTGCTTAATCAAGGAAATACAATGGAGCAGTTCTACTCTGTCACAGAGAATACCATGAATAAAAAAATTGTCTCAGTAGCACCTAACAGAAAGAATGTGACTAGGTAAACAGGACAAACCCCAAACAGCCCATTCCAACTCATGCTTTTCCTGTAAGATGAAGTAGAAATTGCCCCCAGAGTTTTCAAGGCTGCAATCTTTATGAGAATTGACTACTTTATCTTTCTCTCATGGAGTAGCTAGTGAGTTTAAACTTTAGATTAGCAGCTGAGAACCTAATCTTTGTCCTACTAGTGCATCCTGATGACTGGGACACTAGGCAGTAACTATTACAAAAGAAGGGAGCCAAATCTAAAAACCTTTAATGAAAAAAAATTGAGATTCTAATGGTTGAGGCATGTGGGAAGAATCTTCTAGAAGAAATAAAAGTTGAATATTACACTACTTCAAATATTTTTCCCACAGAACATGCTATATTCTTTATCATCTTTCTTTCTTTCTTTCTTTCTTTCTTTCTTTCTTTCTTTCTTTCTTTCTCTCTTTCTTTCTTTCTTTTTCTTTCTTCTCTCTCTCTCTCTTTCTTTTCTTTTTTCATTACCCTATTTCTGAGAGGCAATGGGGGTAGGTATGTCAGAGTCAGTGAGACAGGCTCAGGACAGGGCAGGCTTCATAGGGTTGCTATGAGTTACAGGCTAGAGTAGATTTATTTATTTTGTTTTAGTTATCTTTTTTTCATGTTTCTTTTTTTTACATTTTTTTTTATTATTTGTGTGTGTTTGTGTACTGTCAAATCAGATCTGCCTGGTACAGGAGGAGATTGTCCCTCCTTCCCCAGCAAAGCATCTGGAGGATTCGAACCGTGCGCCTCTGGTTTTGAGATTTTTTTTTTTTTTAAGTCTTTTAGGAGAAGATGCAAATCCTTGTAACAGCAAATAGATGCTCTTTAATCTTTGGGGATTTCAGAGGCTTAGTTATGTTTGG
>NW_006399759.1:22852783-22882484 GCF_000299155.1 Elephantulus edwardii | reverse complement strand
CTTGAATTCTTCCCTCTGCTTTGGCTTCTCTGAGCTCCAGTGAAATTTTCAGAGTCTCTTCTGACATCCATTTTGGTCTTCTCTTCCTCTTCTGTCTTTGTAATGAATGTTTGCACTCTTCTTGGATGATACCCTTGATATCCTCCCACAACTCATCTTATCTTCACTCGTTAGTTTTCAAGGCTTCAAACCGGTTCCTGAGATGGTTCTGAAATTTAGGTGGGATAGATTCAAAGTCATATTTTGGTTCCTGTGGACTTGGTTTAATTTTCCTCAGCTTCAGCTTGAACTTGCATATGAGTAGTTGGTGGTCTGTTCCACAGTCAGCTCCTGGCCTAGTTTTCACAGCTGATATTGAGCTTCTCCAGTGGTTCTTTCCATAGATGTAATCAATCTGATTCCTATGCATACCATCAAGTGAAATCCATATATATAACCTGCATTTATGTCTCTTAAAAAACATATTTGCAATGGATAAGTCAGTGATTATGCAAAATTCAATCATCCTCTCTCCAGCTCCATTTATGTCACCGAGTCCATGTTTTCCAGCTACTGAATCTTCTTCTGTATTCCTAAATTTTGCATTCCAGTCACCCATTATTATCAATGCATCTTGATTGCATGTTTGATATATGCACCAACAACCAGAGCCAAGGAAGAGGAAATACAAGATTTTTACCAACTTTTACTGTCGGAGATCAATCAAACATGCAATCAAGATGAAAGATTATAGAGAACTTGAATTTCCATTCATTCATTGTTGCACATTTTCCTCCAAACCCACCCCCTGCCTCCAGTTAACTTTTCTCTTTGAAAAGAAAAAAAAAGAATTCTTGTATTGTTATACAATCCCCCCTCCTCCCAGTCCACTTTAATATGCAGCAGCTCTTATTCTGGACTTCTGTCATGCAAATAATATTTAATCATATATCCCTTTTAAATCACAGGTTTCAATGCAGTGTACATTATTTATTCCCTCTTTTCTTAGTTTCCACCTAAAGCCAATACCAGTCCTGTTTTATAACAGTGGTATTATGAAATATGCAATATTTGTCCTTTTGTTACTAAGAAATTTCACTCAACATAATGTCATCCATGGTCACCCATTTTGTATAATACTTCATGAGTTCTTTCTTTTCAGTACTGCATAATATTCCATTGTGTGAATATACTACAGCTTCTCTATCCATCCGTCTGTTGATGGGCACTTGGTTGTTTGCTATTGTGAACAAAGCAGCAATAAACATGGGTGTGCCTATATCTGCTTGGGTAACAGTTATGGTTTCTTTAGGGTATATTCTTGGTAGTGGAATTGCTGGGTCAAATGGTATTTCTATTTCTGACTTTTTGAGAAAGCACCATATGGCCTTCCATAATGGTTGCCCCATTTTACACTCCCATCAACAGTGATTAAGGATCACAGTTTCTCCACAACCTCGCCAGGGTTTGTTGTTTGCTGCTCTGTTGAATTTTGTTATTGTTACTGGGGTGAGATGATATCTCATAGTTGTTTTGATTCACATCTTTTTTTTTTTAATCTCTTTTAGAGCTAGGGATTTTGAATATTTCTTCATGTGTTTGTTTGCCATCTTTGGCGAAGTGTCTGTTTATACACTGTGACCATTTTGCAATTGGGTTGTTTACCTTTATCTTGTGGTGGCAAACTTTCTTTCTGTATATATAACAACAACAACATGTAAATCCACTGCCACTGAGTTGGAATTAAATTGATGGAAGTGGAGTTGTATTGGCATAGTGGTTAAATATTTGGCTGCTAACTCAAAGGCAGTTGTTGAAATCCAGCCACTCATTGGAAGATTCTGTGTCCATGAAGATTGGGGCAGTTCTATACTGTCTTTGGAGTTACTTTTTAAGCTGACTCAATGGTAAA
This sequence comes from Elephantulus edwardii, assembly GCF_000299155.1. Taxonomy (NCBI): domain Eukaryota; kingdom Metazoa; phylum Chordata; class Mammalia; order Macroscelidea; family Macroscelididae; genus Elephantulus; species Elephantulus edwardii. The sequence goes on along the minus strand of NW_006399759.1, from coordinate 22,880,593 downwards.
AAGTTTTAGAGATTCTTTTTGATTCTTATAATTAACAGGTTTGGTATGGATGATTTTTATTTATTTAATTTTTTGCTTATTTTACTAACACTCATGTAGCCATTTAGGAAACAAAACAAAATTTCATTGGCATTGAGTTTTTGGACCCATAGTGATCTTACAGCCTTGTTCCCAGTTTCTTGTCTTCATTTAACATTTTTTAACTTCATAACTACACTCTAAGTCTTGTTGTTGATTGCCTTTGAGTCGATCACGACTCATAGAGACCCTATGAACAAAAGGCCTGAAGCTCCTCTACAATTATCAACATTTATCAAAAATTAAAATAGACTGACCCTAATTTTCACATGAGGAAACTGAGATCAAGAAAATGATTCACTCAAGGGTCCACAGTAAAATAGATTCAGAGCTAGGACCAGGATTGAAATGCCTCCATTCACAGATCCAACTTTTCAGGTTAAGTTTAAGGTTCTCTTTGGCAGTTGTTGTGTTTGTGTACTCTTGATTTGGAACCAACCTGTAGTTGACTCTCCAGTGGGTTTTCAGAGGCAGTAAGTCACATGAAAGGAGACTGCCCATCTTTCTTCCAAGAAGTGTCTAGTGGATTTGAACCATGTATCTCTGGGATTGCAGTTCAGATTCTTACTACTAGGCCACCGGAACTCCCTTGGGAGTGCTAAGCCAAGAATAATGCTGAGAGTGATCTGTCCTGGAAAAAAGTATTTATTTTAGCACTGTTATTGTTGAGAATGGCAGCTACATGGTGCTAGTAAACAGACCAACTTTCGGTCAGTTTCATAACTTTTTCAATTATCTATGGACAACTGTGACACTGACGTGTCAAATGCTTTAATGGTTACTCATGGTGGACAGTGTTTGGTGGCACTCCCCAATTAAAACAAGCTTGGAAGCAGGAGCGGCATCCACTTCCGTAATGGCTTGTCTCTGGAAACCCTATGAACCTGGAGAAAGGATGAAAGTTATACAGAAGGGATCCAGAACTTTCGTTCATAGGGTCACTATGAGTCACCTATGACTCAAAGGCACTTAACAACAACAACATGGGCAACAGATTCCCTGATTGACTCCACTGAGGCTGATGATTCCCGCTACTGTACATCCTTGACCTGCTTCTGCTCTTTGAAGAAGGTGTGTATCTAAATCACCTCTATTTAAATATAAATGTCTCCTTTGAATTTTTATTTGTAAGTAGAGATGACTTGAGGTGAATGCGAGTGATGAATGTTTGGCTAAATGTGCCCTCACTTTTTTTGATATAAGGGACCAAGAATTTAGAGAAAACAAGATTAATCATTAAAATACTAATTATCATAACTTACGCTTACAGAATGAATGGTGAAACTCTGCCTCACGTACTTTGAGACTGTTGTCAGGAGAGGCCATCAAAAGGAAAAAGACATCAAAAGAGAAAGACCTTCATCCACCAAGATGGTTTGACAGAGTGATTTCAGCAATTGGCTTAAGCATGGAACAGATCATAAAGATAGGCCAAGATAGGGTAAGATTTCCATCTATCATTCATAGGGTTGCTATGAGTTATAGTTGATTCAACAGCACCTAACAAAAACAACCATATAGGCTAAGCAGTAGCCCTAGGAATTACCCCTGGTGTAAATTCTATGAATCACAGCAGCCTCTTGCTCTCTGTTTCCAGTGCATTCGTTGATCACTGTTTGCCAATTTTCTGGTATGTTCTCTGCCTAGAGAAAGCTTTATGACCCCTTAAGTTCTGAGTCTGTAGTCACCTCTGGGTAGTGTGAAATGCCCACTTGTCTATGACCCTATCTTGATTATTATTGGAAATGTGACTGGCATTCTTACAGAAGTGCGTGATTCTGCAAGTAGACCCCTCAACACTCAGCAAACTGTAAGGCAAGGCCTTCATTGTTCTCAAAAAGCAGGAATGGCATCCACTTCCTAAACAACCTGCCTCTGGAAACTCTATAAACTTCAGGCCTTTTTTTCATAGGATTGCTATGAGTCGTACTCAACTTCACAGCAATCAACAACAACAACAACAACATACATACAATGAAAAGTTGGAACAAAAGCCTGGGCCCCTGGATTTGAGGCCTGTATCATAATACTTCTTTGGAAAATAACAGTCAGGAACATTTGCAAGGCCTCTTAGGAATAGGCCTCAAGGTTTGTGACTTTATTTTAAACTATCACAATAGCTTATAAATGATGTGGAATAAATCACTCCTACACTTAGATAAAAATGTTGATAACAATGTGACAAAATTAGTGCCTACTCTGATGTAAAAATCTATCACTTGTTCTATAGTAATTTCAAAGGAAGAAAACTCATGATTCTGCAAGTCAAGTTGCCTGGCTTTTATATTTTTACCTTTGCCACAGGCTTTTGTGTGACACTGAGCAAGTTTATGCCATCTCTGGAACTTAGTTTTCTGAAATATAAATTGTTATACTCAATGGTCTTTAAGTCCCTCTGTAGTGGTCTTAGAAAAACAAAACCGAAAACAATCACCACGTCCCCAAAATAAACCAGCTACCATTGAGCTGATTCTGACTGATGGGGAACCCATGTATGTAGAGTACAACTACTGAATAGGATTTTCAAGGCGATGAAGTTTGGAAGAATATTCTCTGAGGTGCCATTGAACAGATTAGAACTGTCCACTTTTCAGTGAAGAGGTAAAACTGGTATATAAAACCCTGCTGTTAAGGTAGCTCTGGTGGCCTACTGGCAAGAAGCTACACTGCAATCCCAGATGTGCCTGGTTCAAATCCACCAGATGCTCTGCAGGAGAAGAAGGGACAATCTCCTCCTGTACCAGTCAGATCCGATTTGATGGTACAATGCACAAAAAATAATAAAATAAAAAAAAAACCCCAATAACCCTGTTGCCATCATATAAATTCTGATTCATAGAGATCTTCTATCAAGTTTCTGAGGCTGCAAATCTTTAAGGGAGGAAATTGCTCATCTTTCTTCTGTAAAGCTGAATTTTCAAATCACTGACTTTTTGGGTAGTAACACAACATTTTACATACTATCCTACTAGAACTCCTTGTTACTGTTTTTAAGTCCTTTTATTCCAATATACTGTATGTGAATACATACAGTTATATACACATTTTAGAGCTAGTAGGGAGTTTATTGATCCTCTGGAGAGGGTGAAACCAAGTTGCTCTCTGGAGGCAAGGAGTTTGAAGCTCTATCTCATGTACTCTGGGCATGTTGTCAGGAGGAACCAGTACCTTCAGAAAGACCTCATGCTTGGAATAGTGGAGGGACAGCGCAAGAGAGGGAAACCTTGGATAAGATGTATTGACATAGTGACTGGGCTATTAGGGGTAGGTATGTCAGAGACTGTGAGACTGGCTTAGGACAGTGCACAGTTCAGAGCTATTGTACATAGGGTGCTATGAGTAGCAGGCGACTTGATAGCATATAACAACAACTCCATAAAGAGGACAAGACAAGAATAATTATTCCCCATTTCCCAACTTAAGTTACTACAGTCCTGAGAGAATAATTTATTCCAAAGATAGAGAACTTTTATTCATCTTCTTAAAATATTCCACATTTTCGACTCAGTTTTATTGGATCCAGCTAAGCCGATAATTTTTTATTTTATTTTCCACTCTTTTCTTTCCATTGAGAGCTCTGGTGACGTGGCCCATAGTGTTTTGCAACACTAACCAAAAGGCTGAGTCTCTGACTGTTCAAATCCTTGGGAGAAGCATGGGCAGTCTTTTGCCACCACCATTATGATTTACAGCACAGGAAATCCAATGGAGGGTTCATATGAGTCAGAATATCTCCACGGAAGCATGGGCAGTCTTCTCCCATCACCACTATGATTTACACACAGCCCAAGAACCCGATGGAGGCTTGATAGGAGTCAGAATCGTCTCAGAGGCAATATGTTTTAGTGGGTTTTTGGGATTAGTTGGATTTATTTTAAATAAAGATGAAAAAACCCGACAACAAAGACCACTTAGCTGCTTAAATGCTAAGGCTGTTATATTGTCTTTTATTCTGGTGAGTTTAACCATGAACAGGCAGTAACAAGGCTAAACCTACATTTATTACATCTACAACAGTCCAAGAATATTACATCTTCTTTGTTTCATTTAGGATAAATGTTTATATTGTAATTCAAGAAATTAGTCAGCAGTTTCGAAGGAAACCACAGAAAGTTAAAAAAAAACACAACACAAAAAACAAAACAAACACATGTTAGGGATGAGGCACAAACTGAGATTTGTCCATAGCAAGAACATAGAAACAGCCCAAATATCCAACCACAGACAAAGGGATTGAGAAATTATGTACACTGACACAATGTAATACTATGCAGCATGCAGGAGCAATTACTTTGTAAATTGTTACCTAACTTGGGAGGGACTGGAGAGCATTATGCTGAGTGAACTAACGCAGTCCCATAACGATAAATATTGTGTAAAACCATTATTGTAGAATGACTATAAGGATTCAAGAAGGGGAGGGAAAGGGTGGAAACAGAGGGATGAGGATGTGCGTGGTGGTGGTGGTGGTGGTGGTGGGGAGGTATTAATCATGGGATTATACAATTTGTTGGGTGAAGGGATGAATGAAATGTAAAGAATTTGTTTTTGAAAACAATGTATTCGAATTTTGTAAATAAACTAGTAGAAAAGAAAAAAAAAACCAAACACCCAAGCACAAAACCATCAAACACAAGGTTGCATAGTGGAATGTACTTGGGGCAGTGGGAGGGGTGCGGGGGTGGGGGGTGGGGGAGGAATGTGTACCAGGGAGGGAGTGTTTCTTTTAAAAGAGAGGTGCGAACTGGTGGGGAGGAGGGCTGGTCTCGGCTGGTCTGGGAGTGCATCAATGAATGACTGGCAATCCAAAATCTTTGTAAATGTTCATAAAAATTATTAATAAATTTTTTTTTTAAAGAATATAATAAAAAAAGGTAGCCTTACCTGGAGCACTGAAAAGCTTGAGAATATAAGAACTGAAGACTTTGGTAGTGACCACCACAGCCTCCTTGTGTCTACCAGGAAACCCATTCTCTCTGGTCACATTCAGGTCACCTGAAACAATTAAAATAGAGAAAATAGAGAGGAAAAAAATGATGGGCTTTGGGATCTAACAGATTGTTTTCACTGCTTCCTAGTGACTTTCTCTACTACTTCTCCTATAGGAACATCATAACTGGATCTCTTAACCGTTTAGATTTCCCTGGATGATGCAAATAGTTTGCCTTCTTGTACCTACCAAAATATTGATGAATTGAACCCACCTACAACACTGTACATCTCCAGAGAGCTAAAGAGAAATGATGACAGTCTAGTGACTAAGGTGTACCTGATCCAGGACATGGTCTTCTCAATTGTTTACTGTGCAACTGAGAGCTGAGCATTGAACAGGGATGAGAGAAGAATCAATGTGTTTGAATCACGGTGCTGGAGAAGAGTACTGGATATACCTTGGACTGCCAAAAGAACAGTTATGTCCTGGAGAAGATGAATCCTTAGAGGCAAGGATTTTGAAAGTCTTTCTTACATACTTTGGGCATGTTGCAAGAGAGGCTAGTCCTTAAAGAAGGACATCATGCTTGGAAGAGTGGAAGATCAGACAGGACAGGGAGACTTGGATGAAATGGTTTGACACAATGATTGTGGCAATGGGGTCAGGTGTGTCAGGGGTGGTGAGGTTGACTCAGGATAGAGCATGGTTCAGAACATTGTTCCTAAGTTTGCTGTGAGTCGTAGTTGACCCAATGACACATAACAACAACACAAGGCAACACTGTGGAATAAAAAGTCAAGTAATCTACCTTTGTAAAGACTGTAGTCAAGGGAGCTTTAGATCAATGGTAATTGATTTAATCGGATCAATGGCAATTGGTTTAATGGTTCTAGTTCCTAACTTCTTAGAAAGGAACCCTGATGGTGCATCAGTTAAGTGTTTGATTGTTAATCAAAAGACTGGAAGTTCAAATCTGCCAACAACTGCATGAGAAAAAAGATGCTGTGATCTACTCCTGTAAGGTTAAACCAAACCAAGGCTTTGTCCCTTTGTCAGTCTCAATGTGTGTCAATCCTACAGCGTAGAGTAGAATTTCCTGGGACTGTTTCTGAGGCTGCACATTTTCACGGAATCAGATGGTGTCATCTTTATTCTGTGGTGAGTTTGGACCTTTTGGCTAGTAGCCAGGCACTTTAATCATTATGCCACCAGGGTTCCTCCTCAAAAAGCCCATAGTCTGAGAAAGTCTGTGGAGACCTCTACTCTGTCACACAAGGTTCCTATGAGATGGAACTGACTCAATGGCATAAAATGGCCTCTTTTAAAAAAAAAAAAAAATTCTACCACAGTCAACATTCTTGGCACCAGCAGCCAGGAAAGTAAAAGACATATTGCAATGGGAAAGTCTGCTGTTAGGGACCTCTCCAAAGTACTGAAGAGCAATGGTGTCACTCTGCAGACTAAGGAGCATCTGATACAGGCTATGGTCTTTGCAATCACTTGTTATGCGTCAGAGAGTTGGACAATGACTAGGGAGGACAGAAGGAGAATTGATGTCTTTGAGTTGTGGTGTTGGAGAGAGTATTGAGGGTACCATGGACTACTAAGAAAATAAACAGATTCAACCTTGAGAGAATTAAATTGGGCTGCTTCTTGGAGGCAAGGATTCTGAGGATTCATCTGACGTATTTTGGACATGTTGTAAGGCAGTCCCAGTCCTTGGAGAGGGACATCATGCTTGGGAGGGTGGAGGGATAGCGCAGGAGGGGAAGACCCTCTATGAGGTTGATTGATTCAGTGACTGGGGTAAATTGGGATGGGTGTGTCAGAGACAGTGCCATTGGCACACGATAGAGCAGAGTTTAGGGCTGTTGTACATAGGGTCTCTATGAGTCGCAGGCAACTTGACGGCACATAACAACAACAACTAGTTTACTTATAAAATTTGAATACATTGTTTTCAAGAACAAATTCTTTCAATTTTCCCCACCCCCTATCAAATTGTACAACCCCATGATTAAACATCTCCCCCCATCCCCCTTCCCACACCTCCTCATCCCCTGCTTCCACCCTTTCTCACCCCTCTTGGATGGTTATACTTATTCTACAATAATGGCCACAATGGCCTCTTAGAGTCTCATTATTTTCATCTGTAAAATTTTATTTTTAAAATGAAGGCTAGTTACAATGTGTATATAGTGCCTTGCACAGTATCAGTGCAGCTTGTAAGACTGTAAATAAATTGAGCTGATGGAAAAGAGAGAGGAGTGGGAAAAGAAGACAAAGGAATTATTTATTATTATTGCACTACAATAATACTATTATCCTTCAGGAGGTGACTTAGAGTCCTCTAGAAAATAGTAAAACAAAGAGCATTCTGCTACAGATTACTGGCATGAGCCTTTTCTGTCCTGAGATTATGCTAATTAAGAAAAATAACATTAATGTTCTACTTAGGCTATTGACATTCCATTTCATCAACTGCAAAAGGATTTAAAATAGTCATTTTAATGGGCACAGGATGTAACTGTAACTCGAATGTTAATATTAATTTGTGTAATTAGTTATAGAATAACTAAATTCACGGGACAAATGGAGACCCCTTTTTCAAAATACAGGGTCTATCTCTCTGTGCATATAAGAAGTGAAGTAAACTAGCAGGACCATAAGACTTAACACATTCAAAGGCATTTGGAGCTTGGAGGAGGGGGGAGAAACAGGCTCCCTGGTTAATTTCACACTTCCTCTATACATTTCAAAAAGTAAGGTGTGACTCTGGCAGCTTGATTTTAAAAGAAACCTCCAGAAGCCTAACTAAATGCCAGGTATTCTTGCAAACTCAACACTCTCTGGCTTAGAAGAATTTTCTGTTTCCTGGTGTCTGTTTGCAGCAGGGGAATCCAAGCCTGCTCAATTCAAGCAAAGGCTTTATGCTCCTTGAAGGACATTTCCTGCGCTTTACAGCTATGTGTTTACAGGAGCCGCTGGCCTTTGTCATTCGAATGCAGGCGTGTGGGGAAATGTCTGCACATCAAACCCAAGAGGAACTTGCTGAAGGAGAAGGGAAGGAGACAACTTGCAATCACTGAGGGCCTTTATACTATCCTTTCAACAGCTTCGTGAAATGAACTATTGTTGCCTCTATTTGAGATATTCAGGAATCAAAACTCAGAAGGGTTACCTTATCCCGCAACCATGTGCTTCTGCAATAACATGCCCCATCTGCTCTCTAGTATCCATAAGTTCCTGGGGGAGGATGAGCACAGCCCTTGAGGTGCCTCTGCTGCTGTCCCCCAGGCCACTCAGCCACCACCTCCTAGGCACAGATTGTCCCAGGTTTGTTTTCTTTGGCTCCCTCATTAATGAGTTCCACAGGACAATGCTAAGTCTAGTTATGCAGCCTTAATTGGTTTAGTTACAACAAGATAATTCCTTTTTTCTTCTCCTGGAGGCCTTTCTGTTTAAAGACATTTTAGCTGGAAGATGCTAATTATCAATGAGGAGAAAGTGACACCTGAGGAGTTCATCTTCCATCGTGGCCCTTGGTTTCCTCTTTGAACTCCTTCTTCCCTGGCCCTCTTTCCCACTTCATCACTTCTCCCCCACCATCATAAAAGAGAGCTCTTCCCTGACCAGGAGGCAGAACTTTCCTTCTCACTTGCCAGGGAGTTATTCTCTCTGCAGCTGTCTCACAGGCATGGAGAACCTGCAGGAGACCTTTCTCAGCTTGGAAGATGGCCTGGGCTCTTCTGACAACCCTGTCCTTCTGTCCTCCTGGGACTGGAAAAATAGGGCAGGGTCCATCGAGCTGAATCAGGGCTCCCCAACTCAGAGCCTTTCTCCAGCTCCATCCCTGGAATCCTATTCTTCTTCTCCCTGTCCAGCAGTGACTGGATTGCCCTGTGGGCATGATGGCATCAGCAGTGGGAGCAGTGATGTCTGCAACAGTCGTGAGACCAGAAGCCTGGTTGAGGTGGACTACAACATATTGGATTTCCAGCCTGCCTACCTGCAGAGCGTTGGTGTCCCCAAGGCGCAAAAGGGCACCAAAGTCAGGATGTCTGTCCAGCGGAGAAGGAAGGCCAGCGAGAGGGAGAAGCTGAGGATGAGGACCTTGGCAGATGCTCTGCACACCCTCCGGAATTACCTGCCTCCTGTCTACAGCCAAAGAGGGCAGCCGCTTACCAAGATACAGACACTGAAGTACACTATCAAGTACATTGGAGAACTCACAGACCTCCTTAACAGTGTCAAGAGAACATAGATGGGAGAACCCTTGAGGGACTTCAGCCAGATCAAGCCCACTGGGCATGAAGGCAACTTTTAAAAAACCTAAAGGATATTATGGAACAATGTCACGTAGCTATTTTTAAATAGGAAGTGTCATCTTGCTGTCTGAAAAGTTCTAAGGGAATTCCCATTTGACTTGTTGGAACAGCCAGAACTCTTAACTGCCAGACAGACATACTCCTGCTCTCAACTCCCCCACTCCCCTCTGCTCAGGAGACACATCCTTTGCAAAGAGACAAATTACTTTGCCCTTCTCTGTCTGTTTAAGGTATTTTAAAGGGTCAATTGTTTAAAATGTGGCTTTAAAATGAGATAAACTAGTGATCATGACTATTCTCTCACCATTCTGGTTTCGTGTTTCCTCGCTGTTGCTATCTTTATATTTTAGATCAAATATGATGCCTGGATTCTTATTTTGAAAGATCTGTGGCAATGAAAGGGCAACATTGCTTCACTGTGTGTCGTTGATATGATTCTGATTCAGAACAAGCCAATATGAGAAAGTTGTGTGTGTATGTGTCGTGTGCTGAGGTTGTGCCTTTACATTTTATGCAACATCACTTAAAGGTAGAAGGAATCAATTTCATGTAAAGAGGGAGTTACAAACAGGTTGAATTAAGACAGAGGAGGGGACTAAAGGCCAGGGGAGAAGGCTGCATACCCAGGTATGAGGGTGAAGGGAGAAGGAAGATGAGGAGGAAGTCACAGGATGGGCCTTTGGCAGGGCTGCAAGGGCAGAAGCTCACTAGCAAGGCCTGGCATTTATTTGACTTCGTTTCATCCTTTTGCTAACTTAACTTCTCAAAGAGACTAGTTCACAAGAATACCTTCGCCCCATCTCTAAGAAGTGAAAAGGTTTAGAACTTAAGTTCTTCTAATACCGAAGTTATTTCTTCATCCACATTTTCCTTTCCTCACAGCAAATCTTTCCCCCAAAATTCAGTAACAATGGAAACCTTACCTAGACATACATGTAAATACTCAATCATATATTGTGTCTTGTCTGACAGTAGGAATCTGTGGCAGCCCCTTCTTAGCCAGTCTGAGTGGCACAGAATATTGAGAGGAAAGCTTTTAATTAAAAGCCTTCTCCCGTTAGTAGTCTTTTTGACTTCTAGTAGTTTTTTTAAAAACTCAATTTCTTGCTGTATGCTTGTCATTGATATTTGTTGTTCAGTGAATTATCTGTTGATATTTTTAGTCACTTTTAGGGGATTTTTCTTTTCTTTCTTTTTTTAGTGACATAATTTAAAGTGCAGTAGATAAATTCACAATTTAAAGTGTGACTCCTCCTTAGGTTGGTTTTTCCTTTGCTTAGTCAGACAAAAGTAAGTATGGCTTTATGTAAATTCTTTGAGATCGGAAAGTAAGACCATGGAATGCAGTTTATTCTTCAAACAGCTTTTTTTAAAAAATTAGCAATATATGCTATATTCTTCTATATTAACACATATATATGTTGTTAAGTATTATTATTTTCTTGATTTTATAGATGAGGAAACTTTTTCTAATGGAAAGCAAAGGTTCAATGTTCCATTCTATGGGTGTTGCATAATTTCTTTCATATGTTGTCTTCTGAATGATATTTTTGTTGGGTTTAGTTTTTCACTACCAAAAATAATGTTAATAAACATCGTAGGCAATATTTCTAATCGACTGATAATTTAATTGATTTTATAACCTCCAGACATGTAATTCTTGGCTCAAAGTATATGTACATTTTGAATTTAATGAATGAACATTGTTATATTACTTCCTTGAAGGGTTGTGCTTGTTAGCATTATTCAGCAAAACCTGTTTCCCCTACAACAGAGCTGTATTACCAATCTCTGAATTTTTAATGAGTGAAAAATTGTTAATTTTCATTTCCCTGACAACCATTTGAGATAAAGCATCTTTTTTAAAAATATTTTGTAGGATTAGTGTTTTATCATGGTGACTTTTCTATTCCTTGTCAGTTCGTGATCTTGATCTTTTTTCTATTTCTATTTTTAGTCTTCTTAACAATTTGGAAAGGCAAAGGTTTGTTTGGGGTTTTTTAAATATGCACTGGGACTGTTTTCTCCCCCTCAGTAACTTTATTGTAACCTTTGTTTATAATACCTTTTATATTTCATAAACGATATCTGGTTATAGGATCTTTTACACTTTTCATAAGATTTCTCCTTCCCCCCCCCTTTTATGGCATTTAGATTTTTTTTGTTTTTGCTTTAAGCCTCCAGTTCTAAAATTATCTAAGTATTCTCCTGTTTCCCATCCCCCCAATATTTTTAATGGTTTTATTACTTACCGATTTGTATACTGAAGCTGGATATTTTTTTCTTATATTGTGTAAGACTTCTAATGATTTCTGATCAGTTTTTATAAGTGAAGAATAAATGTATCTTGTCATCAAAGGGAAGTCATGGGCTGTGGTAGGTCACAATTGGTAAAGCATCATCTTCTGTATATAAACTTCCTACATATATTTATTTTAGTGCTTTAAGGAAGAAATTAGGAAATGTTGGACAGTAAGTATCAAGACACACTCCAATGGACTCTTGTGCATACATAGGCATTTATGTAAGAGGGTAGGTGCAGAAATTCATGCATTGGTGTATGTTTGTAGTGTTTTATGTATCAGGGGAGCAATAAGAGTAGGCAAGATAATATGGAGGTGGTGTGGGGTAGATATGACTATTGATCAGCTTTTAGATCAATTGCTATTTATTTGACCAGTTTTTAACCTGTGGGGTCCAGATGATTATGACTTAATTTTTTCAAGGTCAACTAGTAAAAATGATTTCTAAATTGACTTGAACAATTTAGGTTGCTTTTGTTCATTTCTAAAAACTCCTGGAAAGCTACAGACCACTTCCTAGCTGTGCTTTCCTTTAGGGTAATGGAGGTGCCCATTGGAGGGCAAACCAGGGGAAGTGGAAACTGGAAAACCAGGGGAGAGTGACAGCTCTTTGGGAAGAGGATGCTGCCCCAGGGGCTTGCCTCACAACCACCATCCAACTAGGGGGCAACCCTCTCCAAATCGCTTATCTGCAGGCCTTGCTCTTCTCAAGGAAAAGAAAACTACAGGGACGTCAGCATTTGATCCTTGCAGGAGACACAGTGAAATTGCCTCTCTGGTGCGCAGCATATTTGGAAAAGGCTTGCTCCCTATCTGCAATCCTTTGCCCTCACTCGTTTAGACAGCATGCAAAAGCTTTCAGCCTGGGCAAGGCTTAAGTATAGAAAGAAGTTGTTTCTGGTGCTTGAGCAGGAAAAGGAGATGCAGAATCACAATTTGCCCCAGTCTTCTTTGCCAAAAGAACAAACAAATCTGTCTGGGAGGTAGTATAAGCAGAATGCTCCCAAGAGTCAAGTATGGTGAAATGTCGTCTCACATACTTGGGGCATGTTATCAAGAAGGGCCAGTGCTTGGAAAAAAAGATCTTATGCTGGGGAATGTATAGAGACAGAGAAAGAGAGGAATCCTCAACAAGACGGATTGACAAGGTGACTGTAACAACAGACTCTGTCATGTCAGAACTTGTGAAGATGGCATGGGACAGAGCAACGCTCAGATCTGTTGTTCACAGGGTCGCTGTGAGTTGTAGTTGACTTGATGGACTCTAAAACAACAGCAGTCCTATGGTCTGTCTCCTCACACTATATTGCGGGCATTATAATTCATATTTTAAGGCAGAGGGAACTGAGACGTAGGACAGTTAAGCAATCCAAAGCCACATGGCTAGGTAGCAGCATATAATTGACTGGCTAGCTAATGAGTTCAGCTCTTTGTCCAAAGCCCAGACTCCTTCCACTGAATCCCACTGCCTTCTCTCCCAGCTCATCTGAGGATGCTGCAGATAGACACTGGATTTGACAAGAGCACATCAGAGGCTTCTTGACCTTTTCTCTGCTCCCCCTACCTCTGGGGACTTCATTTCTTTAACTGTCTGAGGCAGAAGGGGCTATTCATCTTGTCCTCTAAATGATTTCCCTTTGAACTTCTGCCTCCTCCGCCCCAAACATTTCCTCTGAAACTCCTTTCACTTCCTCGCTGGCGCCTAGGGTCCTTCTTAATCTACAAGGGAAACCTAACTTCTGTTCATTTGTGTTCAATAAAATGTTCCACAATTCACACCGGGATGAGGTTTCTTTGTTCTTCCTGTAGTTTCTGCCACATTAGTGAATCAGGAGAGAGGCCCCAAGAGAGAGGCCCAAGCAGAGGGTATAGGAGAAGTTTTGCAAATTCACAACTTGGTAAAATGAACCATATGTTATTCACTAAACAACAGCAAAAATAGGTTCATATATGAATATGTTTGCAGCGTTGTTGCTTTGGGGGCCTGTTTAGAGATCTTCCTAAATGATGTGCCTTCATACAAGTCTTTAATTTCCTGGCAGTCCTCTTACATACTTGCGGCTGGAGGAAGGGCTCTAGGCCTGGGCCTTGACCCTGCCTGAGCTCAGCCCACACTGTTCAACTTGATGGGAACCAGAGCTTGGCAGGCTCCCCTTGTCCTCCTGCTGGGAACGTAAGTGGGCCTCTCTCTTATACATGAAATACTGAAGCTGAAGTAGCATCTCTCAGCTGCAGCCCTCAAGGACTTGATATTTTGGCTCCAGAAAGATCCTTGACCTCTGAGGAAGAATAAAGCTGAAAGCTTTGGAGGAAGGAGGTTGGGGAGCAAAAACAATTATATGTCTCTTGGGTTTGGAAAAGTGTTGACCATCTATCCGTTAGCAGTTTTTCTGGTTACTTTCTTTCCATATGAACTCGGATTTTTCTTTGTTAAGTGCATCATTCTTGCCAGACTGGACTGTCAGGGGATTTGTAGAAGAGAGGAATGTTTAGAAAGGACTACCATGTGATATTCCCATTCCAGTAAACAGCAGTTATGACATTCGTCATCTGAGGGGCCAGGCTCTGTGCCAAAGGCTCCACATATATTTTCTCATCTAATCCTGATTGCTAACTCTATGAGAGCTATTATTAGTCTGTTTTGCAAATGAAGAAGCAGGTTCAGAGAGCATAAGTAACTTTGCCCCAAGTCACATAATTGGCAACAGAGCTAGGATTCCACCCCTGGTCTACTAGACTCAATCTTTCAACAATGCTAAGCTCTAGGAGACAGAAAGACAGTAGTGAGCAAAACAGAAAGGACCTTCTCTGCCTTAAGTCTTTCCAGCTAGCTTACACTTTCATTTGAAGACCTTTGTTCAAGCAACTTACATAGATGAGGGCATACTTAAATAAATGTGTCCTCCTTTCCACTCTCCTCTCACGTTGGTATAGGGCATACTTACCCTTTCATTTCCTCTCTGTATCTCTCCATTTTATAAAACAGAGCTTAAGAAAAATGTTGGCGTTTTGCAACAATTTTAGGGGCTTCGTATGGCTCCCAAAATATTACACAATGGATTTCAGAAGGACTTATTTTCACGAATAACAACTTACATAATTTTTCCTTTCATTTTTTTTAGGCACATAATTACAAAGCCAAAAAAGGCAATAATGAAAAAACTAATATTTATAGTGTGCTTACTCTGGATAGTGAGACAGTGTTCTAAGTGCTTTACATATAATAACTCCTTTAATCCCGTAACAAACCTAGCTACTGTTACTGTTGTGCTAGTTGCTATCAAGTTAATTCTGACTAACCACAACCTCAGGTGTGCAGGGAGAACTGCTACACAGAGTTTTCAAGGCTGTGACATTTGAAAAGCACATCTCTAGATTTGTCTTCTAAGGTGCATCTGAGTGAGTTTCAACTGTCAAAACTTTTGGCAGTAGTTATTTTTATTGCATAGATGAAGAAACTGAGGTATAGAGAGGTGGACATCCGAACATGTAACATGGAGCAGAAAAGCCAGAATTCAAATTTCAGCAGACATAATGCACACCAGGTTCTTGCTAGGTTTGTCCTTGCTTGCTTTAAAGATTACAAAGCATTTCCCCGACATCTCCTATTTAATCTATATTTATGCTGTATTCCATAGTGTGTTGCACTGCTAACCAATAAACTGAGCATCTCTGGCAATTTGAATCCAATAGCAGCTTCACTGGAAAAAGATGGGCACACTCTCTTTAAAATTTACAGTCTCTGACAGTCAAGGGAGAGTTGTAAGTCAGGATTGACTCAGTGATAGTAAGTTGGGGTTTTATTATTATTATTTCATTTTTTTCTTGTTGTGTACCATCAATACATATCTGACTGGTACAGGAAAAGATTGTTCCTCTGTCTCCAGCACAGCATTTGGTGGATTCGAACCAAGTGCCTTCGGGATTACAGTGTAGCTTCTTGCCAGTAGGCCACCAGAGCTCCCTTCAATACTACTAACTTTGAGCTCACAGTGAATAAGGATGACAGAAGCATTAATGCCTTTGAATTGTGGTATTGGAGAAGAGTACTGAATATCCCAAGGACTACCAAAAGAACAAATACGTTTTTCTTAGAGGATGTGCAAACTGGCTGCTCGTTAGAGTCAAGGATGGTCAAACTTCATCTCACATATTAAGGGCATTTTGTCAGAGGGGGCCAGTCCTTAGAAAAAACACTGTGCTGGGAAAGGCAGAGGATCAGAGAATAAGAGGAAGACTCTCAACAAGAAGCTTGACCAGGGCCCTGTAACAAAGTGCTCCAGCTTATCAGAGGTAGTTGAGAATGACTCAAGATAGGTCTATTACCTTGACAGCATCTAACAACAACAGCAACAACAACATATCCATAATGCTCAACTATTGTTATGCCTATTTTATAGGTGGGGAAACTGAGGCTCAGGATGAGTAATATCACATCATTACCATGTAGCAGATCTTGTAGCAGTATTCAGGTTTTTAAATTTGCAATATAGTTTTTTTCTCACTAAATTATAATTAGTTCCTGAGCAAGTCTAGTTATGTCCTAAGCAATGCCCCAAATGCATCCTCATAAAGATACAACAAAGGTACTCTATATTTACCTAAGATGGGCTTTTTCCTTGAATCTTTCTCAATTCAAATTTTCCTTAATTTTTAATCTCTATGAGTTGCCTACGACTCGACGGCACTGAACAGCATAGAGAGAGATCAGATGGCCTAGTGGACTGAAAGTGATGCTACCAAGGCAAAGGTGGATGACTCTCATCCGTGGCCCCAAGGCCTGTTTTTAATTGTTTTTTTCAAACATTCTTCTAGGTTGTATAGCCCTGGTATATCCACTTGCCATACAGAGGTAACTTGTGGTCTCTGAAACTGAACACTGTAACACAGATGTGTCAAATGCGATAACAGTTACCTATGGTGGACAGTGTTTGGTGGAGTTCCCCGATTAAAACAAGCTTGGAAGCAGGAGTGGCATCCACTTCCATAAATAGCTTGCCTCGGGAAACCCTATGAACCTGGAGAAAAGATGAAAGCCACGCACGCAAGTGTCGAGGATTTTCGTTCACAGGTTCGCTATGAGTCGACGGCACTGCAACTCGACGGCACTACCTGCGACTCCACTGCACTGAACAACAGCAACAGCAAGTATATAGTAACAATCTGACCACATTCTATACAGTCGATATTTTTATGTTAGATGTAGTGGTGAAGGCCAAAACTCCTAAATGGTACTTTACTATTCTTCATAATTCAAGAATTTACACTCCTATCACTATTTTTAGTGTCTAATGACTTCCTCCTGGAAAGGGTTAAACCGGGTGGCTCCTTGGAGGCAAGGATTCTGAGGCTCCGTCTAACATACTTTGGACGTGTTGTGAGGAGAGACCGGTCCTTAGAGAAGGACATCATGCTTGGGAGGGTGGAGGGACGGCTCAGGAGAGGAAGGCCCTCTATGAGGTGGATTGATTCAGTGACTGGGATAATCGGGATGGGAGTGTCAGAGACAGTGCGATTGGCACAGGACAGAGCAGAGTTTAGGGCTGTTGTACACAGGGTCGCTATGAGTCGCAAGTGACTCAATGGCACATAACAACACAACAACAACAATTACTTCCTCATTGTGAAAACATGCCATCTAAGTATTTAACCTTCAGGTATGCTAATATTGAAAGGTCTGATATATATTGTGAGAGTTGGGCTGAGGACCAGGCCATTTCAATGGAGCCTGGAGGAGCAATAAAAGAGAGGGTAATCAGATATCCCTTGGGCCTCCTCTTCTGGACCCCACCCTGTGCTGAATAAATGGAGTGCAAAGAGGAAACTGAGTGAGATGAAACCACCCTGAATATCATGGCAGAGGATGTGCATGATACAGTGATGGTACAAAAGAAAAAGTAACTAACTCCTTGCAGGTCTTAGGGAAGACTTCAAACAAAGAATGCTCTTGAAGTTTGATCCAGGCATGCCACCAGAGTTGTTGAAACTCAGGAAACACTGAGTGCAAAAGCTAGGAGGTGTGAAAAGCTCAGAAGTTTGGGAAAACAGTAAGTGAGCAGGTTTGACTGAAGCAAAGAGTGAGTTTGGAGGGGTGGGGAAAGAGGGCTGGATAGGCAGACAAGAGCTGAAGGCTAAGATGCTCTACAACTGAGGTTAGACCCTCAGAATTACTGCTTAGCACTCACTCACTGCCAGTGTTGTAGCTGTGTACTGTAGAGTCGGAATAGACCCATAGCTGATCCTCCAGTGGGTTTTCAGAAGCAACTAATTGCATGGGAGGAGATTGCTGCTCTTTCTACCACAAAGCAGAAGGTGGCCTCAAACCACATGCCTTCGAGATTGAAGCACAGTTTCTAGACATTAGGCCACCAAGAGCTAACTGATAGCCACCCAATAGGTCACAGTACAATTGCCCTGTATTATTTCCAAGGCTATAAATCTTTACTCTAGTGTTCATAAGGTTTTCAAAGGCCTGTCATTTAAGAGGTAGATGGCCAGTCCTGCTTCCTACACTGTCTCAATCAGGAAACTCCACTATACTCTGTTCACCATGCATAACCCTTATGGCATTTGACAGACCAGTGATACAGTTTTCAGTATCACAGCAACCTCAAGTTGTCTCGGTACAGCAAATTGAGAGACAAAGTGCTGTACCACTTAGAATAATGCTCTCCCAAACACAATTAACACCTCATTGTTAACTAAATCAAAACAGCCAATCAGCTTACACTTGATTGTTAATGAAATAAAAAAATGACCAGTTTACACCTGACTTTCAATTAAATCAAACCAACACACCCTCCAGAATCCAACTGCTTCACACAGGATGCTCCAAAACTGGAGACCCTTAGGTAGGACCCAGCTGAATTTTAAATAAAAATGCCTGCCCACCTGGTCATGATTGATTTAAACAAGAGGCTTCCAGACCACAGCTGACTGTTCATTCAAAACAGCTACAACAGTACATAGATAGGGAACCGCCAGATTCAAGCAGAGTTTAAAAGAGACCACGGCACCATGGATATCATTGCTGATGTTAGAAGGATCCCGGCTGAAACTAAAGAATACCAGAAGAATGTTTATTTGTGTTTTATTGACTATGCATAGGCATTTGACTGTGTGGATCATAACAAGTTGTGTCTGACATTGAGAGAATGGGAATCCCAGAGCACTTATGTATTCATGCAGCGCCTATAGCTGGAACAGGAGGCTGCTGTGTAAAAAGAGCAGAGGAACATTGCATGGTTTAAAACTGAGAAGCGAGAGTGGTAGGGTTGTATTCTCTTTCCATACCTAGTTAATCTGTATGCAGAGCAAATTATCTGAGAAGCTGGATTCCATGAAGAGGAACGTGACATCAGGATTGGAGGGAGACTCATCGATAACCTGAGTTATGCAAATGATACACCCTTGCTTGCTGAAAGTGAGGGAGACTTAAAGCACTGTTGCAGAAGATCAAAGAATGCATGCTTCAATGTGGATTGCTTCTCAGGGTCAAGAAAACAAAGATTCTTACCACAGGACTTATAGGCAACATCATAGTGGATGGAGAGGAGATTTAAACTGTCAACAGCTTCATCTTGGTTGGAACCACAATTAACGCCAAAAATGAACAATTGTGTTGATTAACACAATTAACAATTAATTACTAGCAGTCAGGAAATCAAGAGACACATTGTACTAGGAAAATCTGCAATTAGGGAACTCTCCAAATTATGGAAGAGTAATGATGTCTTTTTGAGGACTAATGTTTGTCTGATTCAGGCCATAGTCTTTCTAATCACTTGCTGTGCATCTAAGAGCTGGACAATGGATAAGGGTGACAGAAGAATTGATGCCTTTGAGCTGCTGGGTTGGAGAAGAGCACTGGACACTCCATGGATGGCCAAAAGAACAAACAAGTATGTCTTGGAGAGGGTGCAGCCGGAGTGCTCTTTGAAGGCAAGAATAATGAGGCTTCACCTCACCTCACATGCTTTGGGCATGTTGCTAGGAGGGACTGTTCCTTGGAGAAGGACATGATGCTGGGAAGGGTGAAGTGTTGGCAAAGGAGAGAAAGACCCTCCACCAGGCGGATTGACACAATGACCGCTACAATGGGCTCTCGTGTGTCAGGAAGTGTGAGGATGGCACAGGATGTCACAGGTGTCAGATCTTTTGTTCACAAGGTCTCTACGAGTCATACTTGACTTGAGGGCACCTAACAACAACAACAACAACAAATCTTTACTGGAGCAGATGGTTTCATCTTTCTCTCACAGAGCAGTTGGTGAATTTAAAAATCTCACCTTTTGTTTAACAGCCAAATGCTAAGACCTTACCAGTAAATCGTGTAATTCAAGACTCCTAGTATAGAACATAACATAGAGGTAATAAGTAATTAAAGCTGCGACCCAAGCTTTTTGCAATATCTCTTAGCAATCATTTCTTCTCAGACCTACTTTCTGCATAACTTACAGCTTCTTTCACATCTTTTTTCCCCCTAAGCTGTACAAACTATTTCTCCCCAGCTTTATCCATATTGCTCTTGACCTTGAATCTTTGCTCTTTTTCCCATTCCCTCGGTTCTGCAAAGGAAATGGTCAGTGCTACAGCATTTCTTAAGGTAGGGAGGTGGGAGAAATGTGACAAAAGAGAAATCTTCTTCAGAAAGCTAGAGTCACTCATAAAATATTTTTTTTGCATGTGTCATAAATTCCTGAACACAGATGCTCTAGACTGTATTTACTTGTATTTAAAACAATATTTATCCTTTAAGGAGAACTTTTGGCATAGTGCAGGGGGTGGACTGCTAACTAAAAGTCTGGCAGTTCAAATCTACCAATTACTCCAGGGTAAAATATGGACAGCCTCTTCTCATAAAGTGTTAACAGGCTTGGACGTCCAGTGGGTCATCAATTAGGAACCTGACAACCACTCGTGTTTTTAAAAATTCCTTTTAGAGTTCCTTGATGGAAATTGTCAACCGAGGAGACTACTAACTGAAAGACCAAAGATTTAAGTTCCTCTAGAGAAGCCTCAGAAGGCCTGATGATCTGTTGTTGGTGTGTGCTGGTGAGTCGCAACTGACCCATACCTGCTTCTCCGAGGGGCTTTCAGAGGCAATAAATCACATGGGAGGAGATTTCCCATTCCTCTTCCACAGTGCAACTGGTGGATTTGAACAACATAACTTTGGGATTGTAACATAGCCTCTTAACACTGTTGTTGCTGTTGTTAGGTGGCATCTAGTTGAGTATTACTCTTAGCGACCCTATGAACAACGTATCTGAACTTTCTTCCATCCTGTGCCCTCCTCATGCTTCCTGACATACTCGAGCTCACTGCAGAAATTAACATATCAGTCCACTTGGTTGAGGGTCTTCCTCTCTTTCACCGACCTTCTACCTTTTCCAGCATAATATCCCTCACCAAGGAATAGCCTCTCCTAGCAGCATGCCCGAAGTATGTAAGGTGAAACTTACCTTGTTGATATGTGTCGTTTGAGTCACCTACAACTCATAGCGATCCTATGTACAACAGCTTTGCAACCAGTCTCACTGACTCCTGACACACCTACCCCCATTGCTCTAGTTACTGTTTCAATCCATCTTATCTGGGGTCTTCCTTTCGTGCACTGTCCATCCACCCTTCTGAGCTTGATGTCCTTCTCCAAGGATTAGTCCCTCCAGGCTACATGTCCAAAGTATGTGAGACAAAGCTTCAATATCCTAGCCTCCAAGGAGAAACTTGGTTTCACCCTCTCCAAGACAGACCTATTTGTTTTCTTGGCAGTCCATGGTACGTTCAAGACTTTTCTCCAGCACCACAACACAAAGGCATCATTTCTTCTTCCTTAGTCATTGTCCACCTCTCTTATGCATAGCAAATAATTGCGAAGACCATGCTTGGGTCACCTTAATCTCTAGATTGACATCGTTGCTTCTTAGTACTCTGGAGAGGTCCCTGACAGCAGATTTACCTAATGCAATTCGTCTTTTGATTTCCTGACTGCTGGTGCCAAGAGTGTTGATTGTGGAGCTGAGCAACATGTAATTGTTAACAATACCAATTTCTTCTCCATCCATCATGGTGCTGCCAATTGGCCCAGTGGTGAGAATCTTTGTCTTCTTGATGTTGCACTTTAATCCATACTGAAGACTACGGTCCTTGGCCTTCAGCAAGTGCTTCAGGTTTCCTCTGTTTCAGCAAATAAGGTTATGTCATCTGCATAATACAGGTTGTTGATGAGTCTTCCTTCAATCTAAATGCCACATTCCTCCTCAGAAACCCCAGCCTCCTGAATGATCTGTCCTGCATATAGACTGAAAAAGTATGGGGATAGGATGCATCCCTGACACACTCCTTTCCTGATTTTGAACACGGCCACTAAAAAAATCAACCACTGAAAACCTTAAGGAGCACATGGGGTCTCCATAAGTCCAAATTGTTTTGCTTTCATGTCTATTAATCATTCACACACTGCAACTTAAAGGTCACGTGTATATGGAGAACAGGGGAGAAAACCCCCCCTGATATATAAAGGACATATATAACTGTATTAAACATAATACAGTTCAACCTCCTTAAAAAATAAAGGGATAACGTTTTTTAAAAATGTCTCTTGAGGGCCCGAGGTCTAGTTGAATATGGGGGCATGACTGGCAACCAAGTTCTAAATGGAAGTAGGGGAGAGAAAGAGGAACACAGCCTGGGTGAACCAACCAGGACTCCTAACAGGACATCTAGGAGGAGTCTGGAGTGCTGCAGCAGAAAAGAACATGTTTCCATGGGAATACTGACATCAGCCAATCCCACAGCAGCTAGCCTCACACTGAAGCTGAGAGTTTATAAAAAAGGTCAGGGAGTACTGAGCGGAGTAGTGGGCGGTCCCTGCCCAAGGGGCACCCTGTCTCTTCTTCCCTTTTCCTCCTGCCTTTCCTTACCCTCTCGCCTGTGACATGCACACTAGACTGCTAATAACTAAGCAAGTTCAGAAATCAATCCCTAGTCCTGCCAAAATGCTCCTTTGCCTTAATAAACTTTCTTTTTCACAAGGAAAGTTGATGCCTTTGAGCTGTGGTGCTGGAGAAGAGTACTGAGTGTACCGTGGACAGCTAGGAAAACAAACAAGTTCATCCTGGAGAAGGTGAAGCCAGGCTACTCCTTGGAGGCAAGGATTCTGGGGCTTTGTCTGACATACTTTGGACATGTTGTAAGGAGGGACAGGTCCTTGGAGAGGGACATCATGCTTGGGAGGGTGGAAGGACAGCGCAGGAGAGGAAGACCCTTAATGTGATGGATTGGTTCAGTGACTGTGGTAATGGGATACGTGTATCAGAGATGGTGAGATTGGCAAGGGATAGAGCAGGGTTGAGGGCTATTGTACATAGGGTCGCTATGAGTCACAAGCGACTCAATGGCACATAACAACAACAATGACTACATTGCCCACCTCTCCTTATTACCATCACCAAGACCCACTATTTTTCCAGGGCCTATCTAGTTTCCCCTGTGAGTTTTGGAGAGATTTTGAGAACTCTACTGTGGAGGTTGGGCTCTATGAGGAGAAGTGTGGAGTCAGGATTGGTGGAAGCTCTATCAACAATCTGCGTTATGCAGATGACACAACCCTGTTTGCTGAAACTGAGGAGGATCTGAAGTGCTTGCTGCAGAGGGTCAAGGACTGCAGCCTTCAGTATGGATTGAGGCTCAATGTCAAGAAGACAAAGATTCTCACCACTGGATCAACTGGCAGCATCAGGATAGACGGTGAAGAGATTGAGATTGTTAACAACTTTAGACTGCTTGGCTCCACAGTCAACACTCTTGGCACCAGTAGCCAGGAAATCAAGACACATATTGCCATGGGAAAGTCTCCTGTTAGGGACCTCTCCAGTGTATTGAAGAGCAATGATGTCCCTCTGGAGACTAAAGTGCATCTGATACAGGCTATGATGTTTGCAATCACTTATTATTCATCAGTGAGTTTGGACAATGACTAGCAAGGATAGAAGGAGAATTGATGCCTTTGAGATCTGGTGCTGGAGAAGAGTATTGAATGTATTATTGACCGCCAAGAAAACAAACAGATTCATCCTAGAGAGGGTTAAACCAGTGTGCTCCTTGGAGGGAAGGATTCTGAGGCTTCATCTGACATACTTTGGACGTGTTGTAAGGAGGGACTAGTCCTTGGAGAGGGACATCATGATTGGGAGGGTGGATGGATGGCGCAAGAGGGGAAGACCCTCTGGGAGGTGGATTGATTCAGTGACTGGGGTAATCGGGATGGGTGTGTCAGAGGCAGTGAGATTGGCACAGAATAGAGCAGGGTTTAGGGCTGTTACACATAGGGTCTCAATGAATCATAAACGACTCGATGGCACATAACAACAACACAACAACCTTTGGGAACTCTGGTCGCCTAGTAGCAAGAAGCTGCACTGCAATCCCAAAGGCACGTGGTTCAAGTCCACTAGCTGCTCCACAGGAAAAGGATGGGCCATGTCTTCCCATGTGATTAACTGCCTCTGGAAACCTGGAGCGTCAGCGATAGATCAGTCAGTTCCAATATGACAGTACACAACAACCACCACTTTTGGGTTTGTGGCACAGCTTCATGCCTCCCACTCAATAAAACATTCTTCTCCTGGCTCTCTGGCCCTTGTAAGGGAGATGCTTTTGGTCTGGGGTAGTGTGGTGGTGCCTGGCTCATTCTTCTCTGAAGCATTTGGAGCAAGTACTCACAGAGCCGGCTCTCAATGCTGTTAACAAGGCTGATAATCCAAAATGGGCCCCTCAGAGGGCTACAGGGCGGATGCTACACCAGAAAGTATCCTATTTAAAAGAAACAAACAGGGCTGGAGAAATGCCAGAGCCTGCTTTGTTTTGGTTTTGTTGTGTGTGCACATTTAAGTAAAAACCAAAATAAAACCTGTTGCCAGTGAACTAGATCCTGACTCACTGTATCCTCCCAGGACAAGGTGGAATGTTCCATAGGTTTCCCAAGTCTTTCGTCTGTATGAAAGCCTACTGCCTTATCTGTTCTTGTGTATCACTGAGGCTTAACTGACCTATCACTGACCCTCTACTGGGTTTTCAGAAGCAGTAAATTCCACTGGTGGAGATGAAGGATCAGCTAAAGAGAAAAAAACAACAACCCCAAAACCCAATGAGATAGTTACTGCAACAACGGGCTCAAGTGTGTCAGAGATGATGAGAATGGCATAGGATAGGCCATGGTTCAGGTCTGTTGTTGGGTTTTAAAATAGAAAGAGAAGAGGCAGCCCTACACTGCCTGCTGGGCCCTATACTATTCAGTGTCCTGAAGAAACAGCCTACGGTGTCTGCTGTGTGCTAGGACCTGGGCTGTAAGGTGGTGGCAGACTAAAGTTTTGCGCTGTGACCCACAGACACAGTTCACAGCCACCAGCTGCTCAGCAGGAAAGAGATGGACAATCTCCTCTGGTGCCATGTACAGCCTCTAAAATACCACTGGAGGGTCAGCTACAAGTCAGTTCCAACTCTACGATACACAATATATCGCAGAAAAACTCAAAGAATCCATTAGTAAAACTCTATTTTCTGGCTACTGGCCAACGTTCTTCAGAACTAATCCTGAGCCACCGAAAGTTGTCATTGTTGTTAGATGCTGTTGAGTCTAGTACAACTCATAGCGACCCTAAAATAAAAGATCTGAATTGTGTTCTATCTTGCACCATCCTCACACTTCCTGACACGCAAGAGCCCATTGGAGGGGGGGAAAAAGAGCCCATTACAGCAGTCACCGGGTCAATCCATACAGTTGAGGGTTTTCCTCTCCTTCACCAGTCCTCCACCCTTCCCAGTATCATGTCCTTCTACAAGGAATAACCTCTCCTAACAACATGCCCCAAAAATATGAGGTGAAACCTCATCATTCTTGCCTCCAAAGAGCACTCCAGCTGCACCCTCTTTAAGACATACCTGTTTCTTCTCTTGACCATCCATGAGATGTTCAGTGCTCTTCTCCAATATCACAGCCCAAAGGCATCAATTCTTTTCCTATCATCCCTACTCATTGTCCAACAAGTAATCAGAAAAACTATGGCCTGAATCAGATGCACGTTAGTCTTCAAACTGACATTACTACTCCTCAATAATTTGAAAAGGACCTTAACTGAAGATTTTCCCAGTGAAACGCATCTCCTTATTTCCTGACTGCTGGTACCAAGGGCTTTAATTGTGGATCCAAGCAAGATGAAGCTGTTGACAGTTTCAATCTCCTATCTATCCATAATGATGCTGCCTATTGGTCCAGTGGTAAGAATCTTTGTTTTCCTGACATTGAGATGCAATCCATACTGAAGGCTGCATTCCTTGATCTTCTACAACAAGTGCTTGTGCAAATTGCACAAGAGTGAGGCTCAGAGGATTAGGGGTAAAGAGTTTTAATGTGAGAGGAACTGCTTTACGGATGAAATTTCTGGTCAAGACAAGGCAGGGGGAGGCTAGGTGGGTTAACGAAAAAGGCTCGATTTGGCAGTTACTTAGCAATGTCTCTAAAGTCACACATTGTGCTTAACTTCCCTCGCTCCTTTTTATTATTAACAATCTCAATCTTCTTAAAAGGGTAATGTACCTAATAAAGTTTATATCTTAGGTTCCCTAGCAGTAAAAGAGGGTTATGTGATCTAGTTTTGTCCAATGAAATACAATATTTCTGGGTAGGCCTTCCAAAATAGTTTTACAAGGATAGCACACTCTTAATAAAGTGCAGAGGGAAAAACCCAAGAATTAAAAACCATAGAATTTCACAAACTTGCAAACATTAAAAATACAACCTAGAATATTCTCCTCAAACCTCGGCACCAGAGCTATGGTGGAGGGAGGGATCACATTACCAGTAACAAGAATAGATTTTCTCTACTTCCCAACCCCAAGATTTATAAATTTCTTTACTAATAAACTAGGGGTAGTGGCGTTGGCACAGCCTTGGGAAACACTGTTACATGGCGTTTGACAAATTCCATGTAAAGCTAAATGCTGACAGAGAGCATCAACAACTGCATAAAACAAAGTTGAAAAGGCCTTTAAGGGAATTTAATGGGATACTCTACTGGCATGATTCTAGTTTCTTTTTAAAGCTATCCAGTTTCATCTGAGGCCCTTTCCCTTGCTACTTCTTCCTGAGAACATAATCCTTGGATAACCATTAACACTGCTCAATTATCATTTTCCCTCTCATCCTATGTTCCTCTTGCCTGACTTCTGCCACAATTAAAACTCAAAACAAAACACCAAACAAAAAGTCCCAAACTCAAACTTATTGCAGTTGAGTTTACCAACTCATCGCTGGTAAAAAGCCTCCAGTGAGTTTTTGGAAGCTGTAAATCGCATAGGAGGCCTTTCTCCCAAGGAGCCACTGGTAGCTTTGAGCTTCCCAAGAGGCACTTGCTTTTGGATTAGCAGTGCAGACAGTGTCCTATGGAACATGATATCAGAGCTTCTCTATTTTATGCAATTCATGATGACAAATCCTATCTGAAATGATCTTATTTACCTTATTATTGTTGCTGTGTGCCACTGAGTCAGAATCAACTCCTAGCTAACCCTCTGGTGGGTCTTCAGAGGCAGTAAATTGCATGGGTGGAGACTGCCCATCCTTCTCCCACGGAACAACTGGTAGATTTATACCATGTGACTTTGGGATTTCAGTGACGTACTACTAGGTCACTAGAGAGTGTGAAACCAAGTTTCTCTTTGGAGGCAAGGATTTTGAAACTTCATCTCAAATACTTTGGGCACATAGCCAGGAGGGACCAGTCCTTTGAAAAGGATAGCATGTTTGGAAGGACCGAGGGACTGCAGAGGAGAGGAAGACCCCGCGTGAGATGAATTGACACAGGAACTTGAGCGATAGGATTAAGTGTATCAGAGTCAGTGAAACTAGCTCAGGGCAGAACTAAGTTGTACATAGGGTCACTATGGGTCTCAGGTGATTCGACAGCACATAACACAAAAGTAAATACACTAAATAAAACCATTCATAGTGACTACTTACTTCAGAGTAGAACTGTTCTGAGGGTTTTCAGTTGCTGAAATCTTCTAGATACAGATAACAGAATCATAGAATAGTTGTAGATTTGATGAAATATAGCTTCAGTGCTTTCATGTTTCAATCTGACATTCTTTTTTGTCTATATTTTAT
>NW_006399759.1:22822797-22845870 GCF_000299155.1 Elephantulus edwardii | reverse complement strand
CTTTTTTCTTACTACATATATACACTTTAGATCAAGGCTCTATGCTAGGACTCAGCTGGTTTTTCTCAGAGCCTGGGTTTCAGTAAATGTTTTGGGGGATGAACAGGATTATTTCCATTTATTTAACTATAGTGGGATTTGAGCCATAGGTACTTAAATACAGAGTATTAGGGATAAAGTTATGTCCCATAAAAACATGTGGAAACTTGACTCTCGGGATTATGGAGTCATGATCCATTTTATCATCTGTTGTAATTATCTTATGTGCTGTAAATTCTAACTTCAGGAAGTTAATGAGGCAGGACACAGTTTGGCTATTTCTTGAGTCAATCTCTTGAGATCTAGCCGATAAAATAGGAAAGCAGAGATCAGAGGGACCTCAATATCACAAAAAAAAAGAGAGAATTGAGAGAACATATCTTTTGGATCCTGGTGCAGATAATTTCCTAGACCCAGGGAAGACTTACACCAACATACATGAGCCTCTTTAAGGGAGCTCTGGTGGCCTAGGGGAGAGTTGCATTGCCAACTCAAAGGCAGGTGGTCTGAATCTATTGGCTACTACTTGTGAGTAGGACGGACAAGCTCCTCTTAGATAATTTACTGTCTCTGAAAACCCACTGTAAGGTCAGCTGTAATTTAATAGAAATGAACAAAGAGGCCATAGATGGCTGGAAGGAGACAAAGATCTTTCTTCAGAGCTGACCCAGAAAAAGCCTTTCTCCAAATTTCTCCTAAACTGTGAGAAAATAAATTTGTTTGTAAAAGTTAGCTCTTTGTGTTACAGCAGCGCTCAATAAGTAATACATGGAACGGGACAAGGCAGGTGGGAGGCAAAGGGAGAAAGGAAAAAGCTTCACCCTAAAGGTCAATTCCAATGGCCAGAGGTCTCCAGGGTCATTTGTTGCCTACAAGTTACATATGCACATGCATACACCCACTATAAGCTATGAATTTAGATATCTTCAGCTATCTGTAGAACAGAAATAGGAGTGTGATTTTGGAAAAAACGGTTTTCTTGATAAAAGATGCTCATATTTTATTATAAATGGCCAAGATGATGGTTTTTGATGAGATGCGTTCTCTCCTGTGGGAGAAATCAACATTTCTTGTGGATTAACACAAGTGGGATGAAGTATGCATATCATTCCAAGGAAGTTTTTCCTCATAGTGTCCTTGTCTCACTTTGGTAATCTCTGAATTCAGTTGCAGCAGTTTGGGGTTTTTTTTGTGTTTTGGTGTGTTTTTTGTTTGTTTGTTTGTTTTAATTCATCTTTAGGGAGTAGAGAGAAATCAGTTGTTTAGATCTCAAGTTTCTGGAAAGAATTCTACAAAATCTTACACAGACCGTTCTTCTACAGAGCTTTAAATTCTAGATTCTAACAAATTTGACTTCTTCCTTACATAAATTGGAATCAACATTTAAACAGAAAATGTGGGGAGATATGATGTCCTATCTGAGGAATTAATAGTTTTTACTGTATGAGTGGCATCAATTATTTTTTAGGGTAGGGAAACTTCTGTATTATTTTACTAAGATGGTCTAATAGGCAAAGTGCCTTTATTTAGATGGGTATTACCAAGTCTGGATATACTGGAATGTAACAGACTTACCAGTTATCTGATTGCCAGAAATAGAGTTATACAAAGCAAATCTGACAGGGGCTCCTTGGAATTGCATATTACTGTACTGCAGTGGGAAGGATGACTACAGAAATTGAAACCTTTAAAAAAAAAAAACCACAAAGTTGGCTACGCTCATAAACACTATCTTGGCAAATCAACACTTTTCACTGAGATTTATTTAGTCTTATCAAGTTAAACTAGAGACTGTCATGAACATTGTTCTGTAATGTAGGTTCATTAACTCAAACTCTTCCTTTGGATGACTTACATATTATCAAGGAAGACCTCTTACTAGATGACTTGACCCAGGGATTTTAGCAAGGAGCTTTAGCATATTCAAGATTGTGAGGTTGGCGCAGGACAGGGCTAGGTTCCGATCTGTTGTTCATATGATTGTTATGAGTCATAGTCAACTTGACAGCACTTGACAACATACATAATCAAGGTCAAAAGATTTAATGAAAGAGCAAAAGACTATAGACTTCAATTTTGAGTTCAGTAGTTAGATGTCACTGTGTTGATGCTGGTTCATGGTGACTCCATCCATGTACATAGGACTTCTCCAGAATGTTTGAGGCTGTGATGTTTTAGGAAGCAAATCCCCAGGCCTGTCTCCTATGGTGCACGTGGGTGAACATCAACCAAACTGCCACCTTTCATCTCAGAGTCAAATGCTTAGTTATCTACTCCACTCAGAGACTTCATCATTTAGGTCTAATGATTTTGAAAATTTGTATAAGATATTGGTAAAATTTTATATAAAGATACATGATGTAATATACGATTGCTTTTAGGGATATTCACAATATAGAGTGCAATAGAGAAAACATTGCACATTCTAGGCATAGGCCTGTCATAAAGATATGAAGCAAAGTCTGTAAGTATTGAACTGTCATTTTACTTTGTCTCATTGCTTGTACTGACAGTGGGTTTGTAGGCCAAATCCTAAGTTTTAAAGAATGTAATACAAAATAGTAAAACATGGTACAACACGGGAGAGCCTTGAGAACATTATGTTAAGTGAAATATCTCAGTCACAAAAGGATAAATATTGCTTAGCACCGCTGTTCTAAAATAGGGCAGACCTGAGGGGCTTGGAGGAGGAATGTGGGAGGGGTGGACAGATAATGAACACTGATCTGCAACAGATAGGGAGAAGACTATTTGAAAGGAATATATGATTATTCCTTATGAGAACAGTTTGGACCAAGGGGAGCATTGTGAGGGGTAGAGGAGGGCAAGAGAAGGGGGAGAAAATGTGCAATAATGAATTAAATAAAAAATATTTAAAACGTAGATTTCAAATATAAAAAGATGAATGTGCTACAGCTGTTTTTTTTAATTTTTATACTAGTTTATTAACGAAATTCAAATACATTGTTTTCCATATCATATTCTTCCAGTTTTCCTCAGCCCCACCCATCAAACTGTACAATCACATGATTAATCTACAGCTGTTTTGAATTAAGATTTTTTCTAAGTTATTTTGGTTTCCCTCTTGCCCAATTATCTAGCACAAGATAAATCTGCCTTTAAAAATTAGTTTACTTGGTCATTAACCTGTCCATTGGCTACACTGAGCAAGTCCATTAGAGCAGAAAAAAGCAGATGAAAAGCCTACTCACATCTTCCAATAATGCATATCCTTTCTTTATGAAGGTAAACATTTTCACTTCAAATCTCCTGACATGGGAAGGAAACTTTACCGGCGGAAAAGTTCACCAGGTGGAAGACAGTTTCATGGGAATCTCCAGCATTGGCACAGTTTATAAAAGGTACAAAGATAGCTATTAAGATCCAGTGAAAGGGTAAATCAGATAACATTTGCTGTTAAAAGTCTTGATTTCAATCCAGAGTACATTCTTAAATGATTCTTATCTGAAGTTCACACAAAAGTAAAGCTCACACTTCAGACACTGAATTCCAAAATGATACAATAATACAAACATGCTAAGTTTTGTGGAATTTGAAGTCAATTTTATATTTTACTTTTCCTTCATTAAAAATGCTTGTCGTAAATGTCAATGAGACAAAAACCAATGTTGTTTTTATGTGCCATCAAGTCGCCTATGACTCATAGTGACCCAATGTATATCAGCCCTAAACCCTGCTCTGTCCTGTGCCAATCAATAAAGAATGCAAATAGAGAAGTGAAAGCTAGCTAGAAAAGGATGTGTAATCTCCTCCTTCCATGTGATGAACTGCCTCTGAAAACCCTCAGGAGGGTCAGCTATGGGTCCGGTTCTGACTGTGCGGTACACAACAACAATGAGCAAGTAGTTTAATCCCAAACCCACTATGACTGCAGTCCAGGTGACTGATTTATAGCTGTCATAAAGAACAGAGCAGAACTGTACTATAGAGTTTCTAAAACTGCAAATCTACACAAGATGGCCATTATCTTTCTCCCTTTGAGTAGGGGGTGAGTCTAAACTATGAACTGTTTGTTTAATAACCAAATACTTTAACCACTGAGTAACAAGGGCTCCTTAGTGTAATCCCTAGTAGAATATACAGTGTCTGCCTCTGAATCTTCTATAAGCCAAAGCAGGAAAGAATGTATATATCTCTTTTTAGACAAGGGTATAAAAATAAGTTTCATGGAACTGAGTGCTAAAAGGAACTTGCCTCTGAAAGTCCAATTCATTTGATTCCTTGATTTTTTTTATAGCATCCTAGAAGGTGCAGAGATGTGATGTTTCACAGCAATTCTGAATATTACAAATAATAGCATAATTTGTTCTCAGAGAAAAATCACTGAAATAGAGAATAAGAGTTCAATTGGCCATGTTTCTGACTTTTAGGCAGAAAAAGTCTTTTGCACTTTATTTCATTAATCTCTGGATATTTTAGCACAGATAAGTTTCTGAAAATAGATTCTTTACAATAATTTTGATTTCTTGGTCTCTGCTCAGATGTCACCTTGTCCATAGCACTACCTGGTTACAACAACCCGTTAGCCAGTGTTGTACTCTATCAGAGCATTACATTATGTGTGTCTTCCCTAAATGAAAGTTGACTCAAATGTGAAGCATTTGTTATGTTCAGGGTTAAATTCCTAGTATACAGACCAGTACTTGATGCTTAATGAGTTTGAATGATTGAACTCTTAGCTATCATTAGGAGTCATTGAGTCAGCTAAAACTCATAGTGATCCTATGAACAACAGATCAAAACTTTAAAATTGAGTCTCTATTAGCACTGGACTCAAGCATCTCACATTCTATATTATTATTCATCATTGTCTAAATCAAGGGAAGAAAGAAAATCTTTTTAATTTCTGCATGACTTGGGGATGGAGATGGAAAAGAATACACAAAGAGAATGCATAGAAGCAGTTTAAGGTAAGCAGAAAATAAATTAGGAATGTGGAAATTATCAGACAATATAATTGACATCACATTCAATGAAAATACTGCTAAAGACTATTAAAAAATGGCTGAAACAATATATAGATAAGGAACTACCAGAAGTTCAAGCAGAAGTTAGTAAAGGCTGTTGCACCAGGGCTATCATTGCTGAAGTCAGATGGATCCTGACTGAAAGAAAATAAGGAATACTGGAAGAACGTCTGTATATGCTTTATTGACTATGCAAAGGCATTTGAGTGTGTGGATCATGACAAGTTTTGGCTGACACTGAGAAGACAGGGAAACCCAGAGCACTTGAACCAGGAAGTTATGTACGAATGGAGCAGGGGAGGACTGCATGGCTTGGAATTGGGAAGAGAGTACATCAGGAATGTATTCTATTTCCATACCTGTTCAGTCTATATGCTGAACAAATTATCCAAGAAACTGTACTCTTTGAGGAGGAATGTGGCATCGGGATTGGAGGGAGACTCATCAATAACCTGTATTATGCAGATGACACAACTTTGCTTGCTCAAAGTGAGCAAAGGTCTTGAGGCATTTGTTGCAGAAGATCAAGGAATGCAGCCTGCAGTATGGATTGCATCTCAATGTCAGGAAAACAAAGATTCTTACCACTGGACCTATAGGCAGTGTCATTATGGATGGAGAGAAAATTGAAACTGTCAACAGCTTTATCTTGCTTGGATCCACAATTAAAGCCCTTGGTACCAGCAATCAGGAAATAAAGAGATACATTGCACTAGAAAAATCTGCAGTTAGGGACCTTTCCAAATTACTGAGCAGTAGTAATGTCAGTTTGAAGACTAATGTGCATCTGATTCAGGCCATAGTCTTTCTGATTACTATCTATGCACCTGACAGCTGGACAATGAATAAGGATAACAGAAAAAGAATTGATGCCCTTGAACTATGATGTTGGAAAAAAGCACTGAACATCCCATGGATGGCCAAGAGAACTAAGGTATGTATTTTGGAAAAGGTGCAGCCAGAGTGCTCTTTGGAGGCAAGAATGATGAGGCTTTGCCTCACATGCTTTGGGCAAGTTGCTAGGAGGTGCTATTCCTTGGAGAAGGATGCGATGTTGGGAAGGGTGGAGAGTCGGTAAGGAGAAGAAGACCCTCAACCAGGTGGATTGACACTGTGATTGCTGCAATGAGCTCTTGTGTGTCAGAAAGTGTGAGGATGGCGCAGAATAGGAGGATTCAGATCTTTTGTTCATAGGGTCGTTATGAGTTGTGTTTGACTCTGTAGCATCTAACAACAACATACCATAAGTATGTTAATCTTTAGACTGATAGCCTTTCTTTTTAGCACTTTGGAGAATATGAAGACTAAGGTGTTCCTTATTCAAGCCATAGTGTTTTCAATTGCTTCATATACATCTGAAAATTGGACAGTGTGTAAGGATGACAGAAGAAGAATGGATCCTTTGAATTGTGGTGTTGGTAAAGAATACTGACTGAACTGTCAAAAGAACAAACAAGTCTGTCTTGGAGGCAGTGTAATCAAGGTACTCTCAAGGGATAAGCACGCTGGAACTTCATCTTACACACTTTGGCCATGTTGTCAGGAGGGGCTGGTCCTTGGAAAAAGACACCATGCTGGGAAAGGTAAAGGGTCAGCAAAAGAAGACAATGCTCAAAGAGACAGGTTGACACAGTGGCTGGAACAATGGCCTCGAGCATGTTAGAGATTGTGCTGAAGGTTCAGATCTGTTGTCTGCAGGGAAGCTATGAGTCAGAGTCAACTCAACAACACCTAACAACATAATCCTGAGTACCCTGATTAACATAAGCATTTGAACACTGGACTACTACCCAAAAGTTTGGCAACTCAAACCCACGCAGCAGATTGACAGGTTGGTGATCTATGCTGAAAAAGTCACAGTCTTGCAACTGTAAGGAGTAGGAGCCCTTGTAGTTTGGTGGTGAAGAACTGCACCGCCAACTCAAAGGCAGGTGATTCAAATCCACTAGCTGTAGGAATATAGGAAATCACCTCCTGAATGATCTACAGTGTCTAAAAACCCACTGGTGGGTCAGCTATGAGTCAGTTCTAACCCAACAGCAAAAACCAATAGATCCACCTTGCACACATTAAGTTTCCATAAGTTGGAAACAATAAGATGACAACTAGCAAAAACATACCCTACACATTATGCTGATAGAGTAGATACTCAAGTCACTGATCTAGAAAATATCATAGTGATTTACATTTGTTGCCAATATGAAGCAGTCATACTTACCTATTAATAATTATGTCCCACTGTGGACTGCTTTTGGGATCAGCAACTATGGTAGACCAAGAGTCCTCTAAAAATAGCTCTAACTATGGGTCTTCAGAACACAGAAGCTCAAGTTCAAAGAAAAAAGATTCTTTTAAATATTTCACACCTGGGTATTCCATATCCTTGCAGAATTCTGAATACAATGAATCTGTAAGAGTCAGGTTAAAATGAATTCTTTTGATCAAAGGCTTAATAAGAAAATTTTTGTTTTTTAAAATAATTGTTGCTAGTTCAACAACTGTGATATAATGAAAATGAAATTAAAATCAGAATACTTAGGTGTGAGGAACCCTGTGAAATATGTGTGAAAAAACATCATTCACCCAGAGAACATTGTTTTTCTCAACTTTCCTGCCATACTGCCTCTGATTATTTTTTGTTATCATTCTGTATTAGTTAAGGATGCTATGGGCACAATATTGAATGATCCACTAAAAGATGATGGAAGTCATTGTACTAAAGAGAATTGGCTGACACAGAATTCATAAAACAATGTATCAAGAGGCAATTGTAATTAAGGAGGAAATTCAAGCTGCTCTTTAGGAACTAGCAGAAAATACAAGGTACCAGAAATTGATGGAATACTAAGGGACATATTTTCAACAGACAAATGCTACCTTAGACGTGCTCACCAAGTTGGGCCAAGAAATCTGGAGAACAGCTCCCTGAACAGCTGACTGGAAGAGATGCATATTTGTTTCCATTCCAAAAAAGGTTGACCCAACAGAGTGAAAATTAGTGAACAGTATCACTGATATCACATACAAGCAAAATTCTGCTGAAGATTATTCAAAAATTACTGGAACAGCACATCAACTGAGAACTACCAGAAATACAGGACAGGTTTAAAAGAAGCTCTGGCACTGGAGACATTATTGCCAAAGTCAGATGGATCTTGGCTGAAAGCAAAGAGTGTGGATCACAGAAAAATTGTAGCTAACATTGAGCAGAATAGAAATCGAGAACACTTGAAGGTGTTTACGTGAAACCTATACATGGACCAGGAAGCAGTCCTCAGAACAGAGCAAAGAAACACTGCATGGTTCAAATCAGGAAAGGGGTGTGCCAGGGATGTTTTCTGTATCCATACCTTTTCAATCTATATGTGGAACAGATCATTCAGGCAGTGGGACTTTATGAAGAGGAATGTGGCATTAAGATTGGAGGAAGACTCGCCAGCAATCTGCATTACTTACATGACACAACTTTACTCCCCAAAACTGAAGAGGATCTGAAGTGTTTGCTGCAGAAGGTCAAGGACAGTAGTCTTTAATATAGATTAAAGCTCAACATCAAGAAGACAAAGATTCTCACCACTGGGCCAACTGGCAACACCATGATAGATGGAGAGATTGATGTTTATTTAAGCTTGGTTGGATCCACAATCAAGCCTCTTGGCACTAGCATTCGAGACATCAAAAGACAAGTTGCACTGGAGAAATGTGTCAGGGACCTCTCCAAATTGATGAAGAACAAAAATGTCAATTTGGAGACTAAGTGTGCCTGATTTAGGCCAAGGCTTTCACAATCATTTGCTATGCATCAAAGAGCCAGGCAATGATTAGGGATAATAGAATAACTGATGCCTTTTAGTTGTGGTTCTGGAGAAGAGTATTGAGCATGCCCTGGACCGCCAAGAGAACAAAGAGTTCTTTCCTGGAGAAGATGAAACCAGGCTGTTTCTTGGAGGCAAGGATTTTTAAATTCCTGTATCATATACATTGGGCATGTAGACAAGAGGAATCAGGCCCTGGAGAAGGACACCATGCTTGGAAAAGTGGAGGGGCACCCAGGAGAGAAGATCTCAGATGAGATGAATTGACACAGAAACTGGATCATTGGGGGTGGGTTTGTTGGAGACAGTGAGACTGGCTCAAAATAGGGCAAAATCCAGAGCTATTGTACATCGGGTTGCTATGAATTGCAGGCAACTTAAAGGCATGTAAACACATCCTAAATTATTGCTACTGCTTTTCCACTTTGACCATTGTTGTTGTCGTTGTTAAGTGCTGTTGAGTTGTAGCTGTCATAGTGACCCTATGAACACTTGTATGTTTGACCTGAACATTGTATGACTTTCATCTTTTCTCCAGGTTCATAGAGTTTCCAGAGACAAG
Source organism: Elephantulus edwardii (assembly GCF_000299155.1). Taxonomy (NCBI): domain Eukaryota; kingdom Metazoa; phylum Chordata; class Mammalia; order Macroscelidea; family Macroscelididae; genus Elephantulus; species Elephantulus edwardii. Next base: position 22,836,466 of record NW_006399759.1, on the reverse strand, counting down.
CTATTTCAGAAGTGGATGCCACTCCTGCTTCTAAGCTTTTTTTAATTGGAGAGCTCCACCAAACACTGTCCACCATGGGTAACCATTATCACATTGGATATACCAGTGTCACAGTGTGATTTGATACATCACAGCAACCACGAGTTACCTCTGTAAATCAAAATTCAGAGCTATTGTACATAGGGTTGCTATGAATCTCAGGCAACTTCATGGCACATAAACATATCCTAAATAATTACTACTGCTTTCCCACTTTGACTAATGACCATTAGTATCTTAATTAATAGTTGAGACTTAATTATTGGACACAACACAACTTTCCTTAGAAATTTAGGCTTTACCTGCACACACACATATGTATCTTATGAATTTGTTACAGATATGAGATGACTATATTTGGAAACAGAAGTGGCATCCACTTCCTAAGCAACACACCTCTGAAAACTATGAACTTTGAGAAATGATGATAGTTACAGAAAGGCTTCAGGCCTTTTGTTCATAGGGTTCCTAGGAGTCATGCTCAAGCTTACAGCAATCAACAACAAGAAGAAGTTTGTAAATATGTGAATAAATTTTATTTGTTCATAAAATATTCCTAGCAATAGAAACGTAAGTCATTAATGCTCTCTAGGTTTAATGTCAAATTGCATCATGAAAAAGGTTGTATCAAGTTTTATCACCAACAACAATATGACAGCATCTGTTTTACCACACCTTTGCCAGCAAGGGAGCTAGGTGGCATAGTCTATAGCATGTTCATTGCTAAACAAAAAGGTGCATGACTCTGGTGATTCATATCCAATGGCAGCTCTGTGAGAGGTAGACATTCACCTCGCCTTATGTTTTACAGCCACTGAAACCCAATTAGAGTCATTTTGAGTTGAAACTGACTCAGCCATATTGAGTTGAGTTTTGAGAACAAATAATCAACTTTGCTAAATATTTTCATTCAGTAGATTATCTGTACTTTTTAATTTGTATCTCCAATTCTAGTGAAAAATATTTATGTGTAGAGTATTTCCATTTTGAATGAATTAAATTCATCCACTGACCACTTTTTAATGACTATTGACAAGGTACTCATTAACAAGATTGGTTCATTTTAAGGATTTGTAAATGATTTGCACTATTCCCTTTAACCCATTTTAAAGCTAAGTTGCAGTCTTCCTAATTGATAAAACTATAGTAGCCCTCACTTACTTCAAGATAAATTGAAGAAAAATGAGACAAAACACACAAGAAAGATAATATAATGTTGTACAAGGCTCAGTGAAGTAACTTTTAGCCACCAGTTGAATTTTCTTCCCACACTACCATGAAAAACTTACCTTTGAATGCCTTAATGATCAAAGCAAGACGACCAAGTACCAGCTTAACGCTGGGTGCCAAATTCTTCTTTGGTTGATAATGAAATACGACTGTGTCATTGAGGAGATACCAGCAGGCACATTTTAGCCTAAGGAAAATATAATAGCATCTCCTTAAAAGGATACTCCTACACTCACCAGCTACACAGTTTATGAAGAAGTTTCCCCACCCACTCTTCTCTTCTTCTTCACAAAAACTAGATGAGGAGACAAAAGCTTTTTCTTGTGTTGTTGTTGTTGTTGTCATATGCTGTCAAGTTGCCTGCGACTCATAGAGACCCTATGTACAACAGCCCTCAACCCTGCTCTATCCCCTGACAATTTTATTGTCTCAGACACACCTACCCCCATTACTCTAGTGACTGAATCAACCCATCTCATTGAGGGTCTTATTCTCCTGAACTGTCCCACCACCCTCCCAAGCATGACGCCCCTCTCCAAGAACTGATCCTGCCTTGCAATATGTCCAAAGTATGTCAGATGAAGCTTCAGAATCTTTTCCTCCAAGCAGCATCCTGGCTTCACCTTCTCCAGAATGAACGTGTTTGTTTTCTTAACAGTCCAATGGTATATTTAATATTCTTCTCCAGCACCAAAGCTCAGTCATCAACTTCCTAAATGTTTCACTTCTTTGAAGTAGAACCCAAAATGAAAGTTTTCTAAAGAAATCTCTTCTTGCTCGCCTCCCCTCCACCTCCCCCAGCACCATCTTACTGGTACACAGGATCAGTTACTCCAGGTCTGAAGTAAAGGACATCATTCTCATAAATAAGGAAGTGATCTTCGAACTAGGGGCCAGGTAATACAGCATGAATCATGCATATAGCTTCATCTTCAATGGGAATGGAAACAGTACAAGGGGGAAAGCAGCTTACTTTCTGCTCGTTCTATAAGTGTTGACACTGAACACAAAGGTTGCATTTGTTTTGGTGACAACTGCTGGCTTGCAGCATTCATTCGTCTTGTAGAGTGAATTCTGATGGATCCAGACCTGGCGTTCCTTCCAGCTTCAAGGCAGTAACTCTCACAGAGCCATTAGACTTGCAATCTGGAAACATTTAACTAGATGAAGAGACACATTTCTGTAAACATTGTGAAACAGAGCAGTCTGAAGACCCTACCACTGAATGGCAGCCAGAAATGTGGATAGGATATATTGAATGTACCATTGAACTATAAAGGAAATCTCTGAGACCACTGTTGTTGTGTACCATAGAGTCAGAACTGACTCATAACCGACCCTCTGGCAGATTTTCAGAGGTAGTTAGTTAATCACACAGGAAGAGAGTGCCCATCCTTCCATGGAGCAGCCGATGGACTCGAGCAGTGTACCTTAGGGATTGCAGTACAGCTTCTTGTCAGTAGGCACCACAGCTCTCTCCTGAGGCCACTTATGAAGAAGTCACTGCTTTGAAACGGCTCTAGAATGGAGCTCAGCATTAGAAATGAAAGTATTGGTTTAAAAAACAAAGACCTTAATGTTAACACTTGTGTGATGACCAGAGATTTTTATCTTTAGGAGGCTGGTATTTGGAACAAGACTCTGGCATAGAATTTTGACTGTTTAACAGATAAATTTTCACTCATATTGGAAAGTTAGAAAAAGGATTTTAATCTACTAGTTTAAAAGATAAGAAAGCATGTCTATGAGGTCTGAATTCTTAGGGATAGGAAGTAGAAGAGAGAGAGAGAGAGAGAAAGTCTCCCATGTGAATTTATAACACTGCCTGTTATAATTTCTTTGGGATTTTTGTTTCCAATCCATATTTACTTTGGAAGCTCAACTGAGAAATATACATAGAAATGTTCTCCAGCTGGGAAGTCCAGGGTACTTCACAGAAAAAAAAAAGCACAACCCACCCCAAACCCCTCAAAACTTCTGTGGAGAAATTAATTGAAAAGTAGGCCATAAATAGAGATTACTATATGCAAAATTCTACTTAAAATATCCATAATATAAAAATACACAAAGAAATCTGTGAATGCTAAGTCATTAGGCAAAGAGCAGAATTTAAATTTCAAATAGAATAACTACAAATATAATTTATAAAGTTAATTGCATAAGTTGATATAATGATACCAAATATGAGACAACTCTAAAGCATTGTCAAGTAAAAATAGGAATCTTTGAAAAAGAGTCACCTAAGATTTCTAGACATTAAAATAAATTTGAAATGAAACTTAATGGAAAGTTAAAAAATTAGAAATAGTTAAATGGACTTTGAAAAGTAGCAGATAAATGGAAAGGATTTCCCCTCTTGAATAAGCTCAGATACAGAGAAAATGTGAAAAAGATGGCTTATAGTAAAAAAAAAAGGTATAATATTTGCATAATGTTATGTACCTCCAAGTGTGAACCAAATCATGGCTGCCCCTCCAGTGGGTTTCAGAGGCTGTTAATTGTATGGGAGGGAATTGTCTATCTTTCTCCCATGGAGCAGCTAGTGGATTTGAACTGCCCTCCTTTGGGTTGGCTGCACAAATCCTTATCAGTAGGCCATCAACACTTCACATGTGTAACGTTGTGTGCCATCAAGTTGGAACTGACTCACAGCTGACTTTCCAGCAGGCTGTACATTTTATGGGAGGAGAGTGCCAATCTTTCTTCCATGGAGTAACTTGTGGATTCCAACCATGTATCTTTTGGTTGGCTGTGCAGCTCCTTACCACTAAGCCACCAGAGCTCCCAATATGTGTAATAGAAGTTGCAAAATAAGGAGTAAAGTAATACATATATCAAGTTCGTCCTGGAGAGGGAGAAGATGGGCTGCTCCTTGGAGTCAAGGATTCTGAAGCTTCGTCTGACATATTTTGGGCATGTTGCAAGGAGGGACTGGTCCTTAGGGAGGGACATCATTCTTGGAAGGGTGGAGGGACGGCACAGGAGAGGAAGACCTCAATGAGATGGATTGATTCTGTGGTTGGGGTGGTGGGAGTAAGTGTGTCGGAGACAATGAGGTTGGCACAGGATAGAGCAGGGTTTAGGGCTCTTGTACATAGGGTCGCAATGAGTTGCAAGCGACTCAACAGTACATAACAGCAACAACAACATCTAGGTACGGAGTATTACGTTACAGCAATATAAAGATCTTACCTATTCTACAGAGGTCAGCTGTGAGTCATATAAAGAAGCATATAATGAAGGGGGAAAACTGTAAGAAAACCACAAAAAAGCCACCAAATTTATGTCTATTTTATCTGTCTTCAAACCTACTTATTGCATAAATTCATTTATCTTCATGGTATACGTCAGAGAGTTGGACAATGACTAGGGACGATAGAAAGATAATTGATGCCTTTGAGCTGCAGTGCTGGAGAAGAGTACTGAAGGTACTGTGAACTGCTAAGAAAGCAAACAGATTCATCCTGGAGAGGGTTAAACCAGGCTGCTCCTTGGAGGCAAGGATTCTGAGACTCCGTCTGACATACTTGGGACATGTTGTAAGGAGGAACAGGTCCTCCCATCATGCTTGGGAGGGTAGAGGGACAGCGCAGGAAGGGAAGGCCCTCTATGAGGTATATTGATTCAATGACTGGGTTAATTGGGATGGGTGTGTTGGAGACAGTGCGACTGGCATAGGACAGAATGGCACATAACAACAACAACATGGTTAGTTTTCCGTTAACTTCAAGGAATAGTATAGACTTGTAGGGAAAGAAAAAACACTAGCTGCAGATCAGTTCTGGCATCACACGATATGCAAGTCTATTTAGATATTGGTCCAAACTTTATCTGAAATAATTTTCCTCTGCTTTTGAGTTCTAGAGCTGACATAAGCTAGGTGATGTCACAGTTTTATGCATATATATCTGACATCTGGCCTTCTTTGTAATAAGTTGACTGCTGTTGCTGTTTACTGTCTAGTTGGTATTGACCCATAGCTGGTTCTCAAGTGAGTTTTCAGAGGCTCTTAATCACATGGGAGGGGATTGCCCATCTTTCTTCTACAGAACAGATGGTAGATTTGACCTGGTACCTTTGCATTGGTAGTGCACTTCCTTACCACTAAGCTATCAAAGGCTCCCTACATGTTGACTAGACCTTTTGAATAAACTCTTTATCATAGATTATTTTTATTATAAACAACGTGGCAAATTTTATTAGGAATGTAGGTGTTTTCAGGAATAGATGATATACCAATTGAGATATTTCAGCTAACAGATGCTGCCCTGGATTTGCTCACTAAGTTGTGCCAAGAAATCTGGAGAACAGCCACTTGGCCAACTGACTGGAAGAGATCTATATTTGTTCCCATTCCAAAGAAGGGTGAACCAATTGAGTGTGGAAACTACAGAACAATATCATTGATTTCACATGCAAGCAAGATTCTACTGAAGATTATCCAAAAACGACTGGAACAGGACATCAGCAGAGAACTGCCAGAAGTCCAGGCTGGGTTTAGAAGGGGTCGTGGTACTAGGGATATTGTAGCTGATGTTAGATGGATCTTAGCTGAAAGCAGGGAATACCAGAAGAATGTCTGTGTTTCATTGATTATGCAAAGGCGTTTGACTGTGTGGATCATAACAAACTGTGGCTGACTCTGAGAAGAATGGGAATCCCAAAACATTTAATCGTGCTAATGCAAAACCTATACTTGGACCAAGAGGCAGTTGTCAGAACAGAGCAGGGCAACACTGCATGGTTCAAAATTGGGAAGGGTGTACATCAGGGATGTGTCCTATCTCCATACCTTTTCAACCTGTATGCAGAGCAGATTATCCGAGAGGCTGGGCTCTATGAGGAGAAGCATGGCGTTAGGATTGGTGGATGATCTATCAACAATCTGCGTTATGCAGATGACACAACCTTGCTCCCTGAAACTGAGGAGGACCTCATGCACTTGCTGCAGAGGGTCAATGACTGCAGCTTTCAGTATGGACTGAGGCTCAATGTCAAGAAGACAAAGATTCTCACCACTGGATCAATTAGTAGCATCAGGATGGATGGCGAAGAGATTGAGATTGTTCACAGCTTCAGTTTGCTTGTCTCCATGGTCAACACTCTTGGCACCAGCAGCCAGGAAATAAAAAAACGTATTGCGATGGGAAAGTCTGCTGTTAGGGACCTCTCTAAAGTACTCAAGAGCAACGGTGTCTCTCTGGAGACTAAGGTCTGCCTGATACAGGTCCGTCTTTGTGATCACTTGTTATGCATCAGAGAGTTGGACAATGACTAAGGAGGATAGAAGGAGAACTGATGCCTTTGAGCTGTGGTGCTGGAGAAGAGTATTGAATGTACCATGGACTGTCAAGAAAACAAACAGATTTATCCTGGAGAGGGTTAAACTGGGCTGCTCCTTGGAGGCAAGGATTCTGGGGCTTCATCTGGCATAGTTTGGACATGTTGTAAGGAGAGTCCGGTCCTTGGAGAGGGACATCATGCTTGGGAGGGTGGAGGGACAGCGCAGGAGGGGAAAACCCTCTATGAGGTGGATTGATTCAGTGACTGGGGTAATCGGGATGGGTGTGTCAGAGGCAATGAGATTGGCCCAGAATAGAGCATGGTTTAGGGCTGTTGTACATAGGGTCACTATGAGTCGCAAGTGACTCGACGGCACATAACAACAACAACAACAGAAGTTTTCACTAATATAGAGTGATTATTTTTAGATGCCACTGAGTTGACTATGACTCAAAGCAACCTTATAAATCATGGACCTGAATCCTGATCTATTTTGTTTCATCCTCATTTTCTCTGATATACTTGAGCCAATTACTGTGCCCATCAATCTTGTTGAGGATCTTCCTCGACTGCATTGATCCTTGCTTTTACAAACATGTTGTCTTTCTCCAAAGATTGTTCCCTTCTTAAAACATACCCAAAGTATGTGAGACGAAGTTTACTATTCTTGCTTGTAAGGAACACCTTTGTCACACTATATTCAAGCCATATTTGTTTGTTCTTTTGGCAACCTTTGGAATATTCTCTTCTCCAACATTAAAACTCAAAGCCAGTGACTGATTTGATCACAAAAACTTGAGAAATCTAGAATATAGCCACCAAATTTCAATTTTTACCTCATGAGTGACATATCTTTACCTAATAGGTGGACATATCATTACCTCATAGGTGACATGTACTGAGAAATGAGGAACCTGTAAAGCTAGATGTCTTCCATTGTCCTGGAGTAAGTAACCATGCTTTGCTGCAGATTCAGGTTTCAATTGCAAGGAAGAGAGAAAAGGAATCCAGTCCTGGTCAACATTGCCTCTAGTTATGGAGAGTGAGAAATGGTCAGCATCACAATGGACTTCAGCGTGGGCCAACACTGGAAGCAGGTTAACATTGTTCAAGTCCACAAATCTTGCTTGGGGTGTGTGTATGAGTGTGTGTGGTGTAAGAGCTCACTTACCTACATCTCTAACAGGTAAGACTGTAACTACCAGAATTGTGAATATATTTGTGTCTACTTTGAAATTCAAGGTAATGTTCAGAATATACCTTCTGTTGTCTTCACCTGCATACTGAAAAGAAAATTGGTATTAGAGATTGTGATTATTTAAGAAAAATCAAGATAGATGGAGCCATAATACATACCGTAACTTCTATGCTTTAATATCAAAACCTACTTCAATAATAAATGTGTTGCTTCCATTAGCAAGCATTGTTTTGTTTATGCTATAGTCAGATGGTTCAGGTATTGGCACAGGAAAGACTGTCCTTTGCAATAATGTGCATTAACTCCACATCTGGGAGAAACGATCCTATAACAATGTTGAAGAGTTGAAGGCTGGTGCTGGTATCTGAGGGAAGAGGAAGTTACTGATAAATTTTCTACATAGCTATCACTATCTGATTAAAATTAGATCAAACCAAAGCCGCCTGTATGCCAGAAAATCTTACGGTTGATTATTATGGGTTCTTGGAAGTACAGAGGCATTGTTATGGCTTTGATCATGGTGTGGTTGGTTACACCCCAGTTATCATCCTCCCACCGGTGCTTCAGAAACAAGTTAATACTATAAATTATCCCTTAGTCCCATCTCTCACATGAATCTACAAGGAAATAATGCGACAAGGCAGACTAAAATGACAGTACATGCTTCTTTATAAGAAGTGCAGTTTTCTACAATACACAGTAAAATGTTGAACTTGATAGTTGAAATTGTAGAACACGGAATCTAGTTTTAACTGCAACTAGTAAAGTATCAAGTTGGTACAATTCCTCAGTTCCCTTTCTATCTTTCCTTCCGTGTGATTTACTGCCTCAGAAAAGCTGCTGGAGGGTCAGCTATGAGTCTGTTTTAACTCAACAGCACATAACAACATCTTTCTATCTTTAACAGGTATTATTTAAGAAAATATTTTATTTCATCTTCTGAATCTAGAAAACACCTAATTGCTCTCAGAAAACTATGGATATTTTGGCAATTATAACCTTACCAATCCTCTCCTTAGTATTATGTTGTAATGAGGTTTCATGCTTCCAATAATGATACTTTATTGGATAAACAGGCTAAGAAAGACAAGTATTCTGCTGAATGAAACTAGACTTTTGAATTTCATCTTGGCGTTTCTATAAATAATCTACATCATCTCAGAGTGAAGACATTGCACTTTCCCCACTTCTGTATACCAAAATTAGACTTAAAAATACTACATTTCATTGCCATGGAATGAAGAATGCTGATGGCAAGCAATGAGAATGAGGGTTATGATGGGAAGTGATTTCTGAATCACAGAGGGATTATTTAAAAACTAGACCAAAACAAAACAATGAGTTTCTGACACATGCGGCTTGCTTGTGATTGTAAGGCTAAAAATAAAAATGGAGGTTGAAACTCAACTCAGAAATCCTTATGTCAGGACATTTTCGGAAACCAGAACTCAGAAAATCCTATGTTAGGACATTCCCCAGAACCAGGACTCAGAAATTCCCGTATCAGGACCTTTTCCAAAGCCAGGAACTTCATGCACCAATGAGCTACTGCAATGTCAACTCATCTCACAAGCCCTTAAAACACACTTGCTAACCCCCCATATAACGCTTCCCGCCCCCCCCCCCCAAGACTGGCAGCAGAATAAACTTCGAGAAATGTATCTACCTCAGTTTCAATCCAAAACTTTGATACAATTACGACTGGAAGTCTTTTGGAAAGGAAATGATACAAACTTGACTTAGCTTAGATTTAGAAAAAGAAACTACTGAAGAGGTGAAGACTGACAGGAATGAGTAGAGCTGAGTCAAGATGACTGATAAACCAGCATAAAACAGAAATGGAGGGAATAAAAAGGGAGGAAGATGGAATGACCTCAGATTGTGAAAAGCCTCAGAATTTGGGTTCTTCACAATAATCATCTCTTGAGTATTTAGATAAGCATGTGTTTACTTTCCTAGCTTCCTTCAAGATTTCCCCTTTCCCCAGATATACCTTCTGGGGCTACCAAATGACTCTGTTATCTTAGGCAGAGGAGTTACTGGGGTAGCTGCTGGGCTTACCTTGCTAAGAAAATATCTCCTTGGCATAGTGATTTTTCAAGGGCAGTTAAGTGATAAAGGCTAAGCTACCCAGGTATTTTTGGTTGCTTGAAGTATTAAGACAGGTGAAGCAAATGGCATAAAGAAATGGTTAAGGAATGAAGGAGCAAACTACTGTTAAACATAAGGTCAGAGGTTTGAATTTACCAGCAGCTCCCAGGCAGAAAAGTGTGCTGGACATTCTTATTCTGTAAAGACTGACAACTTTAAAAACTTTATGGGTCCGTATTATTCATAGGGGTCAATCAATGTGATTGACAATGGGTTTCATGGGTATTGAGGATGAGCCATTTCCTCTGGCTTTGTTAGTGAAAGGAAAAACATTCAGTAACTGGGGTCATCTCCGTATCAACAGAGAAGAGGATCTTTCTGAGAACAAAGCCCCTGCAATGGATTAATCATGCTTCAGACCAACTTTAACTTTGGAGTTTTCAATATTCTAAATAGTAGCTTTTGTTTATCTGATTAGAATTGGTTATCTTTTGATTGCAACCAAGAGTTCTAATGAAGGAAGTTTCTACATTTCAAAAGAGGTTAAAAATTTGTTTGGTTTTTTTTTTTTTTTAAAAAATGAAAATCCATTATCACTAAAAATTAAGTGTTAATATCTCTTCCTTTCGCTTATCCACAGGGCAAGCCACACTGTGTCCACCTTCAAAATCAGCCAGTGTTGCTTGTAGAAAGTGCTTGATGTAATAGTAGAAAGAGTAATGCCTTGAATCCATGAAGAATCATAAATAATTAGAACTCTGATCATTTTAAATTTTGTTTCTATGATACCTAAGATATTCTGCCAAGCAGAATTTTTTTAATTTGCCTTACTGATGCATAATAATGTATCCTAGAATTTCATGTAATCTGAAAGGCTTGCTTCTTTTCAAATAGCATCCCTTCATTTAATTTAAAAGTAAACTTTAAGTATTTATTTATTTAATGATAAAGAGATGGATGCAATGGTTTAAACAATCTTCTAAAAGTTATTATTTCTAATTTTTCATAAATCAGCCTAAGTTAGTATTAATATGTATATGTTTTTTGCATTATATATAGCTATATATACACATACACATGTTATTTTAATAGGCATTCTGGGAGAAGAAAGACAAATTTCAGGGCAAATTTTAATGGCTTCCCAATTAATGTTCCTACTAGCAAAAATAAAATCTACTTGATGGAGGAGAAGAAAAAACAAAACAAAAACATGAGGTTTTCCTTTATAATTCATAACTTGATATTTATTAGAGGAAAGGAATTCTTTTTAAATTTTGACACTCACTCATATATAATTCCTGCACATCCGGGGCTATGAATCCATCTTGCAGTAGGAGCCTGGTATTGGTTGCGTTGATTCCATAGCCAGCCCTGTGGGCATCACTCACCAGGATCACACTCTGTGTGCTTGACGTGTGGAAGACAACCTGCCATGGGGAGGACACCCCAGCAGTTGCCTGAAACAAAAATCATAAGCATGAGGAATTTCTTTCGGGAAACTCGAATCTCTCCTCCCAGCTGAAAGTGAGATTCAGAAGTACAGTGGACGGGTCTCGAGGTTTTTTTACCTTGTAAAATGCTGCAGTCCAGTCTTCTGGCTCATCCTGGACTTGCTCCATTGGCATCAATGCAACATCTCTCTTAACAGAGACCTTAGGCAAGAAAGTTAATATAACCCTGTTAATTTGTAAATAAAGTTCCTAATAGTGGTATTAGATCTCCTCTTATTGAACAATATAATGAATATCACATGCAAGCAAAAAGTTGCTGAAAATCATCCAAAAAAGAGCTAGAATGGTACATTGAGGGAGAACTGCTAGAAGTTCAAGCTGGGTTTAGGGGAGGCCATGACACCAGACATACCATTGCTGATGTCAGATCTATCCTGACTGAAAGCAGAGAATAACAGAAGAATGTCTACCTCTGTTTGTTTTATTGACTATGCAAAGGTATTTGACTGTGTGAATCATAAGAAATTATAGCTAATATTAAGAAGAATGGGGAATTCCAGAATGTTTAATATGATCATAGTTAGGCTAAAAATAAAAATGGAGGTTAAAGCTCAACTCAAAAATCCTATGTCAGGACATTCCCTCAAACCAGAACTTAGAAAACTCTATATCAGGACATTCTTCTGAAACCAGAACTCAGAAATCCTGTTTCAGGACATTCCCCAGAACCAGTTTCTCAAGACCAGAAACTTTATGCCCCAATGTGCCACTGTAAGGATCCCATAGAAACGCCCTAAGCCCAAACCCCAGGGCTACTCCCCTTGCTGAGTAGCCGGCACGAAATAAACTCTGAGAAATGTTTCTACCTCCGTGTGGTTCTTGACTTCGATCTGAAACCTTTCAATCATGTAAAACCTAAACTTAGATCTAGGAGCAGAGCATTGTTAAAAATCAGGAATGGTGTGCATCAGGGTTGTATCCCTTCTCCATATCTACTCAATACACATGCTGAGCAAATCATTAGAAATGTTGGACTCTGAAGAAGAATGTGGGATCAGGATTAGAGGAAGACATCAATAGCCTATGTTACACAGATGACGTAACCTTGCTTGTTGAAAGTGAAGAGGGATTGAAATGCTTGCTGCAGAAGATCAAAGATTATAGTCTTCCATGCAAATTGCATCTCAGCATTGTTGTTGTTGTTGTTGTTTAATGCCGTCGAGTCATAGACGACTCATAGCGACCCTATGAACGAACAGCCTGAGCGCTGTTCGTACATAGAGTTTCCAGAGGCAAGCCAGTTTGGAAGTGGATGCTGCTCCTGCTTCCAGGCTTGATTTAGTCGGGAAGCTCCAGCCAACACTGTCCACCATGGGTGCCCATTACCACGACTGGCACATCACTGTCACAGGCTTCAGCATCACAGCAACCATGAGTTACCTCTGTACAGCAACGCACAGACCAGTGCTATACCACCTAGAAGAATGTTTGACAGGAAGACAATTTGAACCTGGCCCGAGGGCCCTTTGGGCTTAAGGCTGCCTCCTGGTTCAAACCCTAGGCCCAGGCTGGCTAGCCTCACTCCAGGGACAGAGCAAACCTGCACGTCAAACACATTCCCGGAAAAGCAGTCCACTCCAAAAGCTTGCCATGATTCCTACACTCCCACCACCACGCTCCTGCCTTCTGGCAAGGAGAGCTTCCCATGTTAAGAGACATAAATCCTTTCCACTGAACTGACAAGTAGCATCATGACAGATGGAGAAAAGATTGATGTTGTTAGTGACTTCATCTTACTTGGAAACAAAATCACCACCCTTTGTACCAATGGTCAGGAATCCAGGAGACACGGCACAGGCAAGTCTGCACTTTGGGACTTCTCCAAATAATTGAGGAGCTATGATGTCATTTTGAAGACAAAGGTGCACCTGATCCAGGCCATAGTCTTTTCAATCAATTACTATGCATGTGAGAACTGGACAATGAATAAGGATGACAGAAGAACTGATGCCTTTGAGCTGTAGTGTTGGAGAAGAGTACTGAATATCCCATGGGCTGCCAAAATAACAAGCAGACATGTCTTAGAGAAAGTGAAGCAGAATGCTCCTTGAAGACAAAGATGGCAAAGCTTCATCTCACATACCTTGGTCATGTTGCCAGGAGAAGCTACTCCTTGAAGAGGTACATCATGTTTGGAATGGTGGAGTGTCAGCCAAAGAGAGGAAGACACTTGAAGAGATGTATTGAAGCAGTGACTGCACCAATGGGCTTGAGCCCATTGTGTGTTAGAGATAATGAGGATAGTACATGATAGGATATAGCCCTGGTGTACAAGTTGCCGCACCACGGTCACTTGTGGTTGCTGTGAGGCTGAACA
>NW_006399759.1:22796728-22813567 GCF_000299155.1 Elephantulus edwardii | reverse complement strand
AAAAAAAATTCTCAGAAATTGATGTGATAAAAACTGATGAATAGGTTAGAAATTTATAACTAATGATGACCCTATTGTTGAGTCATATGGCAGATATATAAGGAGAATGTTTTAGAATTCTAATGAAAAATGAACAGTTCAACGAGACAGATCAGTTCACTGCTGGAAAGGGGAGAGAGAAGGGAGAGAGAGAGAGAGAGAGAGAGAGAGAGAGAGAAGGGGACATAAAGAATAGAAAGAAAGATGATAGAAAGAATAAATGATATAAAGAAAGGAGGATTAAATAAGGAGGACAGAAAGAAAGGTAGATAAATGAAAGGAAGGAAGGAGGGAGGAGGGAGGAAGGAGGAAGGAAGGAAGGAAGGATGAGTGGAAGGTGGATACAGAGCTGAAGAATAGAGAAGCATGATGGCAGAGAGGCATTTTGTAGAGACCAGGAGGAGAGAGAGAGGCAGAGGGATAGAGGCCGGATGATAGAGAGCTAGAAGGATAGAGGCCGGATGATAGAGAGCTAGGAGGATACAGAAGATGGAGGATAAAGAGGCCAGATGATAGAGTAGCTGGAGAATAGATAGTGCAAAGGATAGACTAGAGGATAGAAAAGGCTGGATGATAGAGAGGCGGGAGGATAGGGAGACAGGAGGATAGAGAGCCAATGGATAGAGAGGCAAGAAGATGTGGAGAGAGGAGAGAGAGAGAGAGAAACAGAGAGGCGCAGAGTGAGAAAGGAGAGAGAGTAGAAATAAAGGAGGATAGTAAAAAAAGGATAGAAAGAAAAGAGGATAGTAAAAAAGGAGGATAGGAAGAAAGGAGGATAGTAAAAAAGGATAGAAAGGAGGAAAGTAAAAATGGAGGATAGAAAGGAATAGTAAAAAATAATAGAAAGAAAGGTTGACAGTTAAAAAGGAGGATAGAAAGAAAGGGTGAGAGTGAAAAAGGAGGACTGTAGAAAAGGAGGCTAGAAAAGGAGGAAAGTAAAAAAAGGGGATGGAAAGTATGATAGAATGTTAGGAAGATAGAAAACAGGACAGTAGAAAGAAAGGTGAAAAGAGAAGAAAGAAAGAACGGAAGAGAGAAAGAAAGGAAGAGAGAAAGAAAGAAAGAGAGAAAGAAAGAAAGAGAGAGAGAAAGAAAGAAAGAAAGAAAGAGAGAGAGAGAAAGAGAGAAAGAAAGAAGAAAGGAAGAAAGAAAAGAAGATGGAGAGGAAAAATGATAGCGAGGAAGGTTGATCAAGATGCAAAAGGATAGAGAGGCCAGAGAATAGAGATGCAGAGGGATAGAGAGGGTAGAGAGGCAGGAGCACAGAGTGGCCAAGGATAGAGGTCAGATAACAGAGAGACAGGAGGATAGAGAGGATGGAGAATAAAAAGGATAAAAATGCCAGAAGATAGAGAAGCTGAAGGGTAGAGAGCAATTAGGATAGGAAGGATAGAGAAGCAGGAGGATAGAGAGCCAGCCAGATAAAGAGGCAAGAGGACATGGAGGGAGAGAGGGAAAGAGGGAATGGGAGATCGAGAGGGAGAAGCTAGAAAGAAAGGAAGATAGTAAAATAGGAGGATAGAAAGAAAGGAGCATCATAAAAAAGGAGGATAGAAAGAAAGGGAGATAGTAAAAAAGGAGGATAGAAAAAAGGGTGATAGTAAAAAAGGAGGATGGTAAAAAAAGTCAGAGAAAGATAGTAAAAATGAAGATAGAAAGGAGCATAGAATGTTAGGAAGACAAAAAAGAGGATGATAGAAAGGTGGAAAGAGAAAAAAGAAGAAAGAGAGAAAGGAAGGAAGGAAAAAAGGGAGGGAAGGAAGGAAGGAAAAAATAAAGGAGGGAAGGAAGAAGGATAGATAGAAAGAAAGAAATCAAGAGAGAAAGAGACCTGATTTTGAGCCTACCAAAACTCGACTCTGAGCCTAACTAACTAAGCCTGATTCTGAGCCTAACTCAATCTCACTGTATACCTAAGCACAACTCTTAACTAATTCTGACTCCAACTCTAACTAGGACTCCCTCAGAGCCTAACTAGGCCCTATGTTGAGCCCCATTAAGTAGCACTAGGCCCTACTCTGAGCCTAACTAGGCCTGACTCTAAGCCTAACTAGGTCTCACTCTGAGCCTAACTAGGCCTGACTCTAAGCCTAACTAGGCCTCACTCTGAGCCTAACTAGGCCTGACTCCAAGCCTAACTAGGCCTGACTCAGAGCCTAAGTAGGCCTGATTCTGAGTTTAACAAAACTCCACTCTGATCCTAACTAAGCCTGAGCCTAACTAGGCCTGACTCTGAGCCTAACTAGGCCTGACTCTGAGTTTAACAAAACTCCACTCTGATCCTAACTAAGCCTGAGCCTAACTAGGCCTGACTCACAGCCTAACTAGGCCTGACTCTGAGCCTAACTAGGCCTGACTCAGAGCCTAACTAGGCCTGACTCTGAGCCTAACTAGGCCTGATTCAGAGCCTAACTAGGCCTGACTCTGAGTTTAACAAAACTCCACTCTGATCCTACCTAAGCCTGACTCTAGCCTAACTAAAACTCACTGTATACCTAAGTACAACTCCTTCCCTAACTAAGCCAGACTCCAAGCCCAACTAGGAACTACTCTGTGAGTAACTAGGCCTAACTCCAGTCTAACAAAAATCGACTCTGAGCTTAAATAAGCCTGACTCTGAGCCTAACTAAATCTCAATGTATACCTATTCCGATTCCTAACCTATCTAAGCCTGACTCGAAGCCTAACTGAGCCTCACTATGATTCTAACTAGGTTGTGCTCTGAGCCTAACTATATAGCAGGAAGACTTCTAGGATTAAGGATGGAGAGAGAGAGAGAATATGAATGAATATGATAGAAATAACAGAGGACATAAAGAAAGCAGGATACAAAGATAGAAAGAATAGAGAAAAGAAGGAAGGAAGGAAGGAAAAGAAAGAAGAAAGAAAGAAAGAGAGAGAGGGAGGGAGGGAAAGGCGGATAAAGAAGCTAGAGAATAGAGAGGCAGGATGATAGACATAAGGTAGAGACCAGAGGATAGAGAGGCAGGAGGATAGAGCCAGCCAGATTAAGAGGCAAGAGGATATGGAGAGAAGAGAAAAGAGAGGAGAAGAGAGAAAGATAGAAAGAGAGGGTGGAAACAAAGTAGGATAGTAAAAAAAGGAGGATAGAAGAAAGGAGGATAGAAAGAAAGGATTAAAAAAATGGATAGAAATTAAGGATGGAAGAAAAAAAGGATGTTAGAAAGAAAGAGGGACAGAAAGTAAGAAAAAATAGAAAAGAAGGAAGGCAAGAAGCAAGGAAGGAAAGAAAGAAAGAAGGATGGAAGGCACAAGTACAGAAAGAAACAAAGAAATGAAGAGTAAAAAAGACCTAAATCGAAGTCTACTTGATCTTGAATCTGATCCTAACTAAGCCTGACTCTGAACCCAATTAAATCTCACTTTTTACCTAAACCCAACTGCTAGTTATATCTGACTCCAAAGCTAACTAGGTCTCACTCTGAGCCAAACTAGGCCCTACTTTTAAGCCTAACTAAGCAGCACTAGGCCACACTCTGAACCTAAGTAGGCCTGACTCTGAGGCTAACAAGGCCTAACTCCAAGTCTAACTAGGCCTGACTCCAAGTCTAACTAGGCCTGACTCCAAGTCTAACAAAACTCAACTCTGAGCCTAACTAAGCCTGACTCTGAGCCTAACTAAATCTCACTGTTACCTAAGCCCACCTCCTACCCTAACTAAGCTCCACTCCAAGCCAAACTACCAACTACTCTGCACCTCATTAGGCCTGACTCCAAGTTAAACAAATCTCGACTCCGAGCTTAACTAAGCCTGACTCTGAGCCTAACTAGGTCTGACTCCAAACCTAACTAGGCCTGACTCCGAGTCTAACTAAACTCGACTCTGAGCCTAACTAAGCCTGATTTGAGCCTAAATATCACTGTACACCTAAGCCCAACTCCTACCCTAACTAAGATCGACTCCAGGCCAAACTAGGAACTACTCTGCACCTAACTAGGCCTGACTCCGAGTCTTACAAAACTTGATTCTGAACTTTCATAAGCCTGACTTTCAGTCTAACTAAATGTGATTCCAAGGAGCTCCTCTCCCCTGCCTCCTGCTCTGGGGGCCCCTGCCAAGAGTGGAGAGGGTCTCAGCCCCTTCAGGATACCTCTCTTCCTACTCCTTTATAGACATTTCTACACACACCCTGGGCTTCGGGAGCCAGATGAAGCAGTTATCCCTTCATCGGCACCCCCCCAAAAGACTGAGGGGGAACCTCAAGCCCCAGGGTCTCTCCCTCCCGTCAGAAACTCCTTCATTTTATTCTCAGCTAGGTTTTTCATGCCCATCTTCTCTTCGCACAACTGAGAAGGCAAAAGCTGAAAAAAAAGGATAAGAGGGAAAGCTCCTCCCCTACTGCCCCACTTGGCCAGGATTCAAGGCCAGGCTTACTTAGGAGGGGCTGCCTATTTTATTGGCACTGTGTTCTCCACCCCACTCCTGAACCTGGAAGTCCCACTTCTAGTTAGTTGTCAGCTATCCATCACTCACCCTCTCCCTCACCCTCAGACTTGCACTTTTTTCTTCTCAAAAAAAAAAAAGCTCTGTGGGAATCACTGGGGAGACACCCCATTCACCCTCTTATCTGTCCCTCTCCTAACTTCTCCCCAAGCCAGGAGGAGCTCTCAGGCCTGCAGTGGGGCCCTGGGTGGGCGTGGGGCTATTCAACCTGTGTGTTTTGAAAGATGCAACTTCCTCTTGAACTGTGTGCTGTTGGAAACATAATAGAAAACTATTGCCCATAAAGTTTTGTTTAAAAAAAAAAAAAGAGCACAAGTCCTTACTTCTCTAAGCGTGACTTAAAGCCTAACTGTGCATCATTATGAGTCTAACTAGGCCATACTCAGAGCCGATCTATACAGAAGTAAGACTTCTTTTCTTTCTTTTTAAATTTTATTATATTGTGTTAGTGTGTGTGCCATCCAATCAGATCTGATTGATACAGCAGGAGGTTCCCCTCCTTCCCTAGCAAACATGTGGTAAATTTGAACTGCTCGCCTCTGGGATTGCAGTTCAGCTTCCTGCCACTAAGCCACCAGAGCTTCCAGCAGTAAGACTTGTAGGGTGAAGGTGTCTTCCAATGAGGTGAAACCCTCTATGGATGCTGGGCACACCGTACTGGAGATAAAAAGAAAAAAAAGAAAGATGACAGAAGGAAAGAGAGCGAGAGTGAGCACGAAACAGAGAAAGAGAGAGAGAGAACATGGGAGAGAGTGAGAGAGAGAAGGAGACAAAATATGATAGAAAGAAAATAGAATGGTAAAAATGGAGAATAGATGGGAAGGAGGATAGTAAAAAAGGAGGAAAGAAAGAAAGGAAGATAGTAATAAAGAAGGATAGGAAGATAGTAAAAAAGGACAGAAGAGAGGGTGATAGTAAAAATGGAGGAGAGAAAGAATGGAGAATGGTGAAAAAGGGGGATAGAAAGATTGATGGTGAAAAGGAGAAGAAAAGAAAGGGAGATAGTAAAAAAAGTAGAAAAAAGAAGCATAGTAAAAATAGAGGATAAAAAGAAAGGATGTTGAAAAAGGAGGACAGAAAGAAAGGGGGATGGTGAAAAAGGAGGATAGAAAGAAACGGAGATGGTGAAAAAGGAGGATACATAGAAAGGGGGATGTGAAAAAGGAGGGTAGAAAAAAGGGGATAATAAAAAAGAAAGATAGAAAAAGGAGGGATAATAAAAAAGGTGGAGAGAAAAGATGATAGTAAAAAAGAAAGATAAAAGAAAGGAAGAACAAACGGATAGAAAGGAAGGAATATACAAATACAGACATTAGAAAGGAAGGGGGACAGAACAAAAGAAAAAAATAGAAAAAGGAAGGAAGGAAGGAACAATTATAGAAAAGAACAAAGACATGAAGAGTGAAGAGACCTGACTCCGAGTCTACCTTATCTTAACTCTGATCTTAAGTTAACCTGACTGTGAGCCTAAGTAAATCTCACTGAATACCTAAACCAACTCTGAATTAAGTCTGACTCTAAGGCTAAAGAGGCCTCACTCTGAGCCTCATTAGGCCTTCCTTTGAGCCTACCTAAGCAGCACTAGGCCCACTCTAAGACTAAGTAGGCCTGACCCTTAGCCTAACTAGGTCTGACACCAAGCCTAACTAGGGCTGACTCCAAGTCTAACAAAACTAAACTCTGGGACTAACTAAGCCTGACTCTGAGCCTAATTAGAACTCACAGTACACATAAGCCCCACTCCTACCCTAACTAAGCTGGAGTCGAGGCTAAACTAGGAACTATTCTGCACCTAACTAGGCTCGACTCCAAGTCTAACAAAACTTGACTCTGAGTCTAACTAAGCCTGACTCTGGGCTAACTCGGCCTCACTCTGGGCCTAACTAGGCATGACTCCAAGTCCTCCCTAGGCCTGACTCCAACCCAAACTTGGCTTGACTCCGAGTCTAACAAAACTCTACTCTGAGCTTAACTAAGCCTGACTCTGAGCTAACTAGGTCTCACTCAAAGCCTAACTAGGCTTACTCTGAGTCGTCACTAGGCCTGACTCCAAGTCTAACTAGGCTTGACGCTGAGTCTAGCAAAACTCGAAATTGAGCCTAACTAAAACTCATGGTACACATAAGCCCAACTCCTACCCTAATTAAACTCTACTCCAAGCCAAACTAGGAACTACTCTGCACCTAATTAGGCTAGACTCCGAGTCTAACAAAACTTGACTCGGACCCTAACTAAGCCAGCCGGGCTCCAAGGCTAACTAGGCTCAACTCCAAGCCTAACTAGGTTTGACTCCGAGTCTAACAAAACTGGACTCTGAGCTTAACTAAGCCTGACTTGGAGGCTAACTAGGCCAGACTCCAAGTTTTACTAGGCCTGAGTCCGAGTCTAACAAAACTCTACACTGAGCCTAACTAAGCCTGACTGTGGGCTAACTAGGCCTCACTCTGGGCCTTACTAAGCTTGACTCAGAGTCTAAAAAAACTCTACCCTGAGCCTAACCAAGCCAGACTCCAAGCCTAACTCGTTTGTGCTTTTTCCCCCTCAAGGTAAAGGACTGTGGGAATCGCTGGGGAGGCCCCACATTCACCCACGTATCTGCCTCTTCTAACTTCTACTCAAGCCAGGAGAAGCTCTCAGGTCTTCAGTGGGGCCCTCGATGGACTCGGTGATTTAATCTGTGTACTGAGAAGGACGTGACTTCCTCATGAACAGTGTGCTGTTGGAAAAATAATTGAAATCTGTTGCCCATCAAATTTTGGGTTTTTTTATAAAAAACAAAACAAAACAGAGCCCAAGTCCTAACTTCTCTGAGTGTGACTAGAAGCCTAACTGAGCCTCACTATGAGGCTAACTAGGCCATATTCAGAGCCAAAATAAACAGAAATAATAACTCTTTTCTTTCTTTTTAAATTTTATTATTTTCATGTGTGTGCCATCCTATCAGATCTGACTGGTACAGGAGGAGGTTCCCCTCCTTCTCTAGTAGAGCATCTGGTGAATTTGAAACCCTCGCCTCTGGGATTGCAGTTGAGCTTCCTGCCAGTAAGGTATCAGAGCTTCCAGCAGTAATATTTGTAGGGTAAATGAGTCTTCCAATGAGGTGAAACACTCTATGGATGCTGAGGACACAGTACTGGAGACAAAAAGGAAAAAAGATAGAAAGATGAGAGAGAGAGAGAGGACTGCAGCAAGAAATTAGAATGGTAAAAAAGGAAACAAGGAGGATAGAAGGAAGGAAAGATAGGAAAAAGGGAGATTAGAGAAATAGAGATTTATAAAAAAGGTGGAGAGGAAAAGGGACTATACTAAATAAAGAAGAGAGATAGAAAGGAG
Source organism: Elephantulus edwardii (assembly GCF_000299155.1). Classification (NCBI taxonomy): domain Eukaryota; kingdom Metazoa; phylum Chordata; class Mammalia; order Macroscelidea; family Macroscelididae; genus Elephantulus; species Elephantulus edwardii. The sequence continues at coordinate 22,805,730 of NW_006399759.1, read as the reverse complement.
GATAGTAAAATGGAGGGGAAAGAAAGGAGGATACTAAAAGAAGGAGGACAATGGAAAAAGTGATAGTAAAAATGGAAGACAGAAAGAAAGGGGGATGGTAAAAAATTAGGATAGAGAGATAGGGGTATGGTTGAAAAGGAGGATAGAAATAAAGGGGGATGGTGAAAAAGGAGGATAGAAAAGGGGATGGTGAAAAACGAAGATAGAAAAAAGGGCAATAACAAAAAAGAAAGCTAGAAAGGGGAGGGATAGTGAAAAAGGAGGATAGAAAGAAAAGAGGATAGTAAAAATGGAAGATAAAAGGAAGAAAAAAATGATAGAAAAGAAAGAAGATACACAAATGGATGTTAGAAAGAAAGGGGGACAGAATGGAAGAAAAAAAAAATGAAAAAGGAAGGATAGAAGGAGGGAGGGGAGGAACAGTTACAAAAAAGAACACAGAAATGAAGAATGAAAGAGACCTGGCTCCGAGTCTACGTAATTTCGACTCTGATCTTAAGTTAGCATGACTGTGAGCCTAAGTAAATCTCACTGGATACCTAAAACCAACTCCAAATTAAGTCTGACTCTAAGGTTAAAGAGGTCTCACTCTGAGCCTAACTAGGCCTTTCTTTGAGCCTACCTAAGCAGCACTATGCTCCACTCTAAGCCTAAGGAGGTGTGACCCGAGCTTAATTAGGCCTGACGCCAAGACTAACTAGGTCGGACTCCAAGTCTAACAAATCTGAACTCTGAGCCTAACTAAAACTCATGGTACATATAAACCCAACTTCTACCCTAACTAAGCTCAACTCCAAGCCAAACTAGGAATTACTCTGCACATAACTAGGCTTGACTCTGAGTTTAACTAAACCTGACTCTGGGCTAATTAGGCCTCACTCTGGGCCTAACTAGGCTTGACGCTGAGTCTAACAAAACTTGACTCTGAGCCTAAGAAAGACAGACTCCAAGCCTAACTAGTCCTGAATAAAGCCTAACTAGGCTTGACTCTGAGTCCTCACTAGGCTTGACTCCAAACCGAAATAGGCTTGACTGCGAGTCTAACAAAACTTGTCTAAGTCAGACTCACAGCCTAACTAGGCTCGACTCCAAGCCTAACTAGGCTTGACTCTGAGTCTAACAAAACTAGACTCTGAGCTTAACTAAGTCTGACCCCGAATTAACTAGATCTGACTCCAAGCCTAACTAGGCTCGACTCCGAGTCTAACAAAACTCGATTCTGAGCCTAATGGAGCCTGACTTTGGGCTTAACTAAAACTTACTGTATACCTAAGCCCAACTCTGACCTTAACTAAGTTCACTCCAAACCAAACTAGCAACTATTCTGCCCCTACTAGGCCTGACTCCGGGTCTAACAAGGCTCGACTCTGAGCTTAACTCATCCTGACTCTGAGCCTAACTAAATGTGCCTCCATCAGCTCCCCTCCCTTTTCCCCTCCTCTGGGGCCCCAGCCAAGCATGGAGAGGGTCTTGGCCCCTTCAGGAAGCCTCTCTTCCTACTCCCCTAGAGACCTTTCTACACACACACCCTGGGCTTTAGGATCGAGACAAGGCAGCTACCCATTCACCCTGTCCAAGAGGAGAGCGCCCCCTAAAGCCTGAGGGGGAACCGCAAGCCCAGGGTCTCTCCCGCCTGTCAGAAGAAACACCTTAATTTTACTCTCAGCCTGATTTTTCATGCCCCTCTTTTCTCAGCGCAATTGAGAAGGCAAAACCTGCAAAAAAAGGACAAGAGGGAAAGACCCTGCCTTACTGCCTCCACTTGGCCCAGGGTACAAGGCCAGACTTGCTTAGGAAGGGCTGCCTATTTTACTAGCTCTGTGGCTGCCACCACTACACCTTTACCTGGAAGTCCCTCTTCTCTTTTAGTAGTCAGTTGGCCTTCTCTCGTTCTCCAACTCCACCTCTCATATGTGCTTTTTTCCTTTCAAGATAAAAGGACTGTGGGAATTGCTGGGTAGGCACCCCATTCACCCATGTATCTGTCCCTGTTCTAATGTCCCCCCAAGACAGGAGGAGCCCTCAGGCCTTCAGTGGGGCCCTCGGTGGGCTGGGGGCGATTTAACCTGTGTGCTGAGAAGGACGTGACTTCCTCATGAACAGTGTGCTGTTGGAAAAATAATTGAAATCTATTGCCCATGAATTTTGGGGTTTTTTATAAAAAAAAAAAAATAGAGCCCAAGTCCTAACATCTCTGAGTGTGACTAGAAGCCTAACTGGGCTTCACTATGAGGCTAACTAGGCCATATTCAGAACAGAAATATATAGAAGTAAGACCTCTTTTCATTCTTTAGAAATTTTATAATTTTAGTGTGTGTGTCATCCAATCACATCTGACTGGTACAGGAGGAGGTTCCCCTCCTTCTCTAGCAGAGCATCTGGTGAAGTTGAAATGCTCGCCTCTGGGATTGCAGTTAAACTTCCTGCCAGTAAGGTACCAGAGCTTCCAGCAGTAATACTTGTAGGGTGAAGGAGTCTTCCAATGAGGTGAAACACTCTATGGATGCTTAAGGCAGTGTACTGGAGACAAAAAGAAAGACGAGAGAGAGAGAGAGAGAGAGAGAGAGAGAGAGAGAGAGAAAGAGGATAGCAAAAAATAAAGTGGGGAAAAAGGAGGATAGAAGAAAGGGAAAATAGGAAGAAAGCAGATTAGAGAAATAGAGGTAAAAAAGGAGGAGAGAATGAAAGGAGGATAGTAAATACAGAAGAGAGAAAGAAAGGAGGATACTTAAAATGGAGGAGAAAGAAAGGAGGATAGTAAAAAAGGAGGCCAATAGAAAGGGTAATAGTAAAAATGGAAGAGAGAAAAAGTAGGATGGTGAAAAATTAGGATAGAAAGAAAGTGGAATGGTTATAAAGGAGGATAGAAAGAAAGGGGTATGGTGTAAAAGGAGGATAGAAAGAAAGGGGGATGGGGAAAAAGGCAGATAGAAAGTAAGGGGCATTAAAAAGAAATATAGTAAAGGGAGGGATAGTAAAAAAGAAGGATAGAAAGAAAGGATAGTAAAATAGGAAGAGAAAAGAAAAAAATGGATAGAAAAGGAAGATACAAAAACAGACGTTAGAAAGAAAGCGGGACAGAACGAAAGAAAAAAAATAGAAAAAAGAAGGAAGGAAGGAACAATTACAGAAAAGAACAAAGACATGAAAATTGAAAGAGACTTGACTCCAAATCTACCTCATCTCGATTGTGATCTTAAGTTAGCCTGACTTTGAGCCCAAGTAAATCTCACTGAATACCTAAACCAACTCCGAATTAAGTCTGACTCTAAGGCTAAAGAGGGCTCACTCTGAACCTAACCAGGCCCTACTTTGAGCCTACCTGAGCAGCACTAGGCCCCACTCTAAGCCTAACTAGGCCTGACGCCAAGCCTAACAAGGCCAGACTCCAAGTCTAACAAAACTCAACTCTGCACCTAACTATGTCTGTCTTTGAGCCTAACTAAAACTCTCGGTACACATAAGCCCAACTCCTACCCTAACTAAACTTGACAACAAGCTATGGCTGATTCTGAGTAGAATGGGAATCCCAGAACATTTGATTGTGCCAATGCGAAACCTATACTTGGACCAAGAGGCAGTCATCAGAACAGAGCAAGGAGACACTACATGATTCAAAAATCAAGAAGAGGGTTTGTCAGGGATGTATCCTGTCTCCATACCTTTTCAACCTGTATGCAGAACAGATCATCCGAGATGCTGGGTTGTACGGGGAGGAATGTGGCAATCAGGATTGGTGGAAGAGTCATCAACAACCTGCGTTATGCAGTTGACACAACCCTGCTTGCTGAACCTGAGGAGGACCTGAAGCGCTTGCTGCAGAAGGTCAAGGACTGCAGCCTCCTATATGGATTGAAGCTCAACATCAAGAAAACAAGGATTCTCACCACTGGACCAATTAGCAGCATCAGTATGGATGGTGAAGAGATTGAGAAAGTTAACAGTTTTAGTTTATTTGGCTCCACAATCAACACTCTTGGTAATCAAGAGACAAATTGCATTGGGAAAGCCAGCTGTAAGGGCCCTCTCAAGAGTACTGAAAAGCAACAACGTCAGGCTGGAGACTAAGGTGTGCCTGATCTGGGCTATAGTCTTCGCAATTACGTGCTATGCATCAGAGAGTTGGGCAGTGAATAGGGATGATAGAAAGAGAATTGATGCCTTTGAGCTGTGGTGCTGGAGAAGAGTATTGTATATACCATGGACTGCTAGGAGAATAAACAGGTTTGTCCCGGAGAAGGTGAAGCCAGAATGCTCCTTAGAGGCAAGGATTCTGAAGTTTCGTCTGACATACTTTGGGCATGTTGCAAGGAGGGACTAGTCCTTGGAGAGGGACATCATGTTTGGCAGAGTGGAGGGGTGGCGAAGCAGAGGAAGACCTTCGATGAGATGGATCGATTCTGTGAGTGGAGTGGTGGGAATAAGTGCGTCTGAGATGGTTAGGTTGGCACAGGATAGAATGGCGTTTAGAGCTCTTGTACATAGGGTCGCTATGAGTTGCAAGTGACTCTCGATGGCACATAACAACAACATTCACGGAGTGGCATCATTCATTTGTTGTTAAGTGCCATCAAGTCGTAGATGACTCATCGCAACCCTATAAACAAAAGACCTGAGGACTTGCATAACTTTCATAGTTTCTCAAAGTTCATAGGGTTTCTGGAGGCAAGCTATTTCAGAAGTGGACGCTACTCCTACTTCCAAGCTTGTTTTAATTGGGGAGCTCTACCAATTGCCATCCACCATGGGTAACCATTACTGCATTTGACCAGTGTCACAGTGTTTAGCATCAGAGCAACCACGAGTTACCTCTGTACAGCAAATGGACAAATCAGTGTTACACCACTTAGAAGAATATTTGACTAAAAACAAACTAGGCCTGAGGGCTGCAGATTAAAATCACCCACCTTTGGCTTGGTAGCATAACTTTCTATCCACTAGGCCAATAGAGCTCTCTATGTTGTTGTTAAGTGCTGTTGAGTCGTGACGACTTAGCGACCGTCTGAACGAAAGACCTGAACACTTGTATAAATTTCATCATTTCAGACTGTATTACAGCAGTTGATTACTTTCTATTGTGAAAATAGGTTGTTGTTGTTGTTGTTATGTGCCGTCGAGTCACTTGCAACTCATAGCGACCCTATGTACAATAGCCCTAAACTCCGCTCTGCCCTGTGCCAATCGCACTGTCTCTGACACTCCCATCCCAATTACCCCAGTCACTGAATCAATCCACCTCATAGAGGGCCTTCCTTTCCTGCTCTGTCCCTCCACCCTCCCAAGCATGATCTCCCTCTCTAAGGAAAAACTAGAGCTCAAGTAAACTTGGATCACTTTCCAACGCAGAACAACATAGTGCCAGCTCTCCTTGGCCAGGAAAGGGTGCTTCCTTTACCTCCATGTAGTTTGTCTCACACAGAATCTCTCTTGAACACCATGCAGGATAGGGGCAGCTTACATTTTTCTGATAAGAAGCAGAATCCGTGATAACATCAATCCACAGGGAAATTTACATCACTTGGGGGAAAGGAATCTGGATTTTATCAGAGCTGCAGACTTATTTTCCATGTCGTCCTATAGTCAGCTTTGGAAGTTTTATTTGAACTAAACTTGATTCATTTTCTACTCTGTCTTAATCGGATATGGCATTTTTACCCTCTATCTCCTTATCAAAGTAGATGCTAGCAAATACAAGCTGTGATATCTATGCCCCCATGACTTGAGAAGTCTACCAGTATATAAAGGATACAGTTTGAACTCATGAAACAATAAGCCTAACCATTTAACCCAAGCCCATACATCTAACCCAATACTATCATCTGTTCTTGGTATCCCCTCATAAACTCAAAGTAGGGAGCTTTATGAGTAATATTGATTTTCATAGACCTTAAAGCTCAGATGGGGATTACTAGAAGGAATCTGTAAAGCACAGATAAAAAGCACAGTAATCCTTTGGTAGATACTAAAAATGGTGTCATTACAGTAAAACTAATCTTACTTAATCTTTAACCAGTCAAAACCACCATTACCTGCCACACAGTCCCATCTATCCATGAAATTGTTTATAGAGATTCCCTGCCACCCCAAAGCAAAGATTTTCCTTGTCAAGGGAGCTCTGGTGGCCTAGTGGCAAAGAAGCTGCGTTGCAATCCTGAAGGCATGTGGTGGTTCGAGGCCACCCGCTGCTCTGCGGGAGAAGGATGGCCAATCTGCTCCCGTGTGATTGATTAACTGCCTCTGAAAACCCATTGGAGGGCCAGCTATGGGTCAGTTCTGACTCTGTGGTACACAAACAACAGAGTATCCTTATTTTAATTAGCAGTTGTTACCATGAAGCAGTAAGAGTGAACTTAAATCCATACATGAAGGTTCTAGGATTTGACTTCTATTAAGCAAATCTCTTGGGAATGGGTCCTGCATGAAGATAATACTTTCGGCTCAGACTCAGCTGGTGTTTTCTTTCTGAGGAAGGTCTCTGGAGGGGGGGGTGGGCTGGGGGAGAGGGAGTCAATGGTAAGATTACTACCAATAAGCCAGGGAGGATTAAAAACATCAGGCTTAGAGTCAGTTCCAAGCTGACTGTGCAGCACTCAAATAAGCACTGCCAGGAGATTGGGACACTCACCTGGCTATAGGTGTAAGAGCTGAGGAGAGATGGTTGTCATTCCACATCTCCTCAGTGGTCAGGATGGTGTAGCCACACTGAGCTGCCACAGTCTCATCTATCTTTCTTCGTAAATCAAACTTATCTGTGAACAGAGCCACAGATGGCCTCTTACTGACCTTCCTTGCCTTCCTAGGTGACAGGTGTTCCTCCACCCCAGCTTATTTTACAGGTGAGAAGAAACAGTGCCTGTGCTCCTACTGATGAGAAGAATTGGAGCCAGGACTCATGTCCAGTGATTGATCTCAGAACCTGCATTCTCAGCTTTTTTTCTGTCACTTTTTGGGTCACTTTTAACAAAAGCTGAGCTTTTGTTTGACACGTCTCCCACCCTACAAGTGGATGTTGTGTCTCATTGAGTTGGAATCGACTTAGAGCTGACCCTCCAGTGGGTTTTCAGAAGCTGCAAATTGCATGGGACGAGACTCCCCATCCTTCTCCTCAGAGTAGCTGGTGAGTTCAATCTGTATGCCTTTGAGCTAGCAGTGCAACACCTTACCCACCAGGCCTCTCTACAAAGTGGAGGCATAAGGGTAAAGAACATGCTTATTTCATGGCTCCTCCCATCTCCTTAGCCTCCGTTATAGGTGCTAATTTGATGACTGTTGAAGAAATGGTACTACTGTGGACAATTAAAAAATAGAATTCATTCCACCTTACAATCTCGACTATATTAATGACATTGTCCCCCACTGATAGAGAAGCTGAGGATTAATAAAGTTTACTTCTTTGAAGGTCATTTAGCTAATAAGGGTCAGAAACGGGATCTCCCTCTATACTATTTTTTGCAATTTTAATAGGACACACAGCTACTTTTTGAAACACTGCTCAAGAATCCTTTCTTTTTTTTTTAAAAAAAAATTTCTTTTCTTTTATTGTTTTTGTGTGTGTGTACCATCAAATTGGATCTGACTGGTACAGGAGATTGCCCCTTTTTCTCCAGCAGAAATCTGGTGGATTTGAACGATGTACCTCTGGGATTGCAGTTCAGCTTCTTGCCAGTAGGCCACCAGAGCTTCCTGAAAGTCATTGTTTCTTATGAGCAATACTCAAGTATCTGCCTTCACTCCAAAATTAGAAACACCAATTATGCCAAGGTCAAAAGTCTAGGCACTAGTGAAAGAATACCCCTTAGATGATAAATGGAGTTGTTGTTGTTGTTATGTGCTGTTGAGTCGCTTGTGACTCATAGCGACCTTATGTACAACAACCCTAAACTCTGATCTGTCCTGTGCCAATGGCACTGTCTCTGACATTTGCATCCCGATTACCCCAGTCACTGAATCAATCCACCTCATAGAGGGTCTTCCCCTCTTGCACCGTCCCGCTACCCTCCCAAGTATGATGTCCCTCTCCAAGGACCGGTCCCTCCTTACAACGTGTCCAAAATATGTCAGATGAAGCCCCAGAATCCTTGTCTTCAATGAGCAGCCCAGTTTAACCTTCTCCAGGATGAATCTGTTTGTTTCCTTAATAGTCCATGGTACATTTAATACTCTTCTCCAGCACCACAGCTCAAAGGCATCAATTCTTCTTCTATCATCCTTAGTCTTGTCTAACTCTCTGATGCATAACAAGTGATTGCAAAGACCATAGCCTGTATCAGACACACCTTAGTCTCCAGAGTGACACCATTGATCTTCAGTATTTTGGAGAGGTCCCTAACAGCAGACTTTCCCATCGCAATATGTCTTTTAATTTCCTGGATACTGGTGCCAAGAGTGTTGACCATGGACCAAGGTATAGGACACATCCCTGGTGTACAGCCTTCCCAATTTTGGAGTAGTGTTGCTTTTAAGCAGGTCAAAAGATAGATCCAGGAACCTAGGGGAACACAGCTCTCCTTAAAACAGGTGATGATATGATTTAGTGAAGGTTACATGATTGTATGCATCCCATCCCATGCCATTAGAATATGGGGGTGCAGTCAAGTCTCCCAGAAATATGAGACCGTTGTCTCTGATGTGGGAGGCCTGTATAATCAGATGTATGCGGCTCCCCACAGCCATGAAGTCCTCATGTGCATATGAGGAAGCAAGGGGAAGGGAGGCAATGACTCTGTGAATGACATTTGGCCAGGTTGCTCCACATACAAGTAGAAAAGAAAAACTGTATTGTGTACCTACAGGCGGGTCCCCGTGTGTCACAAGAGCTAAAGCTCCTAGAAAGATTAATCTGTGGTAAAGGGATGCCGCTGCCAGATGGGGTTCCACTGCAAGAGGCGCTGGGAAGAGACCCGGGAAGAACAACAGCCAGCCACCTACCGCAGAACTGCAGAGGAGCGAAGACTGTGAGACCCCAGAGGAATGAAGACTACCGGACACTGTGTGACCCCCCC
>NW_006399759.1:22776636-22779666 GCF_000299155.1 Elephantulus edwardii | reverse complement strand
GACAAAGGAGATTAAACAGAATTGGCTTTGACAAGCACTGTGGCAATTGGACAATTAAAACAGACATTCGGATGGCGGGGGAAGAAGAACAAACTGGGGAAGAGGTTAGAGAGAATGGTACAGCAATGAAGGAATGAAAACCCAAAATCCCTGTAAATGTTCACTAATACTAATAAAATTTAATAATAATAAAAAAATCTGTGGTAAAGGGCAGAAGGAGCAAACTCTAGTACAAGCCTCCTCAAGGATGCCTCACCTCCTCTTTGCTTTGAGAAAAAACTCATTGCTAGCAAGTCAGAGCCTACTCATAGCTGATCCTTCAGTGAGCGAGTTACCTAGAAGCTGAAAATTGTTTGGGAAGTGATTGCCTATCTTTCTCTTGACAAGTCACTGGTGGATTTCAAACCAGCTCACAAGCACTGCTTTGGGTTAGCTAGACCTCCCTGCTTTGAGATGAGTTAAGTTCACCGAACGGTTACAAATAGTGTCTGAGAGAGCTGAGATTTAAGAAACACACACACACACACACACACACACACAACCTGGGCCCCATATTAATCAAGACTAGAAGCTCTAAAGGCCTATGATCTGTGACATTTCAAATCTACATTAAAAGCCTCATGGAAGCTGCTGACCTCACAGCAAAACTTGGAGTCATGGTACAGAAAGAAGCCCAGAGCCCCATGTCTGCCTTTCATCTCTGCCAAAAGCTCTGCTTTCTCTGTGGCTTATCAGCATGAAATTGGTCTCAATAGGACTTGCAATTACCCATATAATCTATTACAGCTGTATCTTCACCCCATTCCCAGGAATAATGAACACAGAGACCTGGCCTGCTGCGTTGCCTTTGCCAGCTCTTTCAGAATGTCCTCCCCACACTCTAGAACAGGTTTCAAAATGCACTACTTGCCAGATAAACTACAGGAGGCTTCAGATAAACAGCTAAGAATTGTTTTAGCATGTTACACTGACTGCACAGGAGAGACACTGAAAAAAGAAGTCATTATCCATGTAAAAATGAAATTTAACCAGGCTCCTTATATTTTAATTGACTAACTCTGGCCAACTTAAACAAGGGGTTTTAATTTTGCAAGACAGAAAAGGAACACTTGTGCTGGGCAACAATATCTATGCTTTAAAACTCTTTTGATCAGCTTTGCAAGTTCAGCCATGGTGAAAAGCAGTCAACAAGTAAGTAATGCTAAATATATTTGTGTACCATGTAAGCATCTCTCGCCTTATTTTTTATTCCCTACTAGGGTTAAAATTCTGATCAAACTTGTAAAATGATTAAAAGCAAACGAAACAATCTTTGAAAGCTGTCTCAACTGCGGTCGATTTATTTTACTTTTTCTAGGAGTGGGAAAAAGGTCTTGTTTGGTAACTTGCATCTCAGAGACAACAAGACTTTGGCATCATAAAAGTGCGGGGGGTTTGTGTGTATGTGTTGGGTGCTTTTTTATGTTCTTTTTAATGGAAAGAATTTGTTCTTGAAAACAAAGTATTCGAGTCTTGTAAATAAATAGTAGAAAAGAAAAGAGGGAAAAAATGAGTTTTCATAGAATTATTTTCATACATTGCTTCATTCATGCACATTGTGCTTTATACAACCCTATTGATCAATGCCTTTTACCACCCTATCTCATTAAGTTCCATTGCACCTTGCCTATTCCTTAACTACCCCAATCTATGCACCAATCTCTGTTGCTCTAGTGTTTTTTTACCCCTTCCCTTTCTCTTTCCTTTTCTTCCATTTCTCTCACCACACTCCTCTTTCTTCTCCCTTTTTTGAATGGCTACACATATCCTTTTTCTATTTGCTATTTGCAATAGCGATGCCACCCTGTCTTCAATTCTTTCCAGGTTGTCCTGGTCCTTTACAGTGTTCACTGTACATTCTATTTCTGCCCTCCCCATCCCATCCCATCCCATCCTATCCCATCCTATCCCATCTTTTCAATTTCGACAGTAGGAATTATATGCAGTATTTGTCCTTTTATAATGGAATTATTTCATTCAGCATAATGTCGTCTAAAGTCATGCATGTTGTATAGTATTTCACAAATTCATCGTTCTTTTGTGCTGCATGATATTCCATTGTATGAATGTACTGCACTTTCTCCATTCATCTTCTGATGGATAGAGATTGGTTTGTTGATGGGTATTTGGACTGTTTACATTTTCTTGCTATTGTGAGTAATACTGCAATGAGCATAGGTGTACATATCTCTGTGTCTTGGCTCTAATATCCTTGGGAAATATTCCTAGTTTTATAATAGCTTGGTCATATGGGACTTCTATATTCACATTTTTGAGGACACACCAAACTGCCTTCCATATTGGCTGAGTCATTTTATTATCCCACCATCATGAGAGTTCTAATCTCTCTACATCCTCACCATTCTCACTGAACAAGAGGGGTTCTTTCTGTAGTCAATTGCTAATAAGACAAATGGATTGCAATATCCATAAATGCATTTTGTTACAGATCTGTGGAGGACAGTGGGTCTCTGGCCTTATATACTAGGGTGTGACTCTAGCTCATTTAACAATGCACTTTTGTTAGTAAAAAAAAGGTAATTTCTACATCTGAAAAGAACGGTTCACATTTAAGTATCAGTAATTCAGGAAGGACAAAGTTCTTTTCCTGGTAAACAGGCAGGTTAAGATACAGTTTACATATGGCTGGGAAACAGCCTCAGAGAGATTGAGGAGAGATGCATTTCCTCTTTTGTTAAACAGATCAAAGTACTTTACATGACTAAAGACAGGAAATAGAATTTGAAGGCTAAGTAACTACTTTTGCAGGCTGAAGAAAAATAACTATAGTTTTATAACTGAGACACGTATAACTGATACATATACAGAGAATTCTGAACTTATTAATACCACCCTATCACCATCATTTATTATTTGATGTCCCATTGTTGGATCCGCAGAGCCGGACCCCAATGAGATCGGACGCCAGCACCAATCACTCACGAGAGACCGTCCTTGATGCAAACAGCATGAGGTTTTATTCCATCCAGC
>NW_006399759.1:22771789-22775761 GCF_000299155.1 Elephantulus edwardii | reverse complement strand
ATTGCTGGGTCAAATGGTATCTCTATTTGCAATTTTTTGAGAAAGCGCCACACCGCCTTCCATGATGGTTGCACCATCTTGCATTCCCACCAACAGTGAATAGGAGTTCCAGTTTCTCCACATCCTCGCCAGCATTTGTTGCTTGCTGTTCTGTTATATTTTGCTATTCTTACTGGGGTGAGATGTTATCTCATAGTTGTTTTGGGAAAAGTTTTTGATGTACACAGGCATTTGATTTTCAGAAGGTGCCATTTATCAATTTTATCCCTCCTGACCATGCATTTCTCACAATGTTTGCAAGCCAATTCATGCCATAGACTAGGGCTTCTAAGATCTGACGATCTTTATGGTTTTTGGTTTTGCCTTAGGTCTCAGATGCATTGTGAGTTGCCTTTTGTGTATGAAGTTAGATGTGGATTGTGTTTCATCTTTGCTACAGGTAGATATCCATTTTGGCAAGCACCGTTTGTTAACGAGGCTAGCAGCTCCCATTTAGTGGGTTCCACTTCCTTGTTGAATATCAGTGGATCTTAAGTAGAAGGTGTCTATAGCGGTGAGCAGATTCAGTATCCTGTGATTGGTGGTGGTGGTGGTGGTGGTGACAGGGCAAATGGTGTGAGCTGTGGTGGTGGGACATAGTTTTGTGCTGCTGGTGTTTTGTGGCAAAAGGCCTGGTGCTTGTGCCAAACAGGCTTTGCCTTCTAGTCAGTGAGTGTCTGGTCTCGTTTGCTGGTTCCATAGGCACGACAAGCAAAGGGCACTGCTTTTTCTCTGAAAAATGCTTTCTGCAGATTCTCATACACTATGAACGCACAAGGCCCAGCCACACACTGGTGGTGGTGGAAATATTTAAGACATCTTTGTCTTTCTCCTGCTGGGCTGCGTTTTTTCTTGTTATTGTTGTTTGTTTTTATTTGTTCCCCTACCTGGTTAACAACAGTGCCGCCCATTGTGCACATTCCCACTCGGGTAGAAACGCTTGCTTGCTTGTTTTCCCCACTTTATCCTGATTCAACTCTCTGCACTGTCTCTGTTGCCTGGGCAAAGAATCCCTCACGCATTCCTCTTCAGGTGGATGAAGTCAAAATAGCCTTTATATCAGTTCCTTGATCTGATGGCAATCGTCTTCACCTGTTGTTTCTCATAAGCAACAAAGAGCTGGGATTCCTCACTGCTTGGCTAGGACTCAGTAGTTGCAGGGCCGCTTTCCTATGAGCCTGTTCTAGCTGAAGTCTTTGGTTCTCAGCAGTGGTCTCTGGTGGGGCAGCCTCCTTTGGGTTTTGCTCGGGTGGCAGATAGGCTGCTTGTTGAGAGCCAGGGTGGGGGCGGGGAGGGGTTGCTTGGATCCCTTCCTCTTGGGATCTGGGCGGGAAAAGTGTGTATGTGATGCTTAACTTTGTGATACTCATTTTGCTGCAAGACTTGGGCCAAGTTACTTAGCTCTTCTGAATCACAGGATCTTTATCTGTAAGGCAGAAATTTCTAATATCACAAGGTTTATTTATGTATAAAAAGCACCTGGCGGAAAAAGGAACTGGAAAAATCCAATTAGTCACTTAGAGGAAGATTTCTAAGCTGTTGGAATATTCTTAAGAATAGAGATTCTTAAGTGGGTGGGTGTCTGTGTGTAGAGAGCGAGAAAGCGAGAGATAGACACAGAAAGTGAGAAAAAGAAAGGGGGTTGATGAGAGATTATTGAGATAAATGTTTCTCAGTATTTCTAGGGTTGAAATAACATTATTTTTGTAATAATTTTCCGTATTAAAAAACCCACGAGTGAGAAAATTGTCTTGGTAGGTAAGGTAGGAAAAATATACAGAGTTGCATGTTACAGTACTTGTGACTAACCTGTTTAAAGGAAGTACAACAGAAAATAACATGATGGTTTCTAATAAGCATTAGAAGTATCTGGATGTTGTAATCTTGCTAACGTGCAGTGTTGAAAGATAACCACAGGGGGGAGCCTGTCACCCTCTAATGAGTTCAGGAGGCGCCGCAGAGACGCTGGTGATTGTTCACAGCTTCAATGCTTACAGAGACAGCTTTGGGCATCTTGAGTTGTAGTCCTTAACTTCAAACTCAAACTTAACTGCCATCGAGTAAGAGATCCTGTTACTGAACGCAAGGGGTTCTTTTCATAGTCAACTGCCAACAAAGCAGAAGAATTGCAATATTCAAAGCACGTTACTTCAGGTCTGGGAAAACATATTCCTCTCAAAACCTGCTTTACATCCATCTTGGAGTGATTACTAGTTGTGGGTTTGTTTTTTTTTTTAATTTTTTTAAAAATTTTTTTTATTTACTTGGGTTAGATACTAATTTACTTAAGAATATACTTTTGTTAGTAAAGTTGGAGCAGTTCTACATTTAAAAGCATTTAAAAAGAACAGTTAAACTTGTAAACTAGTTAAACTAGTAAACAGACATTTTAAGAAATAGTTAACACATAACTAAGAAAAACAGGCTTGAAAAGGTAAATGCTAAAGGTGCGGGAATACGAGTTAAGAAAAAATAACTTCTCAGATACTGGAAACTTTGGTTTTGGGATCCAGGAGCACATTGATCTTGGGATCAAATATGACCTCAGTATTGGTATCTATGGCCTGGACTTCTATGTGGTGCTGGGTAGGCCAGGTTTCAGCATCGCAGACAAGAAGCGCAGGACAGGCTGCATTGGGGCCAAACACAGAATTGGCAAAGAGGAGGCCATGCACTGGTTCCAGCAGAAGTATGATGGGATCATCCTTCCTGGCAAATAAATTCCCATTTCTATCCAAAAGGCCAATAAAATGTTTTCATGAAGTGTAAAAAAAAAAAAAAAGAAAGAAAGGCACAATTCTCTTCCTTGTAAACAGGCAGTTTAAGATACAATTTATATGTAACTGAGAAAAATAGTTTCAAAGAAAGATTCATTTCCTCTCTTGGTAAATAGGCAGTTTAAAGTACTTTACATGACTAAAGAAAGGGGAAAACTCCAGAATTTTAAGGCAAAGTAACCAGTTTTGCTGGCTAGAGAAAACTGATGTCAGCTTTATAACTCTATTTGGATCATTCTGAATTTATTAATACCACCTCATCAACCTAATACCTGACCCTCAGAGGGTGCAAATCACCTGGGAGGAGACTGGCCATCTTTCGCTCATGGATCAGAGGTTGGATTTGAACTGCCAGAGAGGTTATGCCTTTAGTTTGACAGCACAAATCCCTATGGACTATGTCACTAGACATAGTCCTGGAAAAGAATATCTTTCGTAAATCCCATTTTATAATAGTGTCGTTATTGTTATGTACGTAGCTGACCCTCTTTGTGGGGATTTAGAGGCAGTTAATTGCCTGAGAGTAAACTGCCCATCTTCAGTAGAGCGGCTGGTGGGTTCCAGCTGCACCATTTGGACTGGCAGACAGCTCCTGACCACTGAACACCAGAGGGAAGGAGACATGCAAATGAGCCTGGAGTTGAGAAAGAGATTCTCAGGTTTGAAGGATGACACTTTCTCTTCCCTGTGATGGGTGGTATGTTTGTCTTATAAGACTTAAATTAAAAGGAGGGGGAATGATAGGGTGGCATTAATAAGTTCAGAATTCTCTATATAGGTATCAGTTATAAAACTATAGTTCTTTTTCTTCAGCCTGCAAACCTAGTTGCTTAGCCTCTGAAGTCTCTGTTTTCTGTCTTTAGTCATGTAGAGTAGTTTGATCTGTCTGTTTACCAGAAGAGGAAATGCATCTATCCTGTTGTTGTTGTTATGTGCCATCAAGTCGCTTGAAACTCATAGTGACCCTATGTACAACAGCCCTAAACTCCGCCCTGTCCTGTGCCAATCGCACTGTCACTGACACTCCCATCCCGATTATCCCAGTCACTGAATCAATCCACCTCATAGAGGTCCTTCCCCTCCTGTGCTGTCCCTCCAACCTCCCAAGCATGATGTCCTTCTCCAAGGACCGGTCTCTCCTCACAACATGTCCAAA
>NW_006399759.1:22760511-22769074 GCF_000299155.1 Elephantulus edwardii | reverse complement strand
GTTTTCAGAGGCCTGCTATTTCAGAAGTGGATGGCCAATCCTTCTTCCTAGTCTGTCTTAATGTGAATGTTCAGATTTAGAGAAGTGTCAGACAGACCAGTAAGTTAAAGGTATATCCCTTATTGTGGAGTTAACTTTAGTGTCAGTGTTGTCCCTGCATCTATCCTAGATCCTGGTAAAGCTGGTTCTCCAGTCATATGTAAATTGTATCTTAGTCTGCCTGTTTACCAGGAAGAGAACTGGGGCCTTCTGAATTACTGATACATAGATGGAAACTGTCCTTTTCAGATGTAGAAACTACCCTTTTTTACTAACAAAAGTGCATTGTTAAATGAGCTAGAGTTACATCCTAGTATATAAGGCCATGACCACTCCGAGACGGGGAGGCAGTATTACAGGTAACACTGTCTCCCAGATCTGTGTAATAAAGTGCATTTATGGATATTGCAATCCATTTGTCTTATTGGCCACTGACTACGGAAAGAACCCCTTGCATTCAGTAACACCCATAGCAGAGGGTTTATGGTCAGAAGACCAGACCTGCTGCCTGGCTTGTTGGATTAAATTTGACCAGTAACACAAATAAAAGAATGAAGTCCTATAGTAGAGGAAAAGTGGCTACAACATACTTGGAAGCAGGGAGGTGCTAAGAAATTCACACAAAGAGAACATGAGTCTAACATCCCATTCCTCCAGTAGCTACTTGCCTAGGCAATGATCCTGCTGATTTGCACCTGTGAAGTTCTAAACAAGCAGAAGGAGAATGGGGGAGACACAGCCATAGAAGCGAAAAAGTCTATACATTTTGATGTAGTGAGAATAATGTATATTCTGTGGGTACAGTGCAAAGCACAGAAGCCCTTAGCCATGTTAGTCTCACAAGAGAGCTGTGTTTTAGATGCAGGGCCTCAGCAGAGAAAGGAAGTGGGAGATGGGAGGAGCCATCAGCCTGGACTGGGATCTCTCAGATCATTGGAAGGTGTGGAAAGGAGTCCTTTGTCAGGTTCTTTGAGATGTGCGTGTCCCTCATTGTACCAACCAAAGAGTCAACATTGGACATCTGCCATGTGACAGCATCAGTGGCCAATTGGTGGGGACCAGAGAGAAACCATAATTGCTACAGAGGCCCAGGTCAGACACCGTTGTGGTAAAATCAAGAACCCAAAATATTAAACTTGTCAGATGTTTGCGTTTTCTCTTTTTCTTTTCTAAAGTGCTTGATCCTAGAGAAAAGAATAAATATGGGGCATGAGTAGAAACTGATCAAAACCACTCTTAGCCTTTTCTGACTCCTCTCGCTCATTGTGATCAAGTTGGAACCAACTCATGGCTCCAGTGGGTTATGAGAGGCTGTAAATGGCATGGGAGGAGATTGTCTATTTTATTCCTGCTGAGTTCCTGATAGGTGTGAACTGCACATGTAGGGAACTCCCTATCCACTAAGCCATCAGATCTCCCTGACTCACAGTGACCCTATAGGAGAGAGTACAACCTCCTCATAGGGCTATAAATGTTTACAGAAGCAGAATGCCGCGATCTTTTCTTGTGGAGGTATTGATGTGTTCAAACTGCAGAAACTAAGTGACTGGGTGACAAGATCCTCTTCAGATTTATTCCTGAGTTGAGATTAACAAACTGCACTCTTTCCTTTTTTTCCAAGTGAGCGATGTTAATAAAATGCTCTTCCAACCACTGAACAGTGTGGAAGAGAGGAAAGAGTGCTGAGGAACAGATACAGGGCAGGAAGACATGTGGAAGGTACAATTTCTAGCTGATGCTACTCTCATTCCTTTTGCCTTCCAAAATCCTAGACATTTTTAGCCAAAACACTTTCTTGGTACCTGCTTGAACTTCGTAAGATCAGCAATAGTTCTTCTCTTAATTAGAAAATAAATTTGCTGCTGTTATCCATTGTCATCGAGTTGGATTTGACTCATAGCTGACACACCACTGGATTTTTCAGAGGCAGGAAACCACATGGGAGGAGGTAACCCATCTTTCTCCCAAAGAAAAGATGGTGGATTTGAACAACTTGACTTTGGGTTAGCAGTGCAACTCCTTACCCACTAGGCCACCACAGCTCCCTTGCAAAAAGAAACAGATTTGCAAATTATATGAGTTGTGGTCTGTGGCTTTAAGCAGGAGGGTGCAAACTTTCTCTTTAAACAGTTACCACTAAGTGGATTTTGGGAAATGTGAACATTCCGTTTTTCCCATGAGCAGCTTAGCTGTGTTCACCAGTCACAGACTGACTCCTCACTGATGGTATGATTATGGTTGCTGGCTGTTGAATTGGCACTGACTCATGATATCCTTGTTTATAACCGAATGAAATGTTATCTGATCTGGTGCCCTCTCCATGATGTTTTAGTCCACCATTCCTGCTGTTGTATTGATCCATTTCAAGCATCCCTTGTATAAGGAAAGTATAAGGTAAAATATCCTTTGACCTCTGAAAAGATGGGACACTGCAGTACAGAACCCTGTCCCCCATCCCTTCCAAAATCTGAAGGGAGAGAGGAATGGAAATGTGAAGAGAAATAAGACATGGTTTTTCTCCTTGATATGCTCTTTCAAAAAAAATTGTTTAGTTTTCATTAAATCACATATTAAAGATTTAATTTTATAACATTAATTAAAATTCTATAATGTCCCTATTTACACTTTCCCTGGCACCTTACCCATCCGTTCACTAATCTCTGCTCTTTCTCTTGCCCCTCTCATCCCTCCTTGTCAACTCTGCATGATACTTTTGGTGGATTCAGGATGCAAAAATGCTTACAAAGTGGTAAGATGATTGACATCCTCCATTCTCAGTATGCTCCTCAAGACAAGTCACATGCCATATGGCCGTTGCTCTCTTGATGTCAGGTCAGGCACAGGCTAAGTTAGGACAACTAACTGGAGCTTTATAATAATTACAGCATTTACCAGGCACTTACGATGTCAGTACTTTTATATGGTATTTTACATATATTAACTCTGCAGGCACATTCTATTATTATATTGCCAGCACGTTGATAGGAGGGGCTAGTCTGATTAAAAAGATATCATTCACAGGAGGAGATTGTCCATTCTTCTCCTGTGGAGCAGCTGGCGGATTTGAACCACGAGCCTTTGAAATTGCAGTGCAGATTTTTACCACTAAGCCACTAGAGCTCCCTAAGTTTTCAATTAGGGAATAATAACAACAAAGTGATACAGGTGAATTGTTTAAGCAACAGATTTAAAAAAAAAAAATTAAATCTACCCCTGCTATGCTTATCTAGAAA
This sequence comes from Elephantulus edwardii, assembly GCF_000299155.1. Classification (NCBI taxonomy): domain Eukaryota; kingdom Metazoa; phylum Chordata; class Mammalia; order Macroscelidea; family Macroscelididae; genus Elephantulus; species Elephantulus edwardii. Next base: position 22,765,802 of record NW_006399759.1, on the reverse strand, counting down.
GTCAGGAAGAGCGGGAGGTAAGTCTAGGACTGAATGACCTGCACTTCTGTGATTTGGTGTCACTGTATCATGTGTGGCTTCCCTAGGTGCCAGGTAGACACTGAGGATTGGAGCTCAGCCTGGACCATCTTGCAGATTTCCTGCACGAGGGTGCTGCATGCTTGACAAAGGGAACAAATTAGCATGAGGTTCTGGACTCGGCAGCTGGTGGTAGAAAACGAGGCTCCAACATCAGGAAAATGAACAGTGTGAGGCCCTCTGGAACCTCAAAGACTTACTTCAGATAGGACATCAAGATCAACTTGGGCTTAGCCAGAGCACCCGTGACAGCAGAGGGAGGATGCTGTTACTGTGCTTTGTCTCTCACACGGTGGTACGTCACAGCACTCGTACAAGCTTGGGCACGCCTACCTTTCTCATGGCTGCCCAACTCTGTGCTTAGCAGCAGCATGTTGATAGCTTAAAATCAGTCACGGTTGTACAATTTAATCCTCACAAATGTTCAATCTTTTCTCTCAGAGAGTCAATTGTGAAACAAATGCCATTGTCGCCTTTATCTTCGCTGCTTCTATGCTCCAACACATTAAAGAAAAAAAAAATTTAGCCTAGCGGCAAGAAGCTACACTACAATCCCAGATGTGCCTGGTTCAAATCCACCAGATGTTCTGCTGGAGAAGGAGGGACTATCTCCTCTTGTACCAGTCAGATCTGATTTGACGGTACAATGCACGAAAAATAATAAAAGAAAAAAGAAATTATTATATACAGGTTTACTTACAAAGTCCGTATACAATGCTTTTTTTTTCCAATTTAATTTTGTTAATTTTAATGAACATTTACAGAGATTGTGGATTTCCATTCATTCATTGTTGCACTTTTCTACTTACCCCCCCCACCCCAGTTCACTCTTCTCTTTGAAAAGTAAAAGAAAAATTCCTTCATTGGTTCCTCCCCTCCCCCCAGTTTAAAAGTGATATATGATTAGGTATTACGGTTATGACAGGAGTCCAGAATGAACATTGCATTTCACATCGGATCTTTCCCATTTCTTTTACCCACCTCTCACTCTACCAATCAGATTGTGTGACCCTATAATTAACCCACTACCCATCCTCACCCCTCTGCTCCCCTCCTCCCCCCTTTTGGATCCTCATACACATTTTACTAGTTGCCTTTCTATTTCTACAACAATGATCTTATACAGTATTTGTCCTATGGGACTGAGTTCACGTAGCATAATGCTCTCTAGGACCCTCCCAAGTTAGGTAGTAGTTTTAAAAATCATTGTTCCTGTTTGCTGCATAGTATTCTACCATGTGAATATACTATAATTTATCAAGCTATTTGGTTATGGTTGGACATCTGAACTGTTTCCATGTTCTTGCAATGGTGAATAATGCTGCTATAAGCATTGGTCTACAAGGCTCCATTTGTGCCTCAGTTCTCATTCCTTCAGGGTATACTCCAAGCAGTGGAATAGGGTATATGGAATTTCTATGTTCAGCTTTATGAGGAAATGTCAAACTGACTGCTAGAGTGGCTGTACTCTGCAATCCTAAAGGCACATGGTTCAAATCCACTAGATACTCTACTGAATAAGGAGAAGCAATCTCCTCCTGTGCCAGTCTTATCTGACTCGATGGTACACAACAAGAAAAAAAAAAGAGAGAAAGACATAAAATAGAGTGGTTCTACCATTTTATAATCCCACCAACAGTGTATAAGAGTTCCTATCTCTCCACATCCTGTCCAACATTTATTACTTACTGTCCTGTCAAAGTTTGCCTCTGCTATTAGGGTCTAATACACATATTAAAAAGATTTTGTTTGTAAAAATGATCTAGCCCCTAACACTTAGGCACATTACCTTATTATGAAATTGAGTCTTTAAACATGGTATTAACTGGGTTAACACGAAGTCATACTGGAGTAGAACTCTCTCACTCATTGCCCTTGAATTAGAACTGACTCGTAGCTGACCCTCCAGTAGGTTTTCGGAAACTGTAAATTGCACAGGAGGAAATCTCATCTTTCTCCCGAGGAATAGCTGGTGGATTTGAACTGTCTGCCTTGGGGTTGGCAGCACAACCTCCTACCCACTGGGCCACAGTGCTCCTTACTGGAGTAGTTGTTGTTTTGTGCCATCAACTCAGAAGCAACCCTAGCTGACCCCCCCCCCCCCAGCAGGCTTGCAGAGGCAGTAGTTGAATGGGAACAGATTGCCCGTCCTTAGAAGAGAATGGGTTCTAATTCACTAAGACCAGTATCCTTTTAAAAATAGGAAAAGATAACAGAGAATCAGGCAAAGGATGCCATATAGATGCAAATAAAGGAATGTCCAGAGAAACAGAAGGTAGGAGAAAGGCTTGAGCAGATTCTGTCTCAGAATCCTCAGAAAGAATCAACATGGCCAACACTTTAATATTACTATTAGCCTTTGGAACTGAGAGACAATAAAATGCTGTTCTTAAAAGTTTCCTGTTTGTCATATTTTGTGACAGCAGTCACAGGAGACACCTTTTGAGCATGTGGACGGTGTAAGAGATCATTTTTAGGTTACATAATAGTTTGATGTTTTAAAACTTGGACTGGGCTCATTTTAACAAGTCAAACAGTAAACAGAACTTGAGCAATATGCCCTAGACAATGGACTGGGGGAGTTGTCATATATTATATTTAGCAGTGATTATGAATAGTACTGTTTTCAGTTTATAGCCCAGTGAACAGAGGGTCCTCAAAAAGTCAATTCCATTTGAGTTTGTACAACATCTTCTAGGGTTCTGAGCCACAGATGCTTCTCAAGGACAAATATATTTGTGTCATTATACTCTCATCCTTTTCTTGCCCCTGGCTGTTGGGGGGTCTTGGGTTAATTGCTTCCCTCTGGGGGCTTCAACTTGGTTCCCTGTAAGAAATGACTGGGTGAGCTGAACCTCTGTCACTTCCACAGGGGTACCTCCTCTGTGGATTGAGCTTGCACACGCTGTCTACAGGGACCCTTCAATAAGTCATCCCCGAGCTTTACAGAGTCACCATCTTCAGTGGATTCCTCAATCAAGTGACAAAGTGGACTGAAGCTGAGCCAAAATGCCTAACTGGGGAAATCAGCTGAGAGCCCAAGGGATTCGAGTTAGTCTTTGGGGAGAAATAACTTTCTCTGCCTGCTGCTCTCTCATTTATATGGTTTTTGAAAGAAACCACTTGCAAGGAACACCCAAGGCTCTACTTACTGATCAATATAGTCCTTTAAAGGAGCGCTAGTGGCATGATGTACATAGCACATTGCACTGCTAACAGTGCAGTTAGCAGTTCCAATCCACCAGCTCTTCTGCGGGAGAAAGCTGAGCAGTGTCTCCTCCTGTTAAAAGTCACTGCTGTGGAGTTAGTTCCAACACAAAGGGATCCTGGAATCCACTGCAATTCTGGAGCTGTAAATCTTAACTGGAGGAGATTGCTTATCTTCTTACAGGAGAAGCTGGTGGATCTGAATCTCTGGAAATGTACCATCTTTTGATATGGACTGCGTCATCAGAGCTCCTTCGGTAAGACTGACAGCTTCAGAACCCTGATGGAGAGTTGTTAAAGAATTGGAACTGATTTGACAGCTGTGGTTAGTTGGAATATTTTGTTTTTTTAAGTAATAAGCAAAGACAGATGTATTAGGAAAGATACATCCCAAAGGAAGGAATAGACCGTGCTCCTGAAGAAAAGAATAATGGAAAAGGCCTGCTGTGAGTTTTTAAAAAGGAGCCTGGTGGTGTAGTGGTTAATGACTTTTCACTGCTAATCAAAAGGTCAGTGGTTCTAACCAGCCAGCCACTTCACGGGAGAAAGACCAGGTAGTCTGCTTCTGTAAAGATTGCAGCCTTAGAAATTCTACACTCCCTTACAGGGTCTTTAGGAGCTGCAATCTACTCTCTAACAGTGAAGGGCTATAGTCCTTAAAAGGGAACTATTTAGTGGGAACTCTGGTGGCCTGATGATAAGGAGTTGGGTTGCTAACACAAAGGAGTGTGGTTCAAATCCACCAGATATTCCACAGAAGAAACATGGACAATCTCCTGCTATGTGATTTGCAGTTTCTGAAAACCACCTGGAAGATCAACCACAAGTTGGTTCCATTCAACCTACATCATAACAAGAGCAGCGCTCTAGTGTGTGCCTTCAGTGCAGCACGGACATTTAATTATCATTAGTTCTGATCATTTGCTACAGCCTGAAATAATTCAGTGCCAATCAACTCGTTTAACACAGTGACGCCGAGTATTCCTTTCATCTTCTTTTGATACTTCCTGTGTCATTCACTATCTTGCCCATGGAATCTTTAACTATTGTAACTTGAGGTTTGAATTGGTTCTTCAATTCTTTCAGTTTGAGCAATCTTGAGCACGTTCTTTTTTTGCTTCTATAACTCTAGGTCTTTGCACATTTTGTCCTAATACTTTGCTTTGTCTTTTGAGTGGCCTCTTGATGCCTTTTGGACAACTTTGTTACTTCATTAATTCAACCTTTTGCTTTAGCTTTTCTACATTGAAGAGCAAGTTTCAGCATCTCTTCAGACATACATTTTGGTATTTCTTTTCTGTGGTGTTAATCTACTTTGTTTGTTAGTGATAGTCTTGATACCCTCTCACAGCTCATCTTGTCTTTGCTTGCTAGAGTTCAATGATCTATTCTTGATATAGTTTTAAATTCAGCTGGATAAACTCAAGGTCATATATTGGGACTCATTTTTTTTCCCTTCACCTTCACTTTGAACTTGAAAATGAGTTAACTGATGCTTTGTTTCGCAGTTAGCCCTGGTTCTTGACCTCATTCTGACTGACAATTTTTACCTTCTCCATAGTCTTTCCAAAGATGTAGTCAATTTTATTTTTGTGTATTACATCAGGCACGGTCCATCTGTATAGTGACCTTTCATTTTTATTTTTTTTAAAAGATGTTTACAATGAATTTAACACCAACTGTACAAAATTCTATCATGTTCTCTCTGGCTTTATTTCTGTCACCAAGCCTATCATTTCTAACTACTAATTATTCTTTGTTTCTAACTTTTTATTCCAGTCATCAATTACTATTAATGTATCTTGAGTGTGTGTTTGATCAAAGTCTACAGTTTTCAATATGGATTACACACCAACATAAGAAAAACAAAAATCCTCACAACTGGACCAACAGCAACATCATAATAGACAGAGAAAAGATTGAAATTTTCAGTGATTTAATTTTACTTGGTTCCACAATAAACACCCACAGAAGTAGCAGTCAAGAAATCAAAAGACCGGGGGTGG
>NW_006399759.1:22759976-22760411 GCF_000299155.1 Elephantulus edwardii | reverse complement strand
CAAAGACAGAAGAGGAAGAGAAGACCAAAATGGATGTCAGAAGAGGTTCTGAAAATTGCACTGGAGCACAGAGAAGCCAAAGCACAGGGAAGTATTCAAGATACTAAAGAGTTGAATAGAAGATATCAAAAGGCAGCACGGGATGACAAATATTACAATGTAAAATATTACAATGAAATGTGCAAGGAGTTGGAGTCAGAAAATCAAAAGGGCCAAACTCGTTCAGCATTTCTTAAGCTCACGGAAGTGAAGAACAAATTTAAACTTTGAGTTTCTATAATCAAGGATGCTTTAGGCAGAAGATTAAATTATTCAGCAAGTATTAAAAGAAGACGGAAAGAATATACTGAGTCACTGTATCGAAAGGAATTGGCAGACACAGAAGAATTTAATGAAACAACATATGAGCAAGAGCCTATGTTGATGAAAGAAGAA